>NW_008352394.1:1580392-1635038 GCF_000622305.1 Nannospalax galili | reverse complement strand
ATAATGAATATTTTAAAAATAATATTTTATTTATTATTTCTATTTTAGCATATGAGTGTATCACCTGCATGTGTGTAGGTGCATGTGCCCATGGAGGTCAGAAGAAGGTGTTGAGTTCCCTTGGAACTGGAGTTACAGATGGTTGTTAGCTGCCATGTGGGTGCTGGGAATTGAGCTGGTCCTCTGCAAGAGCATCCAGTGATCTTAACCACTGAGACAGCCCTCCAGGCCCCCATTTTTTTCTTTAAAATCTCCTATAAGTTTTACCTTATTTTTTGGATATTATCTGCCCCCATCTGTTTTACTGGTTTTGTTTTTGTTTTCACTGTAAGAGAATTAGGAACAAAGATTAAGGATAAAGACTATCAAAGCTAAGCTTAGCCAGAAATGAAGGTATATCATTTATGAAAATAATGTTAAAATGTAAAACATGGAAGTATGTTAACCTGTGAAACTCTGGCTTCTGTACATCTTTTAAGTATGTGTGCATTCCACTTCCCACACTGGGGGAGGAGGAACTTGTGAAATGAAAGGAGGCTAGTGCCTCCATTTTACAGATGAAAATCTAAAGTTCTCTGGGGAATGTGCTCGTAATTTGCTTGCTGTAACTGCATGTTCCTCTCATTAATCAATACAGTGATAAGCCATGACCCACATGATGATAAAGCACCAGAATGTGTGAGGATTATCTTGTGCTAGTTAGCTTAGAAATTGAGACAAAAAAAGTCTTGAACTTCTTTTCTAAAACAAGTGCCTCCGTTAATCCACCAAGAAATAACTTCTTGGAGAGCCAAAGGGACTTGAGAGTGGATGAACCTTGCTTATTGCCTACGGTATCTTGCCTAGAACCCTACAGTGTTGCCAGTATGTTCCTAGGCTTCTTGCTAGAACAACCATGCCTCAATGGTTTCCACCTTTCCATTCCCAATCATGAATAGAAAGCTCCAATCCTACCTGCAGACGGTTAGCTCATCCAATACTGTAAGTGATCCCTTCCAACCATGCTTTGAATCATAGGTCTAAATACATTTATTGACATGAAGTAGAAAGGAAAAAAAAAGCAAAGAAGAGAACTGTGCTCAAAAATTCCAAGCTTTCCATTCTAAAAAACGGAGACCCAAACTGAAAGAAGTCCCATAGAGAATGCAGGTGTGTTGTGCAGAGCCACAGCTGGCTGATCTTAGAGCCACTGGCTTGTCTCATCCCAGATCAATCAGATGGTTTGCTATGCCCAAATGGCAGCTGCTGGTTATGATATCATTCTGCATCCGAATACTGGCAAGGGCGAGAGATGTCACACCTGAGAGGAAAATGGCTAAGAGCCAGTCCATGGCTTATTTTCAGTTCCTGGACCACAAAGAAGTATTTTGCCAAAGGATTTTGCAAATCCCTAGTTGAAGGACTCTACTATTCATAATTGAGAAAAAGACATAGATGATAATTATGAAACATCGCCATAGATTTTTGACTTTCTCTTACCCTGAACACCCAAACTAGCCATGTAAAGGTGAGGGAAGGGCCCAGAACAAGCACAAGTCTTCCCTCCCATACCTACTCTGACATGCATCTGCCTGCTTAGTGTCTTCCAACCACAGCTACATAAACTGAACCCTGACTAAACTTCAGCCAATAACTGCACCTAAAAGACTCACAAAGCCCCCTCAGAAGATTCTGTCAATTTCTTGAAGGAGAAAGTAAATGTTTTATTATATAAATATAAGCTTAATTAACATGAAATAAATTAATTAGGGACTTGCATTAGCAATGAACACAACCATTTAGCTGTTCACCACTGTATCTTCCAGGGGAAACTAAACCATGGGAAGAAATCTAGTTTTGTCTTTAAGCCCAATACCATCTCACGCTCCGACCTCTAGCTAAACTGTCAGATTTCTGATTCTCCATAGCATAGCATGGAGTAGTAATCCCTGTGTGAATGGGATCATCTTCACAACAAGACACTGCAGAATCAAAATGCCCCCTCACACTGGACAGCTAAAACTTAACAAAATTCAGACAGAACAGCCACATTCAGAACCATCATAGACAGAACAGCCACAGTCAGAACCATCATAGACAGAACAGCCACTATTCCAAAGCATCATAGCTGCAGTAGCTCCTGGCTGACACTTTGCTGAGGTAACAGATGAGTATCTATAGCCACAGTTATATTTCCCAGAATATAATGGCAAAAACTTACCTAGAGCTGAAATACCATCTGCCATGTCATTTGTTTGCTTGTTTGTTTTTCAATCCTGAGATAAAATTTTTAAATGGTGTTGGCAAGGAAGGGGGATCTCATAAAAATGACCCAGTTTCCAACGTGTATTGACAGAACCAGAATCCTGTGAAATGTTTGTATCTGGCTTCGGAGAGGAAGCTGTGGAAATGAGGTGTCTAGAATGAGCTTGATGGCATCGAGTAAGATTTCGGTAACTGAAAGAAGTTTTGTCTTGACTTTCAGAAATGTCCATAGTTTCTAGGAAGGACAGCTAACCCCTCTTATCTTCATCTCCCCTAATGGCTGTGGGATGGAGAGAGCTGCTGTGCCAAAGTCGGGCTCACTGGGAGACAGGAAGCTAAGCTCTAGGAACATGGCTCTGCTGTGGTTTCAATGCAACCCTGAAGTTCATGTGTTCAGAACTTCATCTCCAAATTCACATGTTGATGGGGCTTTGGGGAAACAATTAGAATTAAGGGAGGAAATGAGGGTGATTCTCCAGTGGTGACAACAGAGAAAAGAAACTGACTCAAGTTAGCACACGTACTCTGCCTCACCATGCCGTACCCTCTGCTATGTTATGATGCAGGAAGAAAAGCCTTGATGGTACGCCAAGGAGATGCTAATGCCACCTTGTCTTAAGCTTCCTGGTCTCCAGAATCATGAACTAAGTAAGCCTAGAAACTTCAGTTCTTTATAAATCACATGTTCTCAGGCAGGCACTGGAGCTACAAGTGCAGTGCCTGTGTAACCTGGGGCAAAGTGTGTCAGACTCCTTGTCTAGAAAATGGAGCTAACGATAGTACTAGATTTAGAAACTACTGTGTAGATTACATAAGTCAATGAGCCCACAGTTGAAAAGACTGCCTGGTAGATAATGCCTGTGTAATAAATGACCATTTCCGTCATCTGAAGACACTTGTTTCAACTTTTGTCCCCTGAACAACTGATGTTTAATGCTCATTGATAGTTGCAAGTGACCAGTGGTAAAGGTCTACTGTATTTGGACACCCTGGTGAACAAATACTCCAACTGAAAATTTCATGGCTGAGATCCCGAGAGAGAAGAGTCACTGAATCTGAGAATTTCTGTTGAACTGTAGCCCGGACTCTCCAGCCAAGTGAAGAATATAACTTTCTGACAGCTTGAGTAACTTGCTCACAGGCGCAGGGCCGAGACTCAGACTCATGGCCCCAAAGACATTGTGCTAGTTATAAATTCAGTGCTGGAGTGAATGGCAACTTGGTGGGCGAGCATTTCTCCAGGAGTTGAGCAGAGGACAGAGGTGGAATCAATTGTTTTTAATATGAAAATCAACGTCCTGGTCAAAATTCACAGGGTGCTACTTAATCTCGCATATGATAGAATTTGGAGGTGGGACCTTGAGCTTTTCTAGGTCATGAGAGTGGTATCTTCATCAGCAGGGTCTGTTTGCTCCTCCTACCACGCAAAGGCATCTATCAACCAGGAAGCAGACCTTCACCGAGCACTGAATCTAGTTACCTTGACCTTACACGTTCCAGCTTCTGGACCCATGGGAAAAAAAAGTCTGCTATTGACAAGCCACGCAGCCTACACTGCTTGTTTTAGTAGCAGCTCAGATTGAGTGAGGAATCGAGGGTGCAAGAGATTCGAACCCATAACTGATGTTACTTACTTTAATTTCAAAAATGCTTAACACTTTTGTTGCAATTACATTGAATAATCCAGTTGATGTGTTCAGTTCTTATGGAATCACTCATACTGGTTACATGGGGGTTTGAAAACACTCTGTAAAAGACCAAATGGTAGGTGAGTTTCAACTTTGCAGGCCATTCATGCCCTGTCACAGCTGCTCACTCTGCTGTCAAAGCATGGATGCAGACATAGGATGGAAGGAACGGGCCGGTGTGTCCTAATGAAGCCTGAGTTTATGAAGACTTGGTGGCAAACTGGATTTAACCTGTGGGCTACAATGCATTTGAGAAATGCACTTGCATGCCCGCCCTTTCTTTTTGTTTCTTTAACCTTCAGCTTCCTCTTCATGAACACTCACACTGCCTCAGTGTGCTTCTCAGGATAGGATCAGTGTGCAGCAGAATCTAATTTATTCTGTACTTGAAAGAAAACCCATTGTGAATTTACAAAACAGTTATGAAATACATTTAAAGAAATATAATCTTATTACCCTTGTATACATAAAGGAATCAAAATTAAGTCAATAAAACATTTCTAGTATGTTTTGGCAAGTAGGGGGTAATTCAGCCTTACCCAAAAGAAAAAGAGCTTAAAATTATGCAATTAATCAGTTGTGTTCATGAAGTTTCTTCTGAAGTGATTACAAAGTTTGCTTTCTACAATGGTGAGATGTGACTCCTACCACCTCATTGTGTCTCCATTATTAACTGACTTAGAAATTCTTCTGTACCTAAGAGATACCTAAGTATTCTACCAAGCCATCTGCACACTAAATTAATGATTCACGTCAGCAAGAGTTTCTAAACTTTCATGTGTTAACTCCATTATAATCCTATGACATGGTAAACTAATGCCATCTTCTGAAATAGTTATGATGCTGCTCTCTAAGGACCTCCATACTGGGTCAGTCATTCAAACTCCACTCACAATCCCCTTTCTTTTTTTTTTTTCCTTCTACTTTTTAGGAAGAAAAAAAAACTACTTGATTTCCCAGCATCCTTTGTAGCTAAAGGCAGTGATCGACGCAACTCTGGCCATTGAGACTTAGCTAGAAGCCTATGGGAAAGCTCCTGTTTTTTGTTTTTTTTTTTTTTTCAGATTGAAAGGGGAAATCTCTTTGTCCTTCCTTTATAACTGGAATGTAAACTTGATATCTGGAGGCCAGGCAACCTTCTTGAGGCTACTAGATTGCCAACATGAGCAGGATGCCTACATGCTAAGACAGCAGAAAGGAAAGGTGGAAAGAGCCCCTCAATGCCATCAGAAAGCCACTCCATCCACACTTGAATACCAGTGTGCAAAACACCTGCCTGGTTAAGCAGTTTGTTATTGTAGCTAATGCAAACCTACATTACAGAATTCATGGAGGCTTGGGTTTATTTCTATGAGAGAGAGAGAGGGAGAGAGAGAGAGAGAGAGAGAGAGAGAGAGAGAGAGAGAGAGGTTATAAACTAAAGAACATTAGCTATAACCAAGGAAGAATAATTAGCTGTTAAATGACATTATTGTGGTATTTGTGTGACACCTGAAAATTCTAGCACATCACATGTTACAGGGCTGGATGAAGCGACAAAAATATCCTAAAGACAACTGTACTTGTGGCCTAAGAGAGCCAGGGGAAGGAACACAAAAGGGCCAGAGGGAAGGTGTGTTTCTTTGCATGAGCAAGATGAAGGAGCACGAGAGGGGATAGTAGGAGGCAAGCGCTACCCAGGGGGAATGAGGAAGATGGGGGTACTTTAACTTAAGAAGGACTAGGGAGAGCTATATAAGGAGAGAAAGAGGAGAGATAATTAATGCTTAGGTGGTATGAAAAGACATAAGGGAATGTATTAGTTTAGAAGCCTACTGAAAAACACACACATGCATGCATTAACAAACACACAGTGCCAGGCAGAAGGAAGCTCCCTTCAAGTTGTTGGCCAGGGTAGTCCAAGAGACTCCCAAAATAACACAGGCCATTGCCACAGCCCTTGAGAGCTTCCTAGAACTTGAAGGCAAGAGCCTATGGCTGAAAACGGGACACACCTCACACAGGACTTGGAGCAATGAAGCAAGAACTGACCTGGAAGCCTCTTCCCTGAAGACTACCTCTCATAGTATCAGAAGAGACTATGCAAACTGCCAAAGGAAAAAACCAATCAATGATCCCATCCAACTGTAAAGTCTATGAACCACAACAATCACCAGCCCAGAAAAACATCTCTATTGGTTCAGTAGCCACATTTTTATCTTGGGGGTAGTCAATAGCTGTCTAATTGGACTTAAGGCCTGATCAGTAGGAGGGAATTCATGTGCGGTACTGTAAGCATAGCCAAATACACATGACTGGAGAGGTCATAGATCCTAAAGGAAAACCTACTTGTCATACCCTAGACCAATGTAATGTCTTACTCTATTCTAAATATATATCCTTATATTAACAAACACGTGTACCTCTTACCATTTGTCAAAGAAGCTTCTTTTTACAAGAGATAGAGACCATTACAAAGTTCCACAATTGGTCAAATGCAGAGAACAAATGTCTAAGAGATGCCCGGCCCTAAATGTCACATCTACAATGCAATGTCCATACCTAAGGCTCAGGGAACGTGGTGGAACAGGGGACAGAATGAACATCAATTCATCTCTCAACTCTTACCAGTGAAACTTCCTCATGCAACAGGTGGTGATTAACCCAGAAAACCACAACTGATCAAAACACAAAGAATAAGAGGCTGCAGAGTGCTAATCCCTAAATAGGACATCTATATCAAACCTCTGCCACCCAAGATTCAGGGACCACTGCAGAAGATGGGGTGGGACGATAGCAAGAGCCAGGACTGACGGACGACCAGAAGGAAGCAATTTTCCAGACAGCTGGGAAGTTACTCATCTGAACTCACAGCAATGGTGACAGCATGCACAAGACCCACACAAGCTGAAGCCAGGCAAAAATCCCAGCACATTAACGAGGAAGTGGGGAAGAAGGCCCGGTCTTAGCTGAGGAACTATTGGCAACAGGCATTTGGGGATACCCGTTTGACTCCACAGACCTTAAATATGACACAGTATGTGAAATTTGGTCAGATGGTATGTAAGAAGGGTGTAGCGGAGGAAATCTAAATATAATCAAAATACATTGTGTGAAATTCAATAAAATTTGTCATAAAGAAATTTGGACACTGAAATACACAGAGCACAGACCACCTGAAGGCAGAGGAAGACGATGAAGATGGCCATCTAAAAACCAAGGACAGAGGCCCCCGGGGAATGAACCTTGCTCACACTGTATCCCACTAAACTTCTATGACTATAAGAAATTAAATTTTTGCTGCTTAAAATAAAATTAAGGGATTATAGAGATGACTCAGTGGTTAAGAGCACTGGTTTCTCTTACAGAGGACCCAGGTCCCATTCCCAACACCCATACTGCGGCTAATAAGTATCTGTAACTCCACTTCCAGGGGAATCTGATGCCCTCTTCTGACCTCTGTGGGCATTGCATGACATAGGTACAATTAACATACATGCAGGCAATACACTTATCTACATAAAATAAAAATAATAAGTCAACTATTTTTAATATTTTTAATCTAAAATAATTGTTAAAGATGATGAAGGAACTTTGGGATCCAGGAGACAAGCACTGAGCAGACCAGGACACCGAGAGTGCTTAACTCACAGACCCTGGGAAGGAGGGCAAGACCTGATGTGAGTGAGAAGCAACAGGTCCCTCCTGACATCCAAGGACACTAGTGGTTGCTTTCCAGCAAGACCACCAGACCTTAGAAGCCCCACATCTATCCCAACTTCAAGTGCCAGGGACAGGGGTGACATTGCACTGTGTCTGATCTGAGCCTGTGTGACCAATGACCTCACTGAGCCCTCTGGGTTTCCCAAGAGCCCAGAGCAAGAACGGCACCCAAAGAGCCCACGTGGCCAAAAAAGGCACAGATAAGCCACACCTGTCCCTGAGCCTGGGGCTGTCAGTGGGGACAAATGGCCTAGTAATGTCAGCACCGGGGCACTCAGGGCAGAGCCAGGCAGACAGGGAAGAAGCCACATGCCAATAGTCTCAAGGGAGAATCAAGCTAGCCCCCACCTTCAGAGAGAGCGGAGTCCTGAATTCTCGTGCCCTTCCAGTCCCAGCATTGACCAAGCTTACCCCCAAATCTCCATGTTCTGTGGGCAGAGCTGAGGTCGCAAGAGGAAATGTATTGTAGAGGGGAAAAAATTAAGACTGCAAATATTTCCAAAGCCTGAATCAAAGAAGAGTATCAGCATTTCCCCAGTTCAGACTTCCCGAGACTGTCCCCTAACTGTAAGTATTCCATCACTGAGATTTATCTCCTTATCAAATATAATGAGAGGAAAACATGACCATAAAGGCTCCCATGCCTCTGAGTAGGACACAGAGAGAGTCCAGTTGTCAGATGTTACACTTGAGCGTCTTAGTAGGTCTTCAAAGTCTACATATATTCAAGTGTCCCCTCCTTTGAACTTACTTCACTTTACTATAATTTTAAAGATCTGTGAGGGAAAAGGGACAGAACGAGACAAAGGGAAATAGTATTTCTGAACATCCCTAACTATATTCCACATTGTGTAAGGCACTTTTAATACATAATCTCATTTAAAGTATGTTTCATCCCTACACTGAATATGAAAACACCTGAGATGAATAAATTCCCGTGGCAGGTGGCCAGGGTCAATTCAGCTGTGCCTAGCTCTAGAGAGGACCTGGGATACTGTGGATTGCTTTGTGGTGCTGAGTAACTACTTCATCTGAATTGACCCACCTCTCCTTTCTTTCTCTTATTAACATGTGGCTTATGTCTACCACTGTGAGCAAAAGCTAAAATATTCCTAGATGCAGACATTGTCAGACATTTGATAGACATATTTACCAGCATCCAAGATGCCCCAAGTCTCCCCGAAAAGCTTGTGATATAAAAGACATATAAAGAAGTTGCCCTGACTTTACAGAGTCTACTGTATAACAGATTTGGTCCAAGGGCTGATCCCTGTGCTACAGCCATGCCTTGGAGGCACAACACGATGGTTCCCATTCTTCCCTCCCTCAGAAATGGAATTAAATGGAAACGCTTGATTCTTACCATTAGAATATCTCAGTCTGTGTCTTATTAACTTTCATGCAGGCTAAAATCTCAAGATACAAAATCAAAATTATATTTCCTAAAATTGTCATCTAAATTTCGAACTAGAGAAGTAAATGTCTAGGGAAGATAAAAAGACATAAAGCAGGGACTAGATCTGCACATACAGAGATAGGGTACACAGACACAAAGACACACAGACAGACACACGCAGAGACACAAGCACACAGATAGAAAGACACACAGATACAGGCACACAGACAGACATGCAGAGACACAGACACACAGAAACAGGCACACACACACACACACACACACACACACATGCACACACACACACACACAGGAGGATCCTGCTCTCAGTCTCCTACCCAACTCTACCACAGGAAGGACACAACCTCTCAGAGCTGATATGGTGGAGCTTGCGTGATGACTCACTACAATTAAGGTCTAAAGCGATCAATAAAATTCTCTATTTATACTCGCTAAGGATAGTTTGACACCTACTCTTTCACTGCTTACAAGCCAACTGAATTTGGGGGTATGGTTTTCAATTAAGCCAAACTGTCACAAATGCCTCTGATTTCAATGTGGTACTTCCTACCAATTTCTTTTTGGTTTCGAAAACAGCAAATGGGAAAAATTCATGTGGGAATCTGAGGCTCAAAACTCTATAGTTCATGCAAATAACTAGAAATAGAGAAGGGATCTCTCTGAAATCCATCCCCCATGTGCTGGTGCACACTTAAACACTTCATTCTCATGCATGAACACACACATACACGCAGAAACACAGGCACATCACGCTCAGACAAAACATACATACTCATGCATGCACATTCATCACACACACCACACAGACACACACTCACCTTCAAACACACACATTCTGACACACACACATGCACACACACACACACACACACACACACACACACATCCTTTCATTGTCTCCCTAGGCATCATCTGTACACAAAGGAGCAGTGGAGTGTTGACCCCTGATGGTGGTGATAATGTTGATGTGGTGATAACAGCTAATCATTACTGTGCATCCACATTGTGGACACCGTGCAAACTGCTTTACATCTGACCTCTCAAATTCTTAAAACATTTCTGCCTTCTCTGTTTTCAGAAGAAGAAGTTGAAGTTCAAGGGAGTTATAATGTGTTTTACAGCAGTGTTGGGAGTCACAAGAGAGGTCTGAGTCACAACCTACGTTTTCCTAATTTGTGACATTAGGCAACTTTCTTAGCCTTGTGTAAAGCTTGATGTTCTCATTTGTAAATGTTGATAATTATAATTCCCTTAAGACTGGGTTGAAAGGACCAAATGACAGCATATGTTCAGATCTCCTAGTACAATGTGTCCATGGACATATTAGACTGAATCATATGGAGATGTCTGGTTTTAACCATTCAGTCCTAGCAAAATGACAATTTCATGTAACGCAACTCGGACCTTGGAGGTGGTGTGTATGAATGACATTGCTTTCTGCCATTGCTGTCCAAGGACAAGAATAGGTGACAACGACTTTAGTCTGCAGACAATAATTCTGAAGGCCAATAATGACCTTTAGAGAAATTCAATGATATCTTTTTACTAAAATTTCTCTTAATAAACTAAATCTTACATCAGGGAGCCAACAACATTGATGCTTTTTGTTTTATTACCAGCGTTTTATGAACAAGACAAAGTCCATTTTCTTACCAGCTCAGTAATAAAGTATCCAAAACGTGTATGAAGCATATTAAACAAATGTCAGTTGAATAAAAATGTGAATTGTTTTTATTCCTTAATGTCTTAAGGGTCACGATCTACTGAAAATTGGGAACTGCCTCATTAAACAGGTATAATTAACTCTACTCATAATATTCCACAGTGGAATTGCAGCAGGGGTTCATATTTAACACCAGGAGGGTAATCCAGTAACATTCGATGAAGGAATAATCAGATTTTCTTTTCTGCATCCCATGATGAGAACTGGGAATAAAAATATGTTCTCTTCCTAGGCTGGGGGTAAAGAGACTTCCCCTCCAAAGCCTGTCTGTTCCCTGACATGCCTGAAAGAACTATATTCCCATCTGAAACTAAACCACCCCTTGTTGTTTTGACATGTTCCCAGTGGCTACAGCTGCTGAATTAGTCTAGACATTTTTCAAGCTTGAGTTGAATTTTAGAGAAAGTCTTTCAAATCAGAGCTCACTCTAAGAAGACCCTTCCTTCTATATTATGAGAGTCTAGTCTCCAAGGTGGTATTGCATAAGACTGTAAAATCCAATCAGAAAGAATTTCTCCACTTGCTTTTTCTTTAAATCAATAGCAAATATCATTCTATGTATATAGAGCAAATTCCAAGATCAAAAAACATATTTGAGCCAGGTGGTAGTATGTGCCTATAATCCCACCACGTGGTAGGTTAAGGTAAGAGGATCATGAGTTCCCGGTCAGGTTGGAGTCTATAGTGTGCTCCGGCTAACAAGACCTTGTCTCAAAACAAAACCAAGCAATCAACCAATCAACAAACAAGAACACACTTAAAAGCACATGCACGACATTTTGGCTGAAAACTGCATACGCTCCAGAACTTCTCAGAGTGCCTCCCCTGGTGTGGCCACATCTAAGAGAACTCACTGGAAATAAGCATCACCGAATACTGTTACGGACGTGGAACTCTGTCAGGCTTTGACTCTGCGGGCAACCAAGGCTTCCTTAGAATGCTACAGAGACAGCGGCCAGTTATTCCAACCGTGTCTTTCATTTATGGCTGATTGAGATGTAAGTAAATATACGTAAATGTGAGGGCAAGGACAGTTAAAATGCTTCAAAAGCTCATCTGGCTCTTCCAGCCAGAGCCCTCAAACAACTAGATGATCAAAGCCAACGTATCTTTCAGTGGGCTGAAGGGGTCACAGGACAGGCCCTCTTTTATTGTGCGATCAACACTGTTTTCAAAAGGTGCCCAAAGAACACAGCATCCATTTGCATCAATGCAAAGTGTGAAAGCTTTGTCTCTGACATCAGTGAGTGAGGGTCTTCACGTGGGCAACAAATACAAAGGCAAACTAACAGAATATGACATGACACTATTAGACAGGTCCCAAGGAGTCAATGCCATGTTTGAAAAGAAAAGCCAACTAAAATAGAACACAGTAGTCATTGGAAACATATTAATGTTCTTCAAGCCCACATTACAATCAGGGTTCATTTTAATAATAATAATGGCTGTATCCGAAGTGAATGGCAATCATAAGAGACTGGCCATGGGGTGGGGTGCTCTCCCTTGATCCCCTGGGTGCTCTCCTGAGCTAGATTCTGAAACTCTGCTGTAGATTTCCTTTAATATCCTCACACATCTAAACACATTTCCTCCTTCAACATCTCAGCCACTTAAAACTTTATGTCCCTGCACTGAAGCTGATCAAGCCCACCAGCAGCGAGACAGGGAATGGTTTCCACAGCTCTGTCTATAAAAGACTAGCTGACTTTGCAAATGCCAGGAGTGACCTTGAGAATATTGATCAAGCTCCATTTCTCTGCTCAGACGTAGGAAATTAAGCAGTGTTCTAAATCATTGAAAAATTCTTTTTATGTTCTTCTGTGCGACAACCTCACCCTTCATCCAACCCAGTAATCTCTGTCCCTACATCTTGGTAGGAAGCAACAAAATACCTCTTGTCAAAATACTCAAGATGAAGGTTCAATTTTTTTCTCTCTTACTACTGCTTAGAACATCCAAATCCACAATCAACCACATAATTGCCTTGGAAAGACAGACAATCCTTCCCACTTTGAGAGAGCTGATTAGTCTAACTTAAAAATGTATTAGAAAGTTAGTGATGAAGAAAAGGCTCTAGTGATTTCATTTTTTAAACTAAAGTTTGATTTGGATTCATCTTTCTTAGAAAGTTTCTGTGTTTTGAGAAGGGCATATAGGCCAAGGGTCTGTCTGTGCACTGAGGACGAAAACCAGACTTCAAAATGTCCTGTCTTAAATCACCTCCCCTTATCACCAAAACTATGGTGCTTAGAATGAGGCCAGATGACCAGTGGCCCATCTACATGAAAAATGCAACAAGAAAAAATCTTTGCAAAGTGCAAAAGTATTGCCTTGGAAAGATAAAATGTTGTATGTACACACTCCTTGCCAGCCTAAATCTTTAAATTATTTAGATAGGTAGCCAGCTAAGTAAGTCCTGAGGGGCGAGTAAAAAGGCAGACATGAGTAAGAAAGCAGAGCGCTAAGAAGGGCTTGACCTGCAGTCCCTGCACCCGGAGGGCAAGAAAGCAGAAAGACTGGGCAAAGGGGGAACAGCGAGATGACAGGAGTATGTGAGGCATAATGTAGGCAGTGTCTGGAAACCCCAGTTTCCTAGGATTTAAATTGGATTTAATTTCAGACTGACCTCAGTGAGTGTATGAACCACCCTAGGCCTCAATTTCTCTAACAAACTTGGACTAGGTAGGATCTGCAAGTATAACACCCAAAGTTAAGGTCTTTTGCTGTCTCTGATCCAAACCCTGTGTATGAGCGTTTTCGGTTGGCAGAGGACTAGGAAGCACCTCTGAGGACAGGACAGCAGGTCTCTTGCCCCCATAATCTGTTAAGGCCAAGTTCATGTCCAGGACTCAGCCTATAGTCACCAATATCTGTCACCAATAGTGCTCATTTAATGTATCTCACTGCTCCCCAACGGCCCAGCCATTCACCGTCTGCTCAAATTGGACTTGTTCAGCCTAGGGCTTATTTCTTTTGGCCCTGTCTGAGAATACTTCTGGATCTCAGTTAAGCTTTGTTTCTTCTTTCCACCACATGGAATGAGAGCCAGATACCTCAGCCCCTGCTGCATCAGGATCCAACCTTCAACTTTCTTGGGTAGCTTTTCTGCCACCAAAGACCTTAAGAGCAACTTCTGAATGATTTCCTTCCCCATCCTTTCCCCAGCTGGCCAAGATGAAGCCGTTGGCACAGGTGAACACATGCTTCACAAATCTCTACTGCCTTTGGTTCCCAGTTATTACTTCAAGCCTCCAAAGCATCTTCAATCTGACAATTTCTCTACCTTCTCCCTTGAAGTTTTGGTTGTCCCCAAGAGTCTTTGGCCTTCACTCTTTAGCAGCTGGTTGAGACCCCAGGTTTCACTACAAGCTCTCTAACCCTCCTCTCTAGCTGGTTTGAGTGAACCCTCCACTTCACTGGCCCTCCCTGCCTGGGAGAAGCCACCTGGACTAGGAGGAGCAGAGCCCTGTACTCAACCTCATGGAACTTCAGAGAGCTGATGCCTTTTGTGACTTGACACTATCTCCCCTCCAGGCCATCCACGTACCCTGATCCCTTCCTACTCTGTCATCTGTCCTCTGCCTCGTTCATCCTCTGTCTCTGTCCTACAAGAGACTGCTCCTGCAAAAAAAACCCATCCTGACCCCATTCAACTGCTCAAACTTCCACACAGAAATTCCACCTCTCCCTGAGTGGGAACTCTTGCCTTTAACAGCTGTGCACAGATGGTCTCTTTCCCATGGAGCCAGTCCTAGGGCATCTCTGAAGTTCTTAGAATAGATGGAGATAACAGAACATGTCACTTTTCTCCCTAGTGTTTGCATTCAGCAAATATATGAGAATGTCTCAAAGGGGGCCCTCTCCTCTCTGTAGTTCTAGCACACAGACCAGACACTCAACCCATGTGTTAAAGGCTCCAACAAATCTGATGTAGGTCTGCAAATTTAGTTTTAAATTTAGTATTCATTATCCTCCCATTTTCCCCAATTTTGGGAAAATTATATTTTCATGTTACTACTAAGTCTATTATTATCAATCTCTATAAGTTACTTATTTTAGGTTCCCAAGCTACATGATAACTATGATGTAATAATAATGATAATTAAAATATGCTTGTTATTCTTGTGCATAGTATGTGTAATAATAGCAGCTGATAATGTGTGGCGGTATCCATATTCCAAGTTCTCATCTAAGTGTTTTACACTTATTAATTCATTCAGTCCTTGGTTCTTTGAAGTAAGCAAACTGAGACACAGAGAGGAGCAACATAGCCAGCTGCAAAGTTGGTAAATGCTCTGCAGTGACCATTCAAACTCATGAAGTCTGGTTGCATGGTTGTGTTGTCATAGAAAGCTAAATTACCCTACCTCTCTGCACAGTCCATGGCCTACCATACTAGAGGATCTACACATATTCTGTTCTTTAATCATGACAACTTTACAAAGTAGGAGCCATTAACCAAAAGTCCCATAACTACTGAGGTGGATATAAGAACTGAAAACCTAATGCTTACTCTGATGCCTTGCATGGGACAAGGTGCACACACACAGAGCTGACATAGTCAACAGTAATTACTATGAGAGAAGTTCACCACAGCCCAGTTCTCCAGAAACAGGAATCCGTTCCCATCCTCTTAATTTTACAGATGAGTGAGGAGCTAGAGATTAACCCAGTCCAGTCCTTGGCCCACATCACCTGGGTCTGGAGTCCTCTAGGCTGGTCTCATTCACTCATTCGTAACTGATCTTATTCAATATACGTTTTCTTGATAGTATCACTATAGGATTCCAGAAATCTCACCAGTGAGGAAATACTAGGGCTTCTGGGATAAGGAAATGTCAGGCAAAAAGGATGAAGGCTGATGGTGGCTTTCCATATGACTTTAAAGAACCACTGCCCATAATTATCAGGATAGAGCTGCCTCCTACACTCTCACACATCCAGTTTCTAAAAGCATCTTCTTAGGTATTTGCAATCACATTGTACGATCCTTTGGAGGTGGAAGTCCGTAATTCAAATATTTGTAACACAAGTCTTTCTTCTCTAGAAGCCTTCCTCCCACAGTCCTTTTGTAGGTTCTGAGATAATATCTTTCTTTCTATAGAAATTGCCTTGTTCTGTTAAATAATTATTAGGCTAAAATAATCAAAAGGTTCATCTACTAAAGATGTTTTAAAAATTCTGTTTTGGAAAAAAATTAAAAAGAAACCAGAAGTAGAGCTAGATGGATCAAAATGAAGAAAGGGAAAACAGAAAAGAAAGAAAGAAATGATCCTGCACATCCCTGACATCATAGAGACGTCAGCCCTGATTTCAACAGCAACATCACTGACCTCCCTATGCAGGGTGACCCCGGGCAAGTTAATTCATACGTGGGAAATTTAACCCCCAAATTCATATGCTACTGGTATTTAGAGGTGGGGCCTTTAGAAGGTAATTAGGGTTAGATGAACTTTCAATAGTGGCCCCACAGGATGGGATTGTGAGACTTGCTGTCCTTGATGCAGCAAGAAGCCTTCGCCAAGTGCGGCCCCTCAATCTCAGACTCCCAGCCCCTAAACTAGGAGCCGGGTATGATAAACTGCTGTACTTGTCATTTACCCAACTTGACACATTCTGTTCAGCAGCAGAAATGGACCAAGATATCTCCTACCTTGTGAGGCTGTTGGGGGCATTAAGTGAACAAATTCATGCAAACTATTTGGAAACATGATTAGAACAAAACAAATATTCCACAAATATTAGTCATCCTTGTTGTGCTAAATAACTGAAGGATAACACAGATTTTAACAACCTGGGAAGTCACTGGGCAGTCTGAGAATGTGAGCTTTAGATGAGACAGGGTCAGCAGTGTCCAAGGCAAGGGGGTTGTGTCCCAACATGGTGGCTGAACATGCTCTGGTTTCCTTGATTTTGAACAAAGGCATGTGCGACATTTGGAACTTCCAGTTGAGCTTCTAAATGAATTCTAAGTTCTTTTCATGCCAGTGCCGCAATAAATTCTGGTGCACACTGCCTGGAGAGGGGCCCTGATAGCACGGCGCCTGTGTGCAAGTCACCAGCTTGGCTTCGAATGAAAGAAGCCTCAGTTCATCTTTTGTCTTCAATGACTGGCTATTTCTGACTCTCCAAATTGATGTTCTAAGAACAGTTAGTCCAACAAGCAAAGCCTTCCAAGAACATTCCTTTAATGTGGCTTAAGTTATTAAAGAATGAATAAAAACTCTCACAGGGAAAAATAAGGCACAATACACAATTGAAAATCATACGCCACAAACACTGTGTAAGTAGGTACTTCTCACACTAGAAGATTCTACAGGCCAGAATTCTGAAGCTAAACTTGAAAGCAGTTCCTACGTGAAGTGATTTGATGAGCCAGATGTCACCTCTATCTTTGAACAGTGATATACTTCCTCCTCTTTTAAAAAGTGAGTTATGCTGTCCCTTCAGCCATACAAGAGCCACTGACTTGCAAGGCTACCAGCTACAGAGTCCTGCAGCCACATTTCTTTCCATCACTCACCCATCCACCAGGCTCTGCACAACACTAAATGGATCTTTAAATACACTTACTAGATTCAGAATTCAGGCCTCGGTTCTCTAACCAGCGTGACTGAAAAGACACCTGGTCTGGCACAGCCGACACATTTCCACAGTGGCTTGTCTTTCCCTGAGGAGCATAATGCTGGTTTTGGATTTACTGCCCTTGTGTTTCAGGTGGGGGTAGGGTGGCTGAGGGACAATCTTTTACAGAACTTCTGTCCTGTGATTTGCATTTTTAAAATGCCGCTAACATTATCTGTTTATAAGACTCAGGGGAAATACAAGGAGAGGATGAAGAAGGGGCCTTCTCTCATGAAATGCATGAACTTGAATTAAATAGGATTTATGACTCTCCAGTTGCTCTCTCTCTTTCTCCAACCTCCTAAAGAAAATGGATTTGACTGCGTAAATGAGCTCACCAAAATCATTTATAAATATTCAGTTCTCAAAGAAGCTAAATTGTAAGAAGGAAAAAATATGCACTACAGGTATGAATACGCCCCCAAAGGGCTTAATTTTCCTTATCGAACTAAAGTGAAATGTTAATAACATAGATGGACAGTTTTCTATTACTCTGACTTATATTAGATATTAGAGACTTTCTCATATATGGACACCAATTAGTGGATGAACATGAATATTAATTATTAAACATTCTCTGTCTTCAACCCTTCAGGAAACACCACTGAAAGGAACAGAACCCTTCATTGGCACTTTGCACAGGAACACCACTGAGTGACTATTTCTTGAGTGTGTGGAATGCACATGAACAGTTTCATGTAAGTATGCAGAATATAGACATCAGGGAGGGTTTTCCCTCTCTCTCTCTCCCTCTCTCTCTCTCTCTCTCTCTCTCTCGCTCGCTCGCTCCCTCTCTCTCTCACTCCCCTTCACAAATAAGGCTAAATATGTACACATCTTTAAAGAGCAATTATCTGATCATTAAACTCTAAGTGTGTCATACACATACACTCATGCCACCCCTACAACTCTGCGGAAGGAGCACCACTTCCATGGTCCAGAGGCTGGAAGTCTGCTAAGAAACAGGAAGAAACCCTCTGGATGCCACACAGCTGCCAATCAAAGGTACCACAATCTTGACACACATCTGCCAGCTCTGCCTGAGCTTTCCCATCAGGATATATAGCTTCCTTCAACAATGATGTATTTTCTCACCACATTTTAAAAATTCATTTGTTTTTGAAGTATGGAACTATTTTTAAGTCTGACCTTTAGGACTTGCTAATATTAGTTTGGATTATTGGAATTTGGTCAGGCCCACTGTGAGTCCCATCTCCAGCTGCTCTCTCTCTCTAGCCCTCCACTGTAGTTGCCTTTCCACAGCCATGTGTTATTTCCCTGCATGAACTTACTGAAGGTGCCCCCAAACCCACAATGTGCAGAGGGTTCTGAGACCAGTTCTACCCACAGCCCCACAAGGACTCTGTTCCCCTCTGGCTCTCCTCCCAAGTCCTTATCTCCATTCACTTTTCTCTTTTGTCATATTAAACTCTGCAAATGTGTGAATGCCACAAATTATCTCATATGTGCTTGTCTTGGAACATGAAATTCCGACCTGGAATCTTTCCTTCTTGCAACCCTCATACCGCCAGCTCAAAGTCCTCTGAACACTCATCTCTTAGCATGATTTTCAAGGTGCCTTTCAAACAATATTTAAAGTATCCACTGTCTCCATATTTCCCCACTAAAGTGTATTTCCCTGAGAGAGGAGATGATCTACCCCAGTGCCCAGTACAGTCATATACTTACAGATGAATAAATGTATACAGAAAAGATGACAGTGCATGTCCATGCTGAACATAAAGCCGTATTTAAAAAACCCACATATCTACACAGGGAGAAGAAGAAAGGAAAGATGAGTATCCACACAAAATAAACGAAAAAATCACACACATCTTATCAAAGAATACAGGAAGGGAAGGGAGTCCCTAGACATACAAAAGATCTCGGTTCTAAGTAAACATCTAAGAGAGGGTGTGCCATCAAAAGCATCTGTCACATCAGAGCTTAGAAGTCTGCCACCCTGGAGAGTAGAAGCAGTGAGAACGATGAGTAAGAACAGCTGCATTGTAATTGTCCTCCACCAGGAGTGTGGGCAACCATCAGTGGTTTCCCTTAGCTTCAAATATGACCTACATTCTCGCACTTGGAAGTCCTATAACCGACTCAGGTCAGTATATAAGTTTATAGTAGCAGATAATTAAGCATCATAGTTGATTAAGGCACTTGTTTTGAAAGAATCATTTCTTAAACACTCAGTAACACCCATCCATGGGAAGTTAATGATAGCTTGCAAGTTAATAGGTGACCTTGGTCTGAATTTTTAAACTCTGGAGTGCAATCCCTTAAAGATGCTGAGCAAAGCTGGCATCATCGCCTTGGGAAGTGTGGCATTTTGTGATATGACAAGTACAATGGTGCTCATCATCTACAGAATAATGAACATGAGCCACAACCAACAAGGGAAAGGCAGATTCAGCCCTTTACAAACGCAGACCATCACAGTTCAAAACAGAAAGAGCCTTGATTATTTTTTTCATATCCAAAGGATCATCCGATTGGAAAATATGGGCGCACAGAAAGCTGCCACTTTTCTGTTACAGCTACGGCCACAGCAAAGCCAGGCTGACTAGGGCTGATTGAGGGGAGAGCTCAGGAGGGGCACTGAGCATGTCCTCAGCCTCTGCGCCGAGTAGAGCAGTCACCCTATGCACATTGCTTCCTTTGCTTCTTCTTGTAAATGGCTTTATAGGAGATCTAGAGTTTAGCTGTGTTCACATCAGTAATTTCCAAAATAAAGCTTTCTGTAAAACTGAGAGCCTGGAAAGCCCATACTCCTGGCCTAAGCAGTGTTCCCTGTTGAATTGAAGATGAATCATCTGGCAGTTAATGAGACAAACAACCTGACATTGTCATTTGGTGAAGCTTAAATCCCAGACCTTGTTCTTCCCTCCCACAGACTGGTTGTTCTGGGAGGCCGTCTTATAAGCCTTTAAGTACTTCTCTCCAGTTTACCTATTTAGTTTTAAAACACCCTCCAAGGCATTATCCTAAAAGTCCTCCATTAAAAAATCATTACAAATAGCCCTGCTACAAATGACTTTACCAGATAAGAAATCCCCAGAATAAGGTGGAAGAGACTAGAGGAATCGTCTTAGTAAGAATTTGTTAGCTCCTTGTGGAATCTCCTGATCTCACAGCTTCCCACCATCTTCTATTCACTGCATTTAAATGAAGGACATGCAAAAAGTAAAGACACTTTCTAAGCTACATCAGTTATATGCTCACATTTCCTTTAATATGTTTGTTCCACATTGTGCTGCGACATCCCCCTCCCCCTACCAAACTCAGCAAAACTTTGCCTCGGTTTCCATCAGGGCATTTATATTACTGAAAATAATTCTTTTAATTAGCTAATTCAAGGTATAAAAGAATGTTATATTTAAACTACTAAAATACATATTCTGTTAATCTAGAAATTTTCATTTTATTTGCATTTATTTTATGCTTGGGAAGATATATGCTAGATAATGTTATTATAATTGTTTAATTATTAATTATTGTGTAATGGTATATTATTTCAGAAGGGTCAACACAACGACTGTTAAAACGTACCAGTTATAATTAGGGTTAACTTTTAGGAGTGCTAGGTCAGGAACTAGTGTTGTCTAAAGGTCTCCCTTATCTAAGAAATTCTGAAGCACTCGTAAACAGAAATTGCCCACATTTTATTGTAGCACTGTTCATAATAACCAACCTGTGGAATCGGTCCTAGGTGTTCATCAACAGATGAATGGATAAAGAAAATGTTAGATATAGACAGTATAGATACACAACGGAGTTTTATCTCCATAAAGAAGAATAAAATTGTGTCATTGTAGGAAAGTGGATAGAATTGGAGATCATGTTAAGTGAAACAAGCCAGACTTAGAAAGGCAACTATTACATTATTTTATTATGTTTTCTCCCGTTTGTGAGTCCTAACTTTGTGTGCATGCATGTGCGTGCGTGTGTGTGTATGCGTGTGTGTATGCGTGTGTGCGCGTGCATGCGTGTGTGTGTGTGGTGTGTGCATATGTGTGTGTGCGCATGCGTGCGTGCGTGTGCATGTGGGGTGTGTATGCGTGTATGCGTGTGTGTATATGTGTGTGGTGTGTGTATGCATGTGCGTGTGTGTGCGTGCGTGCGTGTGTGCGTGCGTGCGTGTGTGTAAATCAGAAGGCATACGGGGGAAGAAAACAGCAAAGGAACACAAACGGGAAGGTAGGGGAGGCACAGTGGAAATACATGATAGACTTCAAGAAACTATCTTTAGGAAACCCAACATCACATACAGTGAATCTGCGAGAGTGAATGAGAGATAAATAACTACAATTTAGAAGAAGAGACCACCCTGTCTGGAAGCCTGCGGCTTAAAGACCACACCACCTTTCTTCTGGGGCGCTACACAGTTACTCTGCACATGAGAAGATGAACTCTGAAAACTAAAAACAACTTCTTTGGAACCACTTATGTAAAGGAGATGAAAAGACTGTGGAATATACAAAGACTGTGCATTTCCATTTCCACACTGTGGATCCAGATAGTCTTTTATTAAAATATAAAGCTACAGAAAAAAATATAATTGGCAAAACATATAACGGACACAAATATAAAATTCTAGAAAGACTCAGAATTAGAACCATATTTTTTGTTGTTATTGTTTACTTTACAAGAGCATATCACACAAAGTCTGCCATGTTCCTGAAATTACCATTGACCCAATTAAGCCAGAAATCTTCTCAGATTTTTCTTTATACAAGAAAAAAAAAATCCAAGGATGATCATTTCTAGTTCCATACAGAGCCATCTGATACAATGTCTATTTCATCTGATGTACTCTTTCTGAGTATGAATCAACAGATCAACAGGGACTGTTGTACAACCCCCAACTCTGAGGGCAGCTACAAAAGGGCCCTTTTCTTTCTACACATACCAACTTCAGTATAGCAAACAGAAGTGGAATCACAGACACTTAAGTTAAAGTTGCATTTTTCTCCTCCTGTACTAGTGGAACTCTAAGTAACTCGACCTAGAGGTTCCCTAACAGCAAGAATGTTAATCATAACTAGATTTTTTTAAGGAAAAAAAATAAACACAGACTTCTGTCTGTAATGCCTTATTTTCCAATCCCAACAGCTGCCTGGATGCTCCCCTGGCCCACTAGCAGTATGGGTTGTTTATGCCAGAACTGTCTGTGTTCAGAAGCATCTTGACTTCGTCTTGGCACTCCCAGTGTTTTCATATAAGAGGCAGGTACAAACACAGAGGGAGGCCGCTCTTGGGGGAAGCCCAGTACGCAGTAGCATCTCAGACCCAGCACAACTGAGCCAAGTTCTTCAAATGTGCTCACTCTTCCAAGCCAACAAATGCCTCACTTCCTAGTCCCTGAACAGGGGGAGACAGTATGAAGAGAAATTCTCATCAGCACTTAGATAAGCCTTTAGGCCACCCTCCACCTCTACACTGTGCCCATAGCAGGGACAAAAAGAAGGTGCAGAGGCCCCAGGACAAAGCCCAGCACATCTTCAATCTTGTCCCTTGGACAGAACCAGAAAACGTTTTTTAAAGCTCACTGGTTTCAGTGATTCAAAAAAATGGGGACAGATCATGCAAAGCCTTTTTAAAAGTTGGCTTCTATTTTGCCTTCACAATAAAGGGAAAGTTGGGATAGGAGGACTGAGGAGAACCAACCTCTTTATCACATGAGCGGGCTTTTCAATTCAGCCTTGGCCTGAACAGCAAATCTACATGTGCTGCCTCTCTGCTCCTTAATGCATCTGCTTCGTGCAAGAGAGCAAGTCCCCTTGGGAATGAGTGTGTGTTATAAAAAGAAAAAAAGTTATAATGGAAGTTCCAAATCAATAGCACTGGGCTTCCAACAGAGTTGATGTGAAACTTTCTAAATGCACATCTATGTTGGGTACATTTTATTATTATTATTACTTGTTAATATTTTCAATTCTTGTCTGTGTGCCCAGAGACCTTGGCAAGATGAACATTTTATAAATCTGATAAATAAGTAATTGAAGCCTCCCAGTCAATGTTACTCAAGGGAGAGGGAAGGAGGTACTCAGTTCCGTATTAAAGTCAAGGCTGTCCTTGGTAAACACTCAAAGAGAGGCAGGCGAGCTAACTCCAGGGACCAGGAAAAGTACTTCTCCCTTGGAGTGGGCTGAGCATGCCAGCTTACTCTGTTTAACTCACTCTTCAATAGAAGAGATGGCAAGAAGTGGACCAATTTACTGCCCTAAGTGCCATACAATGGGCACAGAAATGTCAGAAGACAGACACTCCTAGGGACCTGAGGAGGTGAAGGGCTCCACTGTGAGCTGGGTAGCTCCAGCAGGAGGGTGTCTTACTCCCAGTGAACTTCACCAAAGCAGTGCCCAAGCTCAGGGCTCACTCCAATTCTCCCCAGCAAGGTGTCAGCACAGAAGAGTACTCCAGAGCTTGGAACAGCGCACACTTCTGCTGCCAAACTGGGCTCGAGGGAACTCCAAGGTGTCTCCTGAGAAGGCTCAGGCCCAGGAAGCAAAGGCTTCCCATGCCCCTAGTCCAAGCCCTCTGTAGGTGCCTTATGTCCACAGTGGTTCATAGATTCTACAAATCACCCAGCCATGAGGAATCGTCCCTGGCTGGCCAAGTCTAAGAAGCCCCTCACCTGCTCTCATTAAGCTAATGAGACTGCAGACAGGCCGTTCCATGGAAGGGAAACTTGCTGAGCTGATGCCTGATACATTTATTTAAGGAGAAAAAAAGTGTCAAGGTGCTAATACCCACAATACAAATGAAGAATTGCTTTTTAAAAAAATCAAAAAATAAAATCACACTTTTGAACTTTAAAGATCATTTAGGCAACATCTTGCCTTCAGGTACATCTAGTTTTAAGTTGCCAGGGGCAACAGAACAGACATCATTTAAAAAGACCTCAGAAAAGAGGCTTCCCCAAGCAAACCTTTAGCACAAACTATCTTCAGGTTTGCTAGGGTTGCCTCATTCCAGCTAAATTTTCAGGACATTTTAGAACTGGCTATCTTCATACTGATAGTTTAAAATCAGCCGCAATGAGAATATTGACACCAGAGAAATTTTAAAAAATTATAAATTAGTACCACGACTGCACACCACCCTTAAGCTCTGTTTGTAAATATTCATCAACAAATCACCGCCATATGCTTTATGAACTGCTTCTCCAGCTTCCCCCTTTTCAAACCATCATGTTGTTTGAGGCTTAGAAAACACTCTAGGAGCTAAAGCAAGTATTTTTTCCACAGCATTTCTGGAAGGCTTAGCTTCTACATGGATGCTCAGAGAGAACTGCCTGCTCTGCACACGGAGCCATTTGAAGACTTGTGCTGTGTTGGTGTCATCAATGTTCCCAACTTCCCTCTGATTTCCCTTCTATTACTGTGTGTCAATCACAAAAGCCTCTTAGAGCTCTTCAGAGCGCTCTTAATTGCACCCCATTTTCAAACTCTGACATAAGAACAGGTTCCATATTTGAATGGGCTGACCAATACCAAGAAGAACCCCGGGTGGCCAATATTTGTAGTGTACAGTTGTATTTGCTTTGTTTATATAGCATATCTCTCTACATTAGGGGTTTAGACAAAAGCCCAGTCTGGAAGCTGTTCTCCTCCTTGAGTCTCTCTGATAAAGGCCATCCCTAGCATAATCCAAAGAATAGAAATCACATCTTTCATAGTTCCTGAGGTACAGTTCTTCATTCTAAAAGCTGGTGGCAAAGATGTGCTGATATCTGTTAGTGGGAGATGGCTCTGCATGGGTCCCTAGCATTCATGCATCTCTTCTAAGGAGGGATACCATCTGCCATTTGTTCTGTGTTCTTTTCAAGGATGGTTGTGGAGTAAACAGCTTTAGACGATACAGCATCTCTGGGAAAAGGACAGGTATATTTATCACCCATTAAGGAAGATTCTGAGGGGGCTAGAGAGTTGGCTCAGCAGGTAAGAACACTGGTTGCTCTTGCAGAGGACCCAGTTCAATTCCCAGCACCCACATGGTAGCTAACAACTGTTCACAACTCCTGTTTCAGGGAAATCTGACACCCCCTTCTGACCTCAATGGGCATAGCATGACATGGGTGCACTTGGATACAAGCAGTCAATACACTCATACACATAAAAATAATAAATAAAATATTTTTAAAAGATTTTGAGTCTCCAATCTCACTGTTCTCCAATATCATGATCCACAGTATGGCAGGTGTCCATCCAGGCCCACCTACCTCACCCCTATGGGATCTGGAGCGGAGGGAATTGACACAGGAATACTGACCAACTGCAAGCTGTGTAATCAGTTAAGGGCTTTGTCTCTGGCACAAGAATCTCACAATTTCTCTCTATGAAATTGTGTCAGTCTGCCTTCTAAGCCTGAAAGCAGGGTAAGACTTCAGGCTCTTCTTTACCCATAAAGTTTTCTGAAGAATATCTACTATTTACATTGGTATCTATCCATGACCTTCCTGACTGTCATATATCTGTAGCTATCCGCTTGCCTATGTATCTACTAAGGGCCAAGCATAAGCCTCAGAGATATTCTATAGCTCTGCTGGGAAATGATTTATAAGACATCCCAGTTTAAGTTCTAAGATGAAAATCGCAGAGCAGCGGTACTTTATAAAAGGCATAAACGCGCAACTTGGCAAAATGGACATGGACAAACTGATGTCTAGCCTTATCTAACACAGATAAACTGCTGTCTAGCCTTAATTTTTTTGTATACTTTAGAACATCATTTTCAAATATTAAGGAATATATAATTCACCTGAATAACAGTCAAGGCAGACTGGGCTTCAAGATGTCTGGGATGAGTCCCCAGGCTCTGCATTTTTAAAAAAGAAATTGTTTTCACTGAATTTTTGTGTATTTCATATAGAACATCTCAAAGTATCTTAATCATCTTTATACCCCCCGTACCCACTGGCATGCTCCCATGCCCCCCTTCCCCACTGGGGTCCATATACTCTGTCATCCCTGTTAAGGTTCCACTGTGTCATTGGTGTCCCCAGCCATTCCCCAGTGCAAGTCTATCCACTGAGGTCTAGTCAGCCTATCTAGAATCCCTTGTTTTAGGAAGATAGCTCTTTTCCACCTAGCAGTAATCAGTTTCCAATATTTCTTCAGATAAGATTGGGGTCTGCTGTCCATTTCCCCAGTTCTATGCTGGGATTTTTGTCTGCCTGAGTTTGCCTGGGACTTGTGTATGCTGACACTGTTACCACAGGTTCCCAGGAGCTTGTAGGACTCTGTTTCCATATGGTCATGCACCTCCTCCCTGGCTCTTACAAGTGACACATTTACAATGCAACTGCTTCACCTAAGACTCATGAAACATAGAACAAGGGTAAAGAAGACACTAATGAATCTCTCGGTTCTCAATAACAAAGCTCCCTCATGCAGCAGAGGGCCAGGAACACAAAGGTTACAAATGGCCAAAGCATAGAGATCAAGAGTCTGCTGAATGATGGTCCTTGGACAGGACTCATTTATTAAACTTCACCCACCCAAAGCTCAGGGACCATTGCGGAAGAGGGGGCGGAAGGCTCTGCATTTTTAATAAGTTCCCAAGTGATGTCGATGGCACTGGTCCAAGGGCTATGCGTGGATAGCAAGATTTGAACAATTAAACATAAATTTTATGCATTAATACTGTCTAATATTTGCATAAACTCTAAAATTGTTCATAGAAAATGTCTACAACTATCTGGGAATTACATTTAATCAAAGAATATCTTTAGTGATTTTGTAAAATTAAAAAACACTAAAAATTTCCTAAGTGTATAATTATGGATTGCACATAATTATTCAGATGCTCCTCAATATATAACAGGATTATATCCCATTAAATCCACCCAAATAAAATATTGCCAAGTGCAAATTCAGTTACTGTATCTAACCTGCAGAAAATAACACTTAGCAATACAGTACAATGAAGCAAAGGGCATTTTCCCTTCTTGACTGTGTGGCTGACTAGGGGCTCTGACTCTGCCATTGCCCAAAACTGGAACACAGGATTATATTGCACATTGAAAGTACAGTAAAATATTCAGATGCAAAGTTTCAAGTAGGAGTTCTACTGAATTTGTATCATTTTTGAAAAATAAAAAAAGCAAGTTGAACTCACAGAGATTATCTATCTATGTAAGGAAAATCACAATAGTGTTTGCTATGATTTTTCTTCTACTCCAGTTAATATATGCATTCTAGTCAAAGAACCAGGAGCAAAGAAGTACGGGCAGGCCCCTACACCAGGAGGCTGTGAACTGCAGCAAGCAGTACCCAGGGCCAAGGTAGCACTCACGGGCTAAAAAGCAGAAGAAGCATTATGGGATTGATTTTTTTTTTAATTCTTCTGGTGGGAGACACACTGGGCAGAGTCAAGGGGCTGGAGTCATCATCAGCACTGTGTCCAAGTTGAAGGGCAGGAGCAGCAGGTGCCCCCTAACCCTGACCTAAGCCATTTTCAGCTCTCACCTCTGGATGCCAGAGCATGGCCACCTGCACAGACAGCCTGGCACCGCCATGGACCATTTTCAAAACTGTCATCAGTTCAAAGAAATCCATCTTTCATCCCCTCTTCTGCATTGGGGAGTATTTGTGTGCCAATCTGAGAAGTACAGAAAAAAAACAGACTTGGCAACAAATGGATGGGCATGGTGTGCTAGTAGTGCTTCACCAAGAAATGTTTGAGCACTAGCCTTACTTGTGTCTCCTCCGTGGCCCATTTCCCACCCTTTTTTTGATATTTGTTTTGCTTATTTTTGAGATAAGGCTTCCCTATATAACTGGCCTGGAATTCTCTATGGAGATCCACCTGCCTCCACTGCCGCAGTGCTGGAATGGATGGTGTGCACCACTACACCTGGCTTCTTTTAGACTTGTTTTCTTCCTTTCTATTCCTTCTCCCTCTAGCAAAAAGACAAAAGGGGAGACAGTAAGGTGACTCCAGTGCCCCACACATTATTTTGTCGTGTTAGTGACTATTTTGAAAAGATGTCTGTGTTCAAATATGCTCAGGAAATCCTGGGTTAAATCACTGAAAGGCTTCATGCTCTAACCTTTAACAAGCTGGTGCAGAAGGGGGCACTTGCAGAGGGGTTTATGGAAAGTTACATTTTCTACTTTGAACCACAGATCCCGGCCCTTCCTTGTTGCTGATATTTTGAGAATTTGCTTTGGGCAAAACAGCTCTTGCACTAAGATTTTGGACTCTGTGGTTAAGCTGGGGTGTGAAGATTGGTTTAGGCCTTGTGGCCTGAAGCATGTAATGCACCTTTCTGAGCTACTCCTCATGGGCAGAAAAAGCCAATGACAATATCTACCATGGAGTGCGGTTCCTAGGACTAAGTGAGACAAAGTGGACAGAGCACAAGCATGGAGACCCTCTCCAGCACGGACAGGCCTCTAGCATGGAAATTCATCTCCAGCATGGAGACCCTCTCCAGCATCGGACAGGCCTCTAGCATGGAAATTCATCTCCAGCATGGAGACCCTCTCTAGCATGGAGACCCCTCTAACATGGAAATTCATCTCCAGCATGGAGACCCTCTCTAGCATGGAGACCCCTCCTAACATGGAAATTCATCTCCAGCATGGAGACCCTCTCTAGCATGGAGACCCCTCCTAACATGGAAATTCATCTCCAGCATGGAGACCCTCTCTAGCATGGAGACCCCTCCTAACATGGAAATTCATCTCCAGCATGGAGACCCTCTCTAGCATGGAGACCCCTCCTAACATGGAAATTCATCTCCAGCATAGAGACCCTCTCTGGCATGGACAGGCCTCTAGCATGGAAATCCATCTCCAGCATGGAGACCCTCTCCAGCATGGACAGCCCTCCTAGCATGGAAATTCATCTCCAGCATGGAGACCATTTGCCAGCATGGAGACCCCTCTCCAACATAGAGGCTGCTCACCAATATGGAGACCCCTTTCTAGCCAGCTCTTTCAGATACAGAGACAATATGAACTCATGTACCCTGAGGACTCGCTGGACTAATTTCACCTCTTAGGGATAAAGCCACCGGCCCTGTCTTCTAACTCTACTCATTCAACAACCTAGTATGTGTCCAGTCCCATTTATTCAAAATTCACCTCCTCTCCCAAACACTGCCCACTAGGCTGTGTGGCTTAGTGGTAGTCTCTCCCAACAGATGAGATTTGCAAATAAATGAGGGAGGAAAATAGAAGAATTGAGTTGGGAAAGATTACTAGAGAATAGAGAAGAGAGAGAAGTTAGCCAGCCTAAGAGGGGCAGAAAAATCACAGTGGTTGGTGCATGACTATCCTCAGTCACAGGTGGCTTTACCTTCTTCTATGAGAGGGATGACCTTGGCTAAAGTGGCATAATCTCTCTGGGTCTCAGTGTCCCCAGTTAAAAATAAATAAATGTAATGATCTCAAAGTCATGCAGAGGGAATAAGAAGAGCCATATACGTAAAGCACTTAAACTTAGTACAACATGGGAAAATGAATCAGACCTATGGCTCTTGGTTTTTGTTTTTTCCCTTTTGGGGGGAGCCAAGGTAGACAAAAAGTCAGTATTATTCTCAAGATTCAATTTTCTGCTTTCTAGATTTAAAAACAGATAGCACAAGTCTTCTGAATAAACCCCAGAACAGAATATTCCACAAGTAAGAAACTGCCATTCTCTGTAACTAACTTCAGATATACCCAACCGGTCCTGGTGATAGAGTGTTTATTCTTCCATTTTTGTAAGAAAGGCTTAGGGGAGACACAGAGGGGAAGAAAGAGCAGGAATCTACTGCCTCCTGGACTCCAGATACTTGCAGTGAGCAGTGGGCCAACAGCACAGCTTCAGTCTTTCCAAACAGGACTCCTGCCCTGGCCCTCCTCACTACCATCTAGGGAGAGATGAGCTCCTTCCCAGAGGCCTCCCCTCGGCTCCCCACATACTGCCATGGATTTCCAAGTCGTTCCATATCCCCTAGATGCTTACATTTCTCACCTTGCAACGGAGACTCTGAAAAATGGAAGTCCACATATTCTCAGGGTGTATACTAGGCTGGCTCCAAGTAGGTGCTCAGTAAATATTTACTAAGGAATGAATGGACTCCACATTAGTTATTTAGTAAGTATGACCATGCAAGGATTTGAAGCCATTAAGACCATATGAATCTCATAAACCAGATTTTTTAAAAATTAGCAGTCAGTATCTTTATTACTCAAATGAGCAACTTTATTAATCACTTCTGCCTTAATAGCAAATTAATAAAATCTAAAAGCTTTGGCAGAAGCTAAGAAGTGGACATAAGGGTGGCCATTTTCATTCACGTGTTCTGACCCTCTCCATTAACTACTTCCTTCTGGATTCTCAGATACACTGGCTGTGCTGTGTCCCCTGGAATCTTTCAAACTCCACAGCATATCAAGAGGCTGTTTGCATGCTGCCCTTTTCTCTCCTCATCCTCATTTCTGCCACTGTTCCCTCATATCCTGCACCTCATCAATATCTCCCCAAGTCTGACAAGAACCTCCACATCTTGCAGGTAACAGTGCCTCCTGCCTGGCCTCATCGATATAGTGAACTTCTATTCATCCTTTTAGATCCCACTTGAGGGCTAACTCTTCTGAGAAGAATGCTCTGGTTTCTCCAGACAGAACCAATTATTCCTCTGCCTGTGCGTCTCTTTATCTTACTGTCATCCCATCTGCTGAGATGCCAGTCCATCTCTGCACTACCACATTTTTTAGACTGGACACATTTTTAAAAGTGGCATGTTGCACGTTTTCAATAACATGTTACAAGCTCTTTACTGCCCATCCTTCTCTTCTGAGGCAAGCCTCATAGAAACTTATAAAACACCTGTTATTTTGTGGGTACTCTTATTAACCTTTAGGAAATCCTCAGAAGTCCTCTCTGAAGTTGGTGCTCATATGTCCACTTTATAGATAGAGAAAATGAAAGCCATAGATTTTTGAGTCACAGAGAAAGAGCATGGTAGAGGCTGGAGTTGAACCCTGGCCCACTAGTGTTCTTATTCTATTTTGAAAAAAAAAAAAAAAAAAACAGAAAGAAAAGAAAAATATTGCATTATTACAGAAGGATTTTCCATCCCAATTCTCTATCATGTTTGCTTCTCAAACCATTAATCTACCCACATTAACCTTCAGCTGGTGTCTGGCTACCACTCCTCTCTGGTCTGCACAATAACCCTTGTTTTTCTCTTCCAGATTCCCCTGTTCCAAAAGCCTGATTGACTCTCTCCACTGCCCTCTGATTTGTTAGTGTTTTTCTGCCCAAGCTACATGAAGGGCTATGAATCAACTTACAAGATCAACTTACATATACCCTCCAAAAACATATTTTTCTACTTCATAGTTCATTCAATTCAGAGTACATTTATTGAGGGCTATCCCTGTGCCTTGCCCCATGCCATGCACTGGGAACACAGAGATAACAGAACAGAGCTGTTGACCTCAGGAGCTTTTGTAAACTCCTGGGAATATTCATGGGCAAATGTATTATTTGCATCTGATAGGCTAAGCATTTTTCTGGATGGTTACTCACAGGAATACCAATCAACTAAAAGGGAACTTTGTCCTTCCGGTGGGAATCAGAAAAGGTTTCCTAGAGAACATGATGCCTGAGCATCACCTTGAAGAGCTAAGTGAGACTAACACCACAAAGGGATGGAGTAAAAACACTCCAGAAAGGCCGCTTAGAACTTGTACCACACCCTGACAACACTACCGCACAGAAGCTTTAGAAACCTCTGGTTCAGTTCTCACAAATTCCTGATTCTTTGGTGCTTGTTTCCACCATGAATAATTCCACTGGGACCCACTAAATGGAAGCCAGCTTATATGGCCGTGGCCCCTTGATTTCCCTTTGACGATCTCTCTGTAGAAGAGACGGATAACTCCTACGGGGATCAGAATTAATGTTGGTCCATGTAGGTGCTGAGAAAGTTATTTTCTAAATAGCGTCAAGGTGTGAAGCGGGCACAGGGCAGAGCACAGACACTCCAGGAGGGCGGTCGGTCGAGGAAGTGTCTTCCATCCCCAGAAACACATCCCAACACCTGTCTTGTATTCTTCTTAAGAATTTCATTTCTATGAAATCCCCAAATTCTGTCAAAAATTAGGCAAATATCTCTATTATACACAACAGGTTGGTGTTTTTGACTCAGGCACTTAGAAACAATTTTTCAATCACTCTCATTGTGAGAAACTAAGTCTTATATTTTCTTTTAATAAAGAGAAACTCTCCTCCAATTTTACTAAGTCATGAACTTTGATGTTGGAGCGCCTTTCTTTGTAACTTTAAAATAAGCATTTCCAACTCTAAGAAGTCTGAGAGAGCTGAGACAGAAAGACACAGATCTCAGCCGTGGCTCTACCGGCCGCTAGCTCTTCACTTGAGTACATTAATAATTGTCTCTGAGCTTCATTTAATTTATCCTTAAAACACAAGGTCATTCTGAAAATTAGATAAAATTAGTCAAGCATCTGGCATATAATGGTCCTATCACTGAAAAACTCTAATTGAGATCTCAACTTTTTCCTTTTGTTTTTATCTTTTGGGGGGGGTTGTTTTGTCATAAGGTCTCCCTGTAGTACCAGCTGGCCTGAAATTTTCTATGTAGAGTAGGTTGGCCTTGATCTCACAGAGACCCACCTAGCTCTGCCTCCAGAGTACTGGGATTAAAGGTGTGCACCACCAAGCCTGGCCCTAGACCTCAATTTTTAAGTTAACTTGTGGGGAAGAGAGGTTGGGGAGCACACAGGAGGTCAGAGGACAGCCTTGAGTGTCTGGTATCCCTTGCCTTCCATCTTGTTTGTCAGGGTCTCTAATTGTTCACTCTGTGTATGCCAGGCTAGCCCAGGAGCTTCTGATGATTCTCCTGCCTCTCTTCTTCCTGTGTGAGCGCAGAGATTACAGACACAGGAACTACTGCAACCAGTTTTGACATGGGTCCTGGGGATCTGAATTTAGGTTTTCAGTCTTCTGTGGCAAGTACTTAGCCATCACCCCAGCCCCTTAGTTAACTTTGAGATCCTCTATTCAGACATGTGTAGCCAAAGTTAGCAAATGAGAAATAAAAAGTTTTAAAGCTATTGATAAAAGGAATCAAGTAATATATTATTTTCCACTTCAGAAGAGCCAGAATATTATTGGCACATGATTTATTAAAGAAAGGCTCCCAGGGCAAAGGGAAGAAGGCAATCAAGGCTGTTGCCTGATCCTACAGAGAGAGCTCTGAGTGTAAATTATTTCCACACATGTGGAAAACGTGTAAACTGTTGCAAAAGTTTGGCCAGCCTCAAGACAGAGCAGTGAAAACCCTCTTCCTGTATATCTAGTTCTTCCATTCACTGTGTGCACCTGTCCTGAGGGTGCAGAGGATCTGCTAGCCCTCTTATGAAGATGGCTCCAGGTGCCAGCCCTTATGGAAAAAAAAAATGTATGTGGAAGCCAGGGAGAGCACAGAAGACCAGGAAAAGGAGTTTGAGGGTATCTAGGCTGAGCACTGGTGCCTGCAACATGAATCAAGAACATGTCATGACAACATGCCTATGCCAACCCTTCCTTTAGTCCTTGGAGCTTGTTTATCACAAATGGCACATATTCAGCTATAAATCAGTTCCTTGCTTTGTTTGATGATTTATAAAGGACTAAGTTTGAAGTCAACATCTCCTAGGAGTATAAAATTCAATTTTGAAAGTTTGCCTTCAGGCATCAAAAAATGAAGTCTTCAACCTATTATGGTTGTTGTTTTCTGCAGAAGGAAGTTGTATCTTTTATTAATAGAGAGCCCAGGCTCTGCTCAGACTGAGGACATGAAGAAAGAGCTTAGCCAACTCCTCAGCTATGTAGGAGAAACTGAGACACTTACTCCTTCTGCTTTTACATATGCGTATTCAGCTCAGAGACTCTAGTATGCTGTTTAAATTGAGTTGTAACACCTGTGCATTGGGTTAACATAGAACTTCAATAAGAGACACACAAGATTCTAATTCACTCAAAAGCATGGTGGCGCACACCTTTAATCCCAGCACTTGGGAGGCAGAGGCAGGTAGATCTCTGTGAGATGTAGGTCAGCCTGGTCTACATAATGAGTTCCAGGCCAGCTGGAGCTACAGGGAGACCCTGCCTCAAAAACAATTCTATTTTACTCAAATTCTTGTAATTAAATATAAAAATATAATTTCTTATAGATCTGTGCTGTTGTCTGTATAAGAGAAATGCTGGTTTTAAGACTTAAGATTATCATTCAGAGACGCCACAGAGATTGTAAACTGGGTAGGAAGACGGGGTCATGAAGTTAGCTGAGGATTAAGCTAATATATACTACAATATAGAAATATGAAATATAAGAATACTTTTTAAGTAATACTTCTATTAATTTATTAGGGTCATGAACAGTTCCATGTGCTGGCACAGGATACCCTATGACAAAGGTTCTCTAGTTGATCAAACTCTAATTCCTCTCAACTCTTTCAGTTTGGACTGACTTTCAGACTTCTGTGTTCATGTGCATTGCCCAAGTTTATTAGAATCCTGTCAAGTTCATTTAGACCAAATCCCCATCCTCCATATCCCATCACTCTCTATGTCTCATCAGGCTCCTTCACCTCCTGACTCCCAAGGGCGGTTTCTGTACACCCTGGCCTGTCTTCATCAAGAATCTTGTTAGGTTAGCTTATCCAGGACCCCCCCTTAAGTTGCTGTTTCCTTTTACTAATGTTACAGGCACTGACTCTCAACCTGCTCCTGCTTGTAGACACTATGTTGGAATTTAGTCCAGTTCTATATTGAGGGTTCTTTTTCCTGTTACAGAAGTCTGGAATAAAATCTACTTTACTGCTTTAATTACTACTCAGCTCTTGTTTCCACTGACATTTAAGACACTGTGTAACTAGATATATTAAAATGAAAGTAATGAAGAATTTTTGAGGGGTCTGGTAGAGAGAACATTTTCTTCCTTGGAAACACATGGCTTCAAAACCTTGCAGTCTTAAAACCTTAGCTCTAGCCCTGTTGTTCATTCAGGAGAGACACCATCAAAGACCAGGGTTCCATATGCTGCTTAGCCATCATGATTAGGGAACAGAAGAATTCTCATTCTGTCTTTGCATGATCTGAAAGGCACTTGAAGTTTGTTTGTTTTTGTTTTTGTTTTTGTTTTTCTAACAGCAACTGGGGTCTCAGAAAACTTTACTAAATCTGTATCAGCTATAAAATCAACAACTTAATGGAACGGCCCAAGTCTTAGGGTAAATGGGGCTGTGTGAAAGGAATCAAGACTGAAGAGGAAAAGAATTGTACGACCAAGCCATTCAGTGTCCGAGTCTTACCCTTTTCTACTGTTAAATGGAACAGTTGTATGCTACATATAACAATCATAGCATGTTACATGACTACAATGCTGAGAAATGACTACTGGAAACTTCCAAGCCATCCTCTGGATGAGGGCTGTACTGAGGGATGGAGGGGCATGGATCATACTCCTGGAACGAAGTTGATGTCAACATTGGGTTGCAATTTTCTCCAGATTCTTGTATCACCAAAATGCCCTCTAGAGAGGCATTTTCCTTCCCGTTTATCCTTCATTATTAGGAATACGTTTAATATACTAATATATCTGTGATGCCCATGTGGCAGATCTTTCTATACACCTTCACAACTTTTCATGTATCCAAATATCTTGTACCATTGCCTCTTACCCAGAGAAAACGCCTCCTACAGCTGCAGATCTCCAAGAGCTGCCTTCGTGCCCCTCTGGTACACCTATGTCCCACCCTCCTCCTGTCATCCTGCAGAGGCTCCTCCTCTGACATCTTTATCTCTCTCCTCTCGCTGTAGTCTCCCTGCCCCTGCATTTGCAGTTCCTTCTGTCTGGAGTGGTCTTTCCTTGGATGTCAGCACCTTACGATGCTAGCTTAGATGCCCTAAGAAGCCTTTCTTAACTAATTTAAAACTGTGCCCTGCCCTACCTCATTCATACTATTCATCCCCTGTAGAATTGTGTCTATGAGTCACTCTCTACTCCCTTTCTCACACTTTGCTCTACTCAGAATTAAATTCCCCGTGTCCTAGAACAACACTTTTTATTTAAGTTGAAGTATTTTATTAGTTAATTTTTTATAACTCTTTTAACTGAGTCTTATACTACTAATATCATGAAACCAAGAATGTAAGCCAGGTACATTTTTTCAAGTAAACATTAAAATATAGAATTATCAAAATTATTAAAGTTACTGCTGAGCATTTCCTAAAACCACCTTACAGAAATCTAAACTTCAAAGAAGCAAAGAAACAGTCATCAAATCCAAGCAGGATCTCTAAATTCATCTCAGGTTGAAACATAAGCTTATAAACGGCATTTTTTAATAGTTGGAGACATGTGAAGGTAAGTGAGGTAATACCTGTTATTATAGAATTATTTTAATTTTCACAAGTGCAATGATAATGGTGAGATGGCTGTCCTTTGTTTCAGGAACAAAAACAATACTGGAGAATTGAGCAGAGAAGGGGCATCACGTGCTCAACTTGTTTTCTACCAGAAAAACACTAAACAGTTGGCGTTCGGTGTACAGATACTCGTTTTTAAAAGTTTTACTATTTTTACTTTATATGTATGCATATGTTGCCTGCATATGTGTAAGTGCACCCAAGTCACACAGTGCCCTCGGAGGTCAAGTATCGGATCCCCTGAAACTGGAGTTACAGAAGGTTGTTAGCTGCCATGTGAGTGCTAGGAACCAGACCCAGGTCCTCCACAAGAATTGCTGGTGCTCTTAACTGATAAGTCATCTCTCCAGCCCCAAGATGTTCATTTTTAATATTCTTTCAACTTTTATTAATTTAGAAAATTTCATAATAAAAAGAATGAGACCAACATATATGATGAAAATTACCTGAAGGATGAAGGCAGGCAAAATAACATTCTCTGTCCCTTCTTGTTCTTGCAGTAACAAAACAGACTAAGAGGAGAGGCAGGAGGAGCCCCAAACCCATGGTCAAATATGGGAAACACAAAGCCTTGAGGCAGGGTTAGAGACAAAAGAAGAGACCAGGGTCCAGCATTCTAAGAAGACTTGAAAGTGACTACAAGTCAGAGCCATGCCAAATCTGAGGGGCAGGACGCATTAAAGTAGGGAGAGCCTCATGGTACATGTACGAAAAGAAAGTTGGGTCCAGTCTCATCACATTTCCCATGTCTGCAAAACTGAAGGACACTGTAGCAGAGGGGAAAGGAAGGGGGAGACCTGGTAAAGAGCAGAAGATGCTATACTTGTGACTTGACTGGACTGTAGCAAAAGACGAAGATGAAAACCACCACCATGCAGAAATGATGACCAAGGCCCTAGCCCTGTGCCCTGCCCATGCTGTGGTGCCTCATCAGCCCTGAAGTATCCACTCAAGCTGTGCCGGGAATCAGAAGCACAACCTGAAGAGATGAGCTTGAAAGTGAGAAGCCCGGAAGCAACAGAAAACGCTGAGCCTTCCAAGACGACTGACCCACAGTTATCTGAGCCTGCCAGAATGGTAGAGACTTCCTGTAATCTCCCCTCATAAGGGGGGAGAAAAGCAGATTTCGAACTGTAGAAAACCCAAGCTACACATTGCGGCATCTTTTGTCTGAGATAGGTGCCTGCTCAGCCCAATCCTAGACACTTCACTAATTCCTCCACCAACAGGAACTAGGGAGGGATAGCCTACTATGGAATACACACACGTATCCATTTCTAAAACCGAGGAGGAAAGGCTACATGTACATCATGCTGAAATTATTTATTCTCGGCTCTGTAACAAACCTAAAGTGCCAAGGACTTTATTCAAACAAAATAGCAAAGCCTGGTTGGAAAGATTCAGGAGAGTCAGGAAACAGTCCAGCTGCTGAGTGCTCCCTAAAGCATTCCAGGAAGAAATCACTAAGGTAGAGCAGCCCTGTTGTGCTCTCAGGCTAGGATGACAAAGGAGCCATTGCCAAGACACCTGCCACCCACAAATCAGTAGTAAACGGAGTCACTGGATAAGTCAACTGAACAAGAAATGGCTTGTTGATAATTCAGAATCAATATGTTCTCAGGATGACCTCATGTTGGAAAGTATATCTGGGAATGGTATTTCATATCAGAATGATGAAGAGATGTGATTCCACAGGGAAGAAAAAAAATCACATCATTACACACTAAAATAATAACATCACCAGAATGGCCTGGCAGCCTTTTTGAGGGAGTGTGTGATGACATGAAATGATTTTGTAACAGAATAGCAGATAGTTGCACTAAAGGAACCCTAGAGTCATCTTTTTAGTTCTGCGCTTCTATTTTTGGCCTTGCCACAATTTCCTTTTACAGACTAATCCAGGAAGCAAAGCTGCAAAAGGTTCAATTAGATGGTTGACTCCATTCAAGTCTTGCCAGGACTAAGAGTTGACAAGCACAACTGTCAATAGGAACACTACTTCATTCTCCACATTTCTACCTCCTACCCACCCTGAGCTCCAGTCTGCACCCTCGATCTCTGTCACCTGGAGGACTCTCCACCTCCAGTTTAGGATGCTAGTATCTTACTAAAGACTTCAAGAGTAAAAATAAAATCAGCTCTCTCTCTCCCTCTCTCCCTCTCCCTCCTCCTTTTTTCTTCCCAGACAGCAAATGCTCCCAGATGATCTCAAAAGAAGCCAATGTGTTTATACTTCTGGTGCCTTGATAACAAAGGTTTTCTGCTGTCCTGCTTCTGTCCAAGGCTTGGCCTCTCTCACAGGAAATGCAGAGTCGTAGCCTATGGTTCTCATATAGATGACAATCTGTTACATAAAGGATTTAATTTCTCCAGAATCCCTCTTTTCTTCTCTAGCAGGCTGTAAGTATAATGAATTTAAAGTCTGTTTTTATATAAAAGAAATCATTCTAGCAGTTGTAACACCCTCCATGCAAGGGGAATGGGGATAGTTTCTATGAGCTCATGCTTCTAGATCTAAGCTAATGGGTGTCTGAGGCCTCATACCCTCCCACCCAGCTCCTTCAGTGAACACTACTCTCAAAAGAAATGTAAAACTGATGTACCAAATCCATCAACACAACAGGTTCCCTGTAAAAACCCAGAACAAAATTAGCAAAGGGGTTGCTTAAAGGACAATAAAAATAAGAATTTGCAATAATTTGCACATAGCACCTTTTGAAAGTGAAGGGCTTAAAATAAGCATATGGTCCAGCAAATACATGTAGTGTCACACTGTACTATCTTTTCTATAAACTCTATTAACAAACTTTAAGATGGTCATACACACTGTATGTACATAGCATTTTTCTACAGTTCAGACTCAGCATAAATTCAGATTGGAATCTCTCATATTCTTCTCATCAAAATATAAAACTGAAAAAAAATTATCTCTCGTAGAATTAACTTACAGAACAAGGCCCTAAAACTAAACCTGATTTAGTTCTTATGGTCACTCATGTGATAGGTTTCCTCTGTTCTTTTGCCAGAATAGAGCTAAACTCTAGTGATTAAAGAATTGCCTAAAATGCCGGTTGCAAGTGTGAAACCCAGGAAGTGAAGCCGCCGAGGCTGTCTGATTTGTATCTCCAGTACATGGCTCCTCCTCACTGGAGTTGAACCCTTAGGAGGTAACAGCTTACAAATATGAAGGATGGCCATTATTTAACCAGGCTGGTTTCCCAAGTGCCAGGGGACAGTCATGCTGACTGAGAGCTAAATTTATCCCCTCAGTCATTTAGCATTCTTGTCCAAAATAAAGATAAAATCAAAGCATATGTTAGAATTTAAGCCAAATCATTATCTTCCTTCTTCATAAATTCCCAGAAGCCTGTCCACCAAAATTCCATGCTAGGAATGAGGGCAGGAGGGGAAGGAAGAGAGGGAGAAAGGTTAGGGAGCACAGAAGAGTAGCACAGGACGGCAGGATATGCGGTGAAAGGTAGAGTGACTGGAAGGGGGAAATCCCGGAGACTTCCAGATTTTGAAAGCCTTCCAAGCATGGCCTGAGTGTGTGAAGAGCTGAGGACTTTTAAGTACATCTAATTTCTTCAAGAATTGTTTACTTTAAATGAAACTGAGAGTGTAGGAAGATCCCTAAATAATACTGTATGAACTTCCTACATTACAAGCAAACAAGACCTTTTCCCAGAGCCAAACTGGGCTTATGGGAAGGGCTCAGGCAAGACAGGCAATTAAAAGTTAGAGCTGAGGTCCTGCATGGCCATATGAATGAGCCCGAAGGATACTACATTAAGTACAAAAGTCAGGATGGATAGACAATGCCAAATGTTCTAACTGAGACACAGAAGCTAAGTAAGCTATTTTCTAGAGGAAGAGAATAGAACAGTGGGTACCAGTGGCTGCAGAGAGTAAGGGGAAGGGAGGGATGGAGAGAGGAGGGGGACAGGGACAGAGTGCTCTTGGTCAGGAGGAGTAAGTTCTAACATCCCCTAGTGCAGCAGGGTGCCTTGCCTGCTAAAATTAATGTATACTTCAAAATATATAGTAGAGAGGATCTGTCATGTTTATACTGATCTAACCATAATACACTATATTCATGTATTTAAATGTCCCCATTATATCCCATAAGTATTGAAAATTAAATTTAATTTTAAAATTAAAACAAAGAAGTAATTTCCCTTACAAGGCCAAGGGGGGAAAGGCTGATTCTTCTGTGCTTTGTGTGAATGAATTTGGCCAATTCTTTCAAGCTCCACACACCTTTTCAGTGAGATCCACAGAATCAGCATCCTTTGCTCTCACACAGACAGTCTTATATTGTCATAAAAAGAAGAGATTTGGAAGACAGACCTTCAGTTCCTGACCACGAAACTTACACCTCCAAACAACAATAGGAAAGGAAAATCCAGAATCATTCATTCTTCAGATGTATTTTCAATTGTTAAATGACTCAACTCTTTCAACTGAATTAGGGTTTGTTTTTTTTTAATTCCCAATGACTTGATTAGCATTGACAATTTTTTTTTCTTTATTAAAAGATTCCTGAGCTGAGGCTCAAGAGCTGAGCAGTTAAGAGCATTGGCAGCTCTTGCAAAGGACCCGGGTTCAGATCCCAGCACCCATGTGGCAGCTTTCAACCATCCCTAACTCCAGTTTCAGTGACTCCAATGCCCTCTTACAGCCTCTAGGGATTGCATGCATGCGGTACACTTACATACATACAATCATACACACCAAATAAGATAAATCTAAAAAAAGCTTTTTTAAAAAGATTCCTGAGTTATATATCTGATCTTAATTTGAAGTTGAAGGGACAGTTAAAAAAGTTTCCCAGGTAAATTTATTTTCTCCACTATCATCTTGTGAGGGGTCTATTCCTCTAACATAAAGAGGAACATAAAGTAAGAAGACTTTACTTACTTCCTCCAAATGAGTTAATCCCAAGCTCTTTAAATGTCTTTTTGTTTTATTAGTAATTTGCTGATTCTAGAAAGTTAAAACCATATTCTGAAAATATTGCACTCAAGTATCTTTATTCTATTAATCTCTGAATATTTCAATTTCACACAATTTTTTAATTGAAAAAGACTAAAAAGCTATTTTTAAAAACACACAATTAAAAAAGTGAAAAAAACTTAAAGTACGTTTGTGACAGATCAGGTATGGTGGTATACTCCTTTAGTCCTAGGACTGGGGAGGCAGAGGCAAGCAGAATTCTGTGACTTCAAGGCCAGCCTGGTCTACATAGCGAGTTCCAGGCCAATCACGGCTATATAGTGAGACCTGCCTCATAAAAACCAAACAAACAAAAAGCATGTTTATGACTTTGAATAGGAAGGCCTTCCTAAGTCAGATGCATGGCTTAAATGAAAAGATCATAAATTGTCTCCATAAAAAGGCAAATGTTTTTGCTTACTAAAAAATAATTACCATCAGAATGCTGATGTGATAGCACACCTGTAATCCCAGCACTTGGAAGGCTAAGCAGGGCATTCCTGCAAGTTCCAGGCCAGCCTGAGCTATAAAGTGATTTCCAGGTCAACTTGGGCTACAAAGTGGGGTTCTGTCTCAAGCAAACAAACAAAAAATATTAAAATTTTTTTTAAATCAAAAGTCTAGAAGAAGGCATAAAAGATATTTAACCAGCCAGACGCGGTGGCGCACGCCTGTAGTCCCAGCACTTGGGAGGCAGAGGCAGGCGGATCTCTGTGAGTTCAAGGCCAGCCTGGTCTACATAGTGAGTTCCAGCAGCCGGGGCTACAGGGAGACCCTGCTTCAAAAAGACCAAAAATATATATATATATATATTTAACCAATAAAATTAACAAATACCAAATATCAAGTACATATATACCAACAATAAAATCAACATTTCTAATTCTTTTTCTTCTCATGATAAAGATTCTTAAGTCAGGGCTGGAGTGATTGCTTAGTGGTCAAGAGCACTGGCTGCTTTTGCAGAAGACCTGGGTTTGGCTCCCAACATCCACATGGTGGTTAACAACCATCAGTAACTCCAGTTCCAGGAGATCCAATGCCCTCTTCTGGCTTCTGTGGGAACTGTGTGCACATGGTGCACTTAAATACATGGAGGCAAAACAAACACATAAAATAACTAAGGTAATTTTTAAAAACTTAGGATTTTAAGTATTATTAAGCAAAATATTAACTTAACCTAAGTTTATTTTTTTAAACGGGTATATAGTATTTACATAGCAATTACTAAATGCTTAGAATGTCAAATTAAACAGTTTGTCTTTATCTCAACCCTGTGAAGTAGATCTTATTATTGCCTGTTATATTTTGGGTCTCCAATGCTCTCCAAAGGTTTGTATGTGAATGGATTCATCTCCTTCACTGCTATTGGGATGTGGTAGGAAACTTAAGAGTAGCCTGTAAGAGAAATTGGGTCACTGAGGTCCTGCCCCCAAAGGGGGTAACTGCACTCTAGCTTCTTCCACTTCCTTTTCTTTTCTTTTCTTTTCTTTTCTTTTCTGACCATAGGGTAAGCACATTTGTTCCTCCACATGTTTCCACCTCGATGCATTGGTACAGTGCAAAGCACTGGGGTCGGCTGGTCATGGACTAACGCTTCCAACTCCGTGAGCCAAAATAGACCTTGTCTTTTTATAAGGTGATTATCTCAGGTATTTTATAACAATAAGAGAAGTCTGACCAACGCAATGCACCAGTGCAGAAATACTGAAGGGAGAGAAGTCGAGATACTTGCTAAAATCACAGCACTTATAAAGACAAGGTAGGTTTCAGATACAAGAAGCCGGACTCTAGGATGCTGGAAAGTACTAGAAAATAGAATGCAGTAGATTCCATAAGCATGGTCCAGAAAGATCCACAAAGCAAGAAAAATAAGAAAGATAAGAAGATTGATATTATTATTTCCCTGTGGAATAAAGCTTACATATTTGATTATCTACACACATGTGAAGCAATATATTTGATAATTTACATAATATATGCATCCTGCAAGGATAAAAAAAGTTATATCTAGGAGTGGGAAATGGTGAGAAGAAAGGGAGACAGGAACTTCCCATTTCAACTTATATTTTCTTAAACTGCATATAAGTTTAGAAAACAAGAATGTATTTATTCACTAATGCTTCAATATTTTACTATTATAATTGTTTTAAAAAGTGAGGGGTACATATGGAAAAGTTTATCTTTACAAATGTTTCTACAACTGTGTTTCTGGCATTGGTCACATTTTTCCCTCTCTTAAAAGCTGATCCAAATATGTGTTAAACTCAACCTCTTTAACTTTCCAGAATTGTTTTCAGCTTACAGAAAAGGCTTTAACTTTCAACCCTATTATGTTTATGAATATTTTTAAATAACCAAATTTTCATTTATTGAAAGGCATCAAGAAAATGATCTTCATAGCAGAAATTTGAGTATAAATAACCTGGGTCCTGTGTCCCTTCGGTCTTTCTTAACTGGAAATTTCAGAAGCAGACAGCAGGAGCCAATGCACACAGACTCTGAGGCTGCAGAGGCACTCCACCAGCCGTCAAGGCAGTGAGAGGAAAGCCTTCCTCTTCTAAAGCTCCTGCTGTAGCAGGTTTTCAGGGCCACTGAGACATTTCACTCTAGAAGCCCAAAGGATGCATCAGTACTGGGGGCGAAATATCCCACGTGGAGTTCACCAAGAAATGCAGCTAGCGCATACTGATAGCCAAAACTATTCTTCACCAGTGTGATGAATGCCAAGCCTGCTGGCTCTTGGTATTTTTTTCCAACCCTAGCACAGGCAGGGTTCCCAGCACGAAGCACCCTCTGAAGAGGTGGCAACGCTTATGCCATGGATGCTTCCACTTCCCCTTCCCGTGCACTTCTACATCCTCAGTGCAGAGGGAGCCAAGAAGTCACGCCAGAGCGAAACACAAGACTTCGTTAGAACAGGAGTGAGGGTGTGCGCAGTTTTGTTTCCTATTCTTTGGCAATCAAGTGGCTCTGAAAATTCTCTGAACACTGTATCACTGAAAACTAAAATTAAAATAAATCAGAGGCAGTCTCAGAAGAAAAGGAATTAAATTGTGCATTTGCATACAGAAATATCAATGCAGACATTGATTTAGATGGATTTGCTACATGTTCAAGCATCCATATTAAACATGCACAATAGTAACCCTGGTACCTACTGCCAAGCACTGACAGAGGACCTTTGTTTGGAGCTCCTACGCTCACAAGAACTCGATATTCAACCAAAAAACAACTGGACAGAAAGAAACAAGAGAAAATGGAGGGAGATAAACTCTACCTCTTGATATCTAATTGACACAGATTCAAGAGCCCATTGCACATGAGCAGCAGGAAGCTTAAACAATAGCAAGCGATATCGAAAAAAATGAATTCTAAGTTAAAAACAAAATATAAGCCACTACCTGACACTTTTGCCAGCTGCAGATCTTAATAAAGACATGAATTCCAAAGCCACACATTCAAAGGCAGAGAGGTAGAAATTGAAGATTATATGTAAAGTGAAAAGCCAAAATACACCTTCCAAACTTAAACAGAAACAACTGTCCAAAACGTGCACTAGAAAACCTACATACCGTTAGAAAAAAAAAAAAAAAAACCCTGTCAGTGACTTTTAATTATCTTCTTAAAATTAAGACTTTTCTGTATTATTTTTATTTTTATGTGTATGAGTGTATCGCCTCTTGTTGTACAATGCCCACGGATGTCAGAAGAATGCATCTGATCCCCTGGAACTGGAGTTATAAAACAGTTGTTAGTTGTCAGTGGGTGCTGGGAACTGAACCAGGTTCCTCTGCAAGAGCAGCCGGTGCTCTTAATCACTGAGCCATCTCTCTAGTCCCAACCATTAATTATCTTGAGTCACAGGAAATTAGAAAGCATGAGGTTTGTCCCCCTGAGAAACTAGGAAAAATCGCAGGGTCTCTCTTTAATCACTCACATGTGAATTATCTTCCAAATATTAACTGTTTACCAATTACAACTTAAAGTAGATAAAGTTGACAGTTCTCTATAATCATTCAATCAATTTTTATTACGTACCAACTAGACTAGGCACTGCGTAAATAAATATGAGTAGACAGACATAAATGCTGTTACCACAGAGCTAGCACTCAGTCTTACCTGTGTTGGGCAGCACAGGTCAGCACTCTGCTTGCATTGAGTACACAGAGCAGATAAAACCTCCAATGAAGCTCACAGTTCTATGGTCCCAACACCAAAGACAACACCATAGCTCTCTGGCTGGATTCTCACATCCACATTTAACTTCCTGGTTGGTTGGCTAACATAGTGATCTCCTACTATGGAAACAATGTCATAAAAGTGTTTGGATTCTTATAAACCCATAAAGCTTGATGTGCTACATGGCTTCAGTTATTAACTTGACACACCTGGAAAAACGAACCCTCAGCTGAGGCATTTCCTTCATCAGACTGGCCCGTGGCCATGTCAGTGAGGCATTTTCTTTATTACTAATTGATGTGGGGGGGCCCAGCACGTTGTGGATAGTGCCACTCCTACTGGTTGTACGTAAGAAAGCAGGCTGAGCACAGGCCAGAGGGAGCAAGTCAGTAAGCCGAAATTTGAATGCGGAGTAAAGAACTTGGCCCTGTGTTTTCAAGCAGTGTAGCTCTCAGTCTTTCCTAACTGGAAACCTTTTAGTGAGTCTCTGCTTTAGTTCCTGCCTTCTGGTTCCTGCTTGAGCTCCTGCCCTGGCTTTCCACAGTGAAGGACTGTACCTTAAGCTGACATAAACCATTCTCTCCCCAAGTTGATTTTGGTCAGTGTTTTATCACAGCAATAGAAAGCAAACTAGAGCACTTTAGTTTGTACTGACCAAACTGACCCCATCTTGGATAAAGCAGCCATCTTAGAAGCTCAGCCATAGTGTATTTCTAGCTCGATTGTTTTCAGAAACCCTGACCCCTGTCTCCCTTACCTCCCAGGAGAACGCTGCCACAGTCACTTGCTCTCTAGACATATAGAAAACAGAATTATTATGATATGACTAACTGCTGATTCTGGCTTCTGTAACTTGCTTGCTTTGCTATTTCAGAGCACCTTGACATGTGGACTGAGATCACCCTCCACCCTGTTATTCGGGGACCACCTTGTCAACATTCCTTTTTGCGGTTTTTGGCTTTAAAAGGTCCCCTTTCCCTCTCCATCCCCACTGCAGCACTCTAATCCAATGCGGAGACTGCCGTCCAAGCTAGCTTGAATAAAATCTTTTATCCCGATCTGAATTGAGTCTGGTGGTCTTTTCTCAGTAGTCTTGGGATCCATAACAAGTTTCCCCGCATTCAGCTGCAGTGTGATCTTTTTAAAAAAAAAAAAAACTTATTTATTTTTATTTTTATGTATGTTAGTGTTTTGCCTTTATTGTATGTAAGAGCACTACATATGTGCAAAGCCCACTGAGGCTAGAGAGGACATTGGATGCCCTGAAACCAGAGCTGTTAACTTGCCATGTGAATATTGGGTGGGTATATATAAGTATACTGAACAACACTCATCAAAGAAGCTTCTTTTTTGCAACAGATGGAGACTATTACAGAGCTCCACAACTGGCCACACACAGAGAATATATGTCTGAGAGATGCCCAGTCCTCAGTGACACATCTACAGTGGAACCTCTACACCTAAGGCTCATGGAACATTGTGGAACAGGGAGTAGAGTACTAATATATCCCTCAACTCTCACCAGCAAAGCTTCCTCATACAACAGAGTGTGGTGCACACAGAAGGTCACAACCAGCCAAATCTTAGAGAATAAGAGACTGAAGAGTGTGTGTCCCTGGATAGGACTCCTATATTAAAACTCACCCACCCATGGCTCAGGGACCATTGTGGAAGAGGGGCCAGAAAGATTATAAGAGCCGGGATTGGAGCATGCACATAAGGAAACAGACTCTTCCAGGCTTCTGGGACCTTGCTCATATTGAACTCGCAGCAATGGTGACAGCATGCACAATACCCATGCAGACTCAGTCAGACAGAAACCCAGGATAGAACTGGAGAAATGGGCAGCAGGCCCCAACCGTAGTCAAGGAACTATTGGTAATTGATTACTGCTGGATGAAGGAGAGTTCATCTTCTTTAAGAGAGTGATTCTAGATTGACTGACTAAACTCCAGTGGATGAATTTGCATCAAGGGACATCTGAATACAAATACTTGACCAGATAGACCTTAATATATATGACAGAATGCATGAAATCTGGTGGGGGTTATTATGAGAGGGTGCAGATGGGGGAGAAGTTTTTAATTTGATTAAGATCTATTATATGAAATGCACAAAACTCAATAAAATATACATTAAAAACTTATTTATTTTTATTTTTATGTGTGTTAGTGTTTTCCCTGCATTGTATGTAAGGGCACCACATGCATGCAATGCCCACTGAAGCCAGAAGAGGGCATCAGATGCACTGGAGCTGGAATACAGATGGTTGTTAACTGTAGTGTCACTGCTGGGAACCAAATCCCAGTCCTCTCCCAGAGCAGCCACTGCCCTTAACCACTGAGCCATCTCTAGACCCCTACAGCATGCTCTTAAGAGGTTTCTGGTTTGTGTTACTCTAGGCTCTTCAAATCAACAGTATTGAACTGTAGTCTGTAATTCAGAGGCTTGTACGTATTGAAATAGTTGACACACAAGATGAGCCATGCAGAACTGGTACTATGGTCTGGATGTGCTTTGCTCCCCAAAAAGCTCATATAGAAGAATGGTCCCCAGTGTGGCATCATCTAGAGAAGCAACATAGCTCGGGGGGTAGGAGATCTTTGGAGTCCTCTGTCTTGATCTGTTCTCAGGGCAAGGGAAGGTAATTGGGTTAGAATCCCACCAAAAGGTAAGAATTATGTTTGGAATATCTCACCTACACACTAGTCAATGGTCACTCTCTGAGTCCACAGATCTGGCTAAGACTATGCACAATGTCTTCTAGTCCTGCTCAGAAATCATGGCTGACACATTGTGTCCTTATTTCAAGAAGTATAATGCTTACATTTTCTTCCCTTTTTAGGATGTATGTTTTTAGTATACTCCTCTCCCTAATAGCATTTGAAGTACATTAACACCCATTAATTTTTAAACACCACTTTTTGTGCACTTTTGTTTGCACTGGCTGCATGAGCCGCATCTTAACTTCCAGATCCCCAAAGATGATCAGCTCAGCATCTGACTTGTAACATAATAACCTCAGTTCAGGGTCACTTTGTGCATAGAATACCTCAGACTGAGCCACAGCTGAAAATTAAAATGTTAAAAACTCAGCTAGTCCAAAAAAGAACATGAATCTCTGAGACAACATTGTAGGCATACTTTTATTTATGTTTAGGCGTAAGGGAGGAGAGAGGGAGGGAGGGAGGGAGGGAGGGAGGGAGAAAGAGAGAGAGAGAGAGAGAGAGAGAGAGAGAGAGAGAGAGAGAGAGAAAGTTACTGCCTAACGAAGCTCTTAACTGCTCTGGGTCAAGGTTAGGTAAGCTTCCTTTCAATTTATTAAGGATACCCTCAAGTTATGCTCAGAAAATGCAGGTGTTTGGTGGCAATCATCCAAATTAATCATTTGAAACAGTTTCGGTTCTGAGGTCTCAGTATGACCTACAACCTTCTTGGAACAAACATCTACCTTATTTTTTCCTCTTCCTTTGCTGTACCACAGAGAAAAATATGTTGACACTGACAGGTAATTCTCTCAGTGTATTATTCCCGGACAACATGGGACAGGCCTCCTAGATTCTGGTCCAAGGATTTCCAACACTTATGAGCTCCCAGAAGGGCCTGGATGTGCCCTTTCTCAAAAGATTCCATAGATGAAAGATCCCAAGCCAAACCCATGAAGAAAGGAAATTCTGTGCTGCCAGAATCTGCTCCTCTCCAATAAAAGTTGTGCTTGGGATCCAAGTGGCCTCCAAGGAAAGAAAGCACCTGGTAAAAGTGAGAAATGCTAAAGGCCCTGGCTGACGGCTGCCATGTGGAGTGTGGCTGCCTCATCCAGACTGGGCAACAGGACCCCAAAAGGTCTGGGGAGAAGTGAATGACCTGGGCTTGCATGGAAATCCACACTGTCACACTGAGAGAGGAGAAGAGAAGAGAGAGAGAGAGAGAGAGAGAGAGAGAGAGAGAGAGAGAGAGAGAGAGAAAAGCCCATATCATGACATGGAATTAGTGATTCTCAGGGCTCAAGCAATGGAGGTATGAGCATTCCTGGCAACTGTTAAAATGCCATTTCTCAGCTCCATGCAGATCTATGGAATCACGAGCCTGCGGGAGCCCTGCAATCCCTCAGCTCCACACAGACCTATGGAATCAGGAGCCTGGGGGAGTCCTGCAATCCCTGTTTCCACAAGTTCTACAGGAGATTCTGGCACCCAGTTAGGTTAGGAACCAACTTAAATGAGAAATCTAGTCACTTCAGCACACACCCTCTCTCTAGCATTACTGATTACTAAAGAATAAAATAGCTTTTCTCATACTGAGGAAGCATCAAGGGTCAGCTGAGGTCAGGTCCTGAGGTTTCATTGCCTTTTGTTTTATGCCTCAATTAAGTACAACTCTTCTTCACTCATTTCTGATTTTAGAATCTCCATCATGGACACACCAAGAACATATGATCTATCAGAAACAAATGATCTATCCCAGGGCCCATGTATGCGGGACACATCACTCCTACTTAAACTTTGCAAGTAAAGAAGCAACAGTTATGGCCATTCGAATAGATCGCATAGATAAAGAAATGCCACAGACGTGATCTTCAACACAAGGCTCTATCAAGCCTTCTTTACAGCCTTCCCATGTTGACACAGTATCTAACCTGCTAGAGACCACACAAAACAGAACCATTGCATAAATAGCCAGCACATAAGCTAAAACTTCACGGCAAATGCTTTTAAGTCATTGAAACACCTCACTTTATATAAAAACATTTATTCAGTTTTCCCACCCCCAAAGACATAATTTCCTAGCCTCTGAAAAATCAGTTGTGTGTTCTTGGCAATATGGACCCTAATTCTCAAGCCTGAGAACTTTACCACTTAAATAAAAATCCATTTATGCAGCATCTCCGTGTGCCACAGGGGCTATTCCTATTTTGCTTCCAACATGTCGTTTAAGTTCCAAAAATGAGAATATGCAAAAGCAACAGCAAAACCAAAGCAGGTGACTGGATTCAGAACCCGGATATCCAGCAGAAGGACCTTCATGCACACAGGCCTTGGCCACGCCATCATCCTGTGCCTGTACCTCACCTGCTTCCTTGACCACAGCAGGAGCACCCAGCAGCATGTACACTCCTGTGCCATTGAATCACTGCATCCTCAAGGAAGCAGTCCGAGTCTCCTGGGAAAACTGTCCTCATGGGAAAGTGGGCAGTGTTGAGTAACCGGCATCAGTTTGCTCTGTCCCGATTAGCAGTACTTGTTGCTATTTTCCAGCTTTAAAACCCAGTCATCACAAATCCAGCCACTTCCTTCTTTAGTGATAATTAGCCTTAGTCATAAGCCAAAAATGATTCCATTTAAGAAGCAAAATAAACACAACTCTTCTTACCTTTCATGCCAAACTTGGAATGTCTTGCCAGTTTAAGCAGAAGCAGCATTACCAGAAGACAAAATCCCACCACAGACGCAATTACCACCACAGCATAGACCTAGAGAGAGAAACCAGCCAGTGAGAACATTGCTAAAGAGTTCCTGTACTTGCTAACGAAGATGGGGGTGTTGGCATTCTCTGAACACGTACTACTTGCTCTTAAGACAGCTTTAGTCACATCAGTTCATTAAGCCTCAACAACTCTGTGATGAAGTAGATATATCCTATCACTATACTTGCTTTACAAAGGAGAAAGCACACTAGATTTATACAACTGGACAGCTAATTGATAGCACATAGATAATCATATCTATGGCTACATCTATCTATACATCCATCTGGACACACAGGAGAAGGGGGGAGGGAAGGAGGGAGGGAGGGAAGTGGGGATGAAACACGAATGGCAAAATACGAATTCTTTTTGACACTGGGTTTAGTTTATTATTCTCATTATTTTCAAGAATGCTTAAACATTGTCCCTGGTGACATGGTGTTGCATGCCTTTAATCTCAGTACTCAGGAGGCAAAGGCAGATGGATCTCTGTGAGATCGAGGCCAGCCTGGCCTACAGAGTGAGTTCCGGGCCAGCTAGGGCTACAGGGAGACCTGTCTCAAAAATACCAAAAAGTAAAAGAAAAAATATCAACACAGGCTAAGGAGATGGTTTCGTCAGTAAAGTTTGATCCTCAGCACCCATGTAAAATGCCCACTCATAGACATATGCATGCATGTGCGTGTGTTCGGCCCTGGCTGGCCTCAAACTCACAGAGCTCCACCTGCCTCTGCTTCCTGAATACTGGGATTGAAGATGTACACCACTCTGCCCAGCCCTAATAATAATAATTTTTGTGGACAGCTCCTGAAGAATGACACCTGAGGTTGACCTCAGGCTTCCACACACATGCAGATACTAACACACACATACACGAATATCAATACAAAAGATTTAATGATTTGATAGCAAACAATCTAGTAGCATTTGGAAGAGGCAATAAATAATGACTCAGTTGAGTTTATTGTAGGAATGCAAGGGTGATTCAATTTTAGATGATCTTAATATATTAATTGTTAAAGAAAAGGCATATGATAGAATTAAACATTTTTAAAAAGCATCACGCTAAATAATTAGAAGCTAATAAATAATTTATTAACATTGTACCTAGATGCAAGCATCTTAATGTTGAAACCAAAGAGCCTTTCCAACAACAGTCAGAATGAGGCTCTTCTTACTGTCTCCTCTACTACTTAATACTATGTTGGAAATTTTAACCAAGGAAGTTAGAGGAACGATATGAATCAGAAAAAAGTAAAGCTGTTTGCAGATATGATTATATACTTTAAAAGCCCAGAGGAATTTGTTGAAAAACCAAACCATAAAAAAACCTAGTAAAATAGCAATCAACCACAATTCACATAAAAGTAACAGTAGCCATCACAGGACACAAGTGCATACAGATTCCATTCAGATGAGATTCAAATCAGGCCAAGTTCATGTATATTGTCAGACATCACCCTCTTTCAGCCACTTCCCCTTCCCCAAAATAAGTGCTATCACAACTTAATTCACCATCAGTTAGGTTTGTTTGGTTTTAACCTTTATGTAAGTGGAAAAATACTGTATGTGTTACTTTTTACTTGGCTTCTTTGGCCCTAGGAAAGAAAAGAAGGGGCTCGGTGGTGCTCACAGTGTTCTTTCATGACCTAGGTGCTGGTTACATAGGTGCATTCATTTTACGAATATGTGCTAAGCTGTATAATCATGGTTTGTGTGCTCTTCTGTATGCATAATTAAAATTCAATAAAAATATTTAGTAAGTTTTTAAAACTGTCCCTGGTAACCAGATTCTTTTTCAGGTAGTGTTGCTACTCCCAGATATGCTGTGAGCAGTGTGTCAGCAGCAAGAAGGCACTTCTCTAAGTCCCAGTTCTGAAAGCTAGTGGAGATGTATACTTATGATCTATATGCTTTCCTGTGTGGATGAGATAAGGCAGAAAAGGCTTTTAAAAATGGAATTGCAAGTTGTGGATTACGCATGTAGTAAGAGAAGGACTGTGAATCCTGTCACCACCCTGAGGTGGAGATGACAGAGGCACAAGTAGAAGCTCGGTGTATACCGCCAGTCCTCCTCCTCTAGGTACATTATGATCAACTTGCTACTTGAAGGAACATTCTAGAAATAACGTTCCGGAAATAAAGCACATTGTGCATCTCCTTTACAGTTTTCTCAGCCCAAAGTCTTGTTTTCAAAACAAAAGTTCCAAGAGATTGGCAAACTTCTGCTGCAATCTATCAGATAGTATATCTTTAGGCTCTGCCACATATATAGTCTCTGTTCAGCTTAGCCACCAAAACCTGAAAGCAGCCACAGACAATGTATAAACAAATGGGCATGCGTGTAGTAAAGGAAGATGAAATAATGAAACTTGCAGGTAAATGGATGGATCTAGAAATTAATACTAAGTGAAGTGACACAGCCTCAGAAAAACAAATGATGTATGTTCTCCCTCATATGTGGGTCCTAGCACCAAATCCTTTTAAATTCCAGGTCCTTTTAATAAGATGATGCTACCCGGCAGTTCCTTCTGCATGAAATAACTACCATCACCACAACTTCAGCTGAGCCTGATGACTAAACATCTTCACAATTGGGCTTGATGGTTGTGCTCATTCATTAAAGGAGGGCCAAGAAGTGCCGCTGGACCCTTACTGGAGTATCCAGGCACTCTTCCCAGCCAACTGTATGTAATTTGACCCTAATCACACATGGCCTCCTGGATTTGGGGAGGGCTAAAGTATACAATCTGTATAAGGCTAGGAAGAGAAGGCATGACCCATGCTGGGTAAAGGCTTTCCAGTGTGCATACACTCAGGTCATGCATACACCTCAGCAACCCCTCAGTTATCTCTGTAAGTAAGCTCAATAAATTCATTGGTTCTCCAGCAATACTTTAATCAAACATTGGCTCAACACTAGAACCTTAAAAAGGAATAAGCATTGCTTAGCATCTCCAGGAAAAGAAGTCTCACAACAGAAGGAAAATTTATTTGTTAATGCTATTATGTCTCATAATTATTTTTTTAAAAAAGAAAATGAGAATGTAAGATGTTAAAAGGATATCAGAGTGGAGATATTTTCCAAAATAGAAAAAATGAGAAAGCCTAAGCAAGAGATGAAGGTCTGTGTAGGTTTGTTATGATATATAAAGGATCAG
>NW_008352394.1:1572522-1580136 GCF_000622305.1 Nannospalax galili | reverse complement strand
TCTTCAGAGGGGGGAATGTTAGAGTACCCAAAAGCCCCATAGAAATAAATAAATGAAAGAAAAAAAAGAAAAAAGTGATGGGGAGATATGGGAGGTGTTGGGAGGGAGTAGGGAATGGATTTGATCAAAACACCTTACATACATGTATGAAATTCTCAGTAAAGTTTTTGTAAAAGTTAAAAATAAAATTAAATAAATAAATAAACTTTACCAAAACATGCTGGACTTTGAGAGGGTTTGCAACTCCTATTCTAATTGTCACTAAGAAATCTGAATGTCATTTAATCTGTAGAACAATCCTTAAAGCAGCATTATTTTTGTCTAAGATAAACATTAACACTGCTTACCATTTTTTTCTGGTTTTCCCTGTCTCTCTGTAAAATATATTTCCTGCCTTGCTTGTAGTTAGGTAGATTCATGAGAGTACTTGAGATTTGGGTCAATGTAAGGCAGAGAGTTTCATCACCAGTCTGAGATCTTAGTCTAAGGTAGTGGTTTTCAACTAGGAATATGTTGTCACCAGGGAATGTTTAGCAATTCTAGGTTTGTGCAATGGAGCCAGGAGAAAGCCTACCAGCACTTACTGGATAAATCCAGGGAAGCCACTAAACAGCAGACAATGGCTAGGACAGAGCTCCCACAAAATAATTCATTCCAAAAGCTAAGGATGCCAAGGTTGAGATGCCCACTGCACCCTACTCAAGCCTTTTCTCTCTACAGAAATAAATGCCAGCTCTCCAAAGAACACCTGCTTTGTCAGGCACATTCAGTCTGGGAGAGGCTGAACAGACTTCCAGATAATATGCATAATAAAGCACGAAAGAAATTTTGTGGGTTTCAGCCAAGAAGTTGTGGGGATTTTTGTTACTGCAGCATAACATGACTGATGCCTCCACTTCATGATGACAGACACTACAGTGTATGGATATTTAAGACATGGTTTCTCCCTGAGTGTAAAGTTCAGATGTACATGATTCAGTACCTGATTTCATGATTAATTAGCCTCTCTGCATCTTATCACACTCATGTGTAATAATTCTCTGCCTTGTAGACTGTTATAAATCCTCAGTGTGTTTTATTACAGAAAAGTGGTTAGTACAATAAATAACATCCTAATCACATGATGATGATGATGATGATGATGATGATATGACAAAGCTAAAATTTAGAAAAAAGTAAATAAACATTCCAAGAGACCACACAACTTTGAAATTTGGGCCAGATTTTCCAGATACTAAAAAACTGAAATTTATACACAACAAAGAGTATGGTTGACAATGAAAGTAGGAAAATAAAAATCCATGGCTAATCTTTCCAGAGTTTCACTGTGTCAGATAAGGATAGCATTAAATAAGTCACAAAGCACACAGAAATGCAATGCCACTCAAGTGGTCAAATTGGAGAGGGGTATGACAACTGTCTCTTTCGTTCCTTAGCTGTCAGTGGCTCTCCAGACAGTCCTCCTGGAAAACTCTGGGTATCAACCCAACTCTGCCCCACCTGCCTACTATATATGCTCAAAATGACAGCATCCCCCTCATGCCTAATTGCAGATCAACTTATTTTAACCAAATCTGTGTTCTTTAAACTTATCTAATGAGTTTGGGCTCTTCCTTATGGTAAATATTAATCTTTATTTCTAACTAGTGGTTCATCAGAACCATCACAGTATTTCATCTATAAAATTATCTGTATATGAACAAGGAATACCTAAATATAGCAAACTGAAACCTCCTCTTATAGATAGGAAAACTGGATTGAGAGAGATTAGACAACTACAACCCTGACTCCCCCACCCTCTCAACATACCATGATTTGTTTCTTCCTCCCTTGAAAGCTTTCTGGCCCCATGTCCCTATATTGCAAGACATCTAGATTTTGGTACTTGTGAGAACCAATGTTTTACTTCTCCAAGCTTCCAGTTCCTCCTTAGTTAATAATGCCTACTTGGCATTCTCTATACAATTATGGAATGAATAAGTCAACTTGAAAAATAGAAAGGGAGTTTTACCGTTGGAAATATTTAATGATTTGAAAACAAGTATTTAAGCCTATTGAAGTCACACAAACATAAATTTTTAAATGAATGAAGAGTCTTGTGGCAGTGAAATGAATCACTTCTTTAAAAAGGCATTACTCGATGAACACAAAGTTTCACATACTGAGTGGTGTTGGGATGCTGGTGATCTTTACATGAGAGACAAACCCGGTGAGTGTTGCTTGCTTCCTTCTTTCCTTGTTCGGTGAGATGGTTGTCAGACTTCCATCTGACATCTACCCCACCCAGAACTTCAGCAAGGGGCAGGAGGAGCTCCTGTGAGTTCAGAAGCAAGCGTTGTAGGCTCCTTCCAAATGCCCTCGCCACGCCTGCAATTTCCCTATCTGCCCCCTGGATCTGAAACTCTTCGAATTGAATGATTTTCCTCGTGATCAAAAAATATGTACCAAATATCTAAACCATATATAATTTGAATTTTTCTTTAAATTTTATAAAATATGACCCTTCCTCTCACATACAGGTTTCCATATCCTCTGCCAGAGTTTCAAAATGTGGCCTTTCAACAGTGTTTCTCCCACTGATCCTGCCTTTCAGTACTACAGATAGTACAAACACCATGTCAGTCAGGGGTTTCAATTTACCATTCAAACCACTAAAGACAAAACAAAGCTGACAGTACAATTTTTGGTACACATGCACACCAACAGGATTAATGCACACTGCTTAGATTTCTTAGGTACACAAACAACTTTTCCAAGTGAGAACTATGAAGCCAGGCACAAGAATAAAAACTGAAGCAATTTAATAAGGCAAGAAAGCAGCAACCACTCCCTAGCTGATCCATTCTGGTATTGTTCTGGCTATGTCAAGGTACTGTGTGTGGTCACCTCAGAAGCTTGTGTGTGTGTGTGCGTGTGTGTGTGCGTGTGTGTGTGCATGTGCATGCGCACAATTTGAGCTGCAGCTGCACTTAACTTGTTCATGAGCCTCACTGTCCTGTTGTCATGGTCTTGGTTCAACTCCACATCACATCTTTTTATTGCTGTACCAGACCCCTAACTAACCACCCAATCTCCAGCTTTCCTAGTCTGCATTCCATTCTGTAGTGTTCATCATAAGCCTTGTCTGTCTGCAAGACAAACTGAGTGCTCACAAGCATCAGGCAGTGAGCACTTAGGGAACAGGGACATAGCTGTGAGAACACACTGACCAGGTTGCCAATGCAGCGCCTTTAAAATTGTTTATTCGTGTATGTGATGAGTGTATATTATGAGTGTGTGTGTATGGGTGTGTGTGAGTATGGGATAAGTATGTGTGACTGTATGTGTGCATGAGTGTGTATGAGAGTGGATGTATATGATGAGAGTGTCAGTGTATGAGTGTGCTTGATGAGTGTGTATAAGTGCGTATGTGACGAGTGTGTGTATAAGTGTGTGAGTGTGATGAGTGTGTGTATGACTCTGTGTGTGTGTGTGTGTGTGTGTGTGTGTGTAGTGAGTGTGTGTGTGGGCATGCACATGCCACGGCACATGTGTGGAGGTCAGAGGACAACTTCTGGGAGTCAGTTCCCTCCTTGCACTGTGTGAACCGGAGATCAAATGCAGGTCATCAGGCTTGCTCCATTTTTGCCTGCTGAGTCATCTTGCCAGTGAGAAGGGCATGGTCTAAGACCTCCAGACATTACTTGAAACTTTGGATAGTTCTGAAGTCTGGTTGGGGTTCCAGGACCCTGTGGTTCTTCTACACACACACACACACACACACACACACACACACACACACAGAATAGCTTGATTTATAAATCAGGCATGGTAAGAGATTAAAAACACTAGCTAGCAATAGAATCATAGCAGTTATAACAACGTAATATAAGTTTGTGCTTTGCAGTGACTGTCAAGTTAAATAAGGATACTTGAATGCAAGTGCTGTGCTGCTGTGATAGTAGGTCCCATAAGTAAGAAAGCTACTAACTACCTAACGGATAAGTAGTTTATAGCGTGCATATGCTGATGAAGTGGTGGATCATAAATCAAGTGGGACAAAGGAACAGTATTATATGTTATCACAGATTTTGCTCATTTCTTCTACTCTAAGTTATGTTTCCACACCATGACTGACCTCAGGTAAATGAAACTACAGAAAGTGAGCATACAGATTAGCTGTTACTACTATACAAAGAATCTTACTAAATGACGTAGAGAACAGAAAAAGATATTAGACAAATGAACAAACAAATAAGGCAATTCCATGTAATAAGAATTCAGACGAAAACCCACAGACTGCAATGGCTGCCGGCACCCAGGCTGATTAGCCTGTTTCTTTGGATTTTATTTTTGAGACAACTGTGATGTTTTTAAAGATTTATTTTCCCATATGTGGACACGTGTGTGTGTGTGTGTGTGTGTGTGTGTGTGTGTGTGTGTGTATGGCACATGTGTGTGGGTGTCAGAAGAGTGTGTCAGAGCGCCTGGAACTGAAGATACAGGCAGTTGTGAATTGCCCGATGTGAGTGCTGGGAAGCTGAATCCTCTGGAAGCGAAGGAAGTGCTCTTAACTGAGCCCTCTCCAGTCCCAACTGCCCATTTTTAAAAACACAGTGCTATCACCTAGCTGATGACCTTGGGAGCGTGTATCCACAACACCTGGAAGGAGTGAGCCTGGAACATTCAAGGACAGGTGGTTAGCAGGTAGGCTGAGAGGTGAAGTCACAGAGATACAAAGGCCACTCAGAATTTGCAAACCACTGTGAGGATTTGGCTTTTATAATAAACATTTCATTTAGCACTGAGAGGACTAATAATGACACTTTTAAGAGTCACTCGAAGGGTAGGGGAGAAATTCTATCATGTAAGGCAACCTAGATGAGCCTAAAGGGCATTTAAATGTTGATGGCCTCGCAGAAGTGGAGAGTAGAGAGATTTGGACCAAAATTGGGGTAGCAGAGGGGATGGGAAAGGGAAGGGATTCCTGAGCAGGTGTAAAGTTGTAGCTGGGTGTGGGGAAATGAGTACTGTGGTGCTGCTATCCTGCAGAGTGGTTGTGGCTAGCAATAATGGACTATATTTTCAAAATGGCTAAAAGATTAATCTTAAGTTTTCTCGCCATCAAAAGTTAGTAACTATCAGAGTAAAACGTGATTTGCTCTGAGCTGACTGTTTCGTAGAGTGTGCGCCCATAAAAATAGCACTTTGTACTCCATAAATATGCACGATTGTTATTTGTCTAGTTAAAACAAAATAACACTTTAAAACAGTGATCTGATCTGTGCATCAGGCTGCTGGAGAAAGAAGCTGACAAGCACGGGAGAGAGGGTGGCTCAAAGGTTGTGGCGTCCTCCAGGAAGCATCACCTGTGTACACTTTCTGTAAAGGCCACAGAGCAAATATGTTCATCTTTGCTGGCAATTCGGTCTCTACAGCAATGAGTCTGCCCACCATTGTAGCAAAAAGTAGCCACAGATCATAGATGAGTGGGCATGATTGCATTGCAAAAAAAGCTTTATCAACATTAAAATTTTAATTTCAGGACTGGAGAGATGACTCAATGATTTAGAGAACTTGCTGCTCTCACACAAGACCTGGGTTTAGTTCCCAGCAACCACATGACAGCTCACAACCATCTGTCGCTCCAGTTCCACAGGATCCGATGCCCTCTTTTGGCCGCCTCAGGCACTGCATGTAATGTGGTGGACATGCACATATGCAGGCAAAACACTCATACACATAAAATAGAAATACAATTTTTTCATTTTATAAAACATCCATGCCATGAAACATCATTCTAATTTGGATATTTTTCAAAGTCCAGTTAAAAAAATCTAAGATATATCTTAGCCTGCAAACCACAAGGAAAAATAAGAACTAATTGGTGAGCAGGCTTTCACGCACAGGTTCTGTTTTGCTGGAGCCTGGTTCAGCCTGCAACTGCAGCAGCAGAGAAGGGAGCTAGATGGATGCAGAATCTATAAGGAGTCAGAGCTCACAGGACATGCTATGAGCATGTGAGAGGAAAACTAAAGAAGCTGCTGGTTTTGACCAGACCAGCTACCAGACCAAACCTCAGGAACTACAGGGAACTGCCACTTGTCCTTCAACGGCAGTTGACTGCAAAATAAGGATAAATGTCTGGGACTTTTTCAAGACCTGTGTCACCAACCTGAGCCTTCTAATTAAGCACGTGAATCATATTTCCCAATGTGCAAGCTCTTATCCACAGCCCAATGTCCTTCCCCTCATTACTCTGTCTAAGCCTGCTTTCCTGCACAGACCACGTAGAATGCCACAACATCTAGAGTTCCTGTCTGGGGAAGGGGCCTGAGCTTTCCTACATAGAGCATTCTCCAGACACAACAGGACTTCTATGTATGGTAGGCCTCCAAGCATTTACCAAAAACTCTAAGGAGACGTATGACAGCATGGACCCTGGATAAGAATGCTGGGTTTCTGATTTGCTAGTAGTCCTGTTGTAAAGGACAGATATTTGAAACAGAAATAACTAACAATTAAAAGTAGTGTACTATGGGACTGCAGAGATAGCTCAGCAGTTAAGAACTTTTGCTCCTCTTCCAGAGGACCCAAGTTCTGTTCCCAGTTCCCACATCAAGTGGCCCAACACCGGGGAATCTGGTGTTCTCTTCTGGCCTTCAGGGTCATACACTCACAAAGACACAAACATAAATAAAAGACATAAATCTTTTTTTTAAATGATATACTAAAGGAAAAGCAAACAAGTCAGAGACTGCACAGCCTCTTTACCACTGTTATTAAACCTTTCTAGTAGTCTCTCCAGGCTTTGGTGGCCTTTTCTAAACAATAAATGTATCTTAGGAATCAGGGACAAGTTCTGTAATATATGTGCATACAAAATGCTCAGAATCAATGTAGGAAGCACCTGTTCACCCCACTCACCGAGAGATGCTCTCGCCCAGTTTTGTCAGCAACATCTGTGGAAGAATTGCTTTTGTTCGTAGTATCCCCAATGTCAGTTGTGGCGGTCCAGTCTTAAGAGGAGAGGGAAGGAAAAGGGACATAAAGTCATCAATAGGCTGCCAACAAACATGAGGCCTCAGCGAGACCCAGAACAAAGCAGAACAGCTCACAGAGATTCCAAACCACTGTCACGACAGCCTGGCTGCTCAAGGATGTGTCCGCCTGCTCCGTTAGAGCCATGGGAGAGATGGGACTGCGAAATGACAATATTTTATTCAGTCTACATCTCTACATTGTTGTTTTGTGGGTCAAATTCTAAACCTTGTTTAGGATTTTTTTTCTTTGCTCTTAAGGAAATATCTCTTTATTAATGCCCTCTTTAAAATAAGTGAGAAGGGACACTGTGGAGTTTTTCACATAAAGAGCCTATGGAGGGCAGATCTGACTGCCAGTTTTACAGCTGATGAATGTCAACAGGAAAATGAAAACACAAGGCTAAAAACCACAGAGCAAGAAGCTGTCAGAGCTATGAGGTGACTCAGATTCCAAGTGAACAATACTGATTCCTGGCTAAAACTTCTTATTTGAAAACAGGGAACAGGGAAAATGTTTAAAAGGCAACTTGATATGAGCCTAAACATGGAACTTGGGTCCAGGAAGGGATTTTAAGAGTTTGGACATGCCAGT
>NW_008352394.1:1548621-1572391 GCF_000622305.1 Nannospalax galili | reverse complement strand
ATATGTAGAACTGTATGTTCTCAGTTGTCATGTTCTAGATCAGTTTTGGTTTACATGGATTAGGATAAACATGAATGACTGATTTTCATGTGTAATCTAAGTTTTTATTCTTAACTGTATTACATATTGCAGAAAATTCTTAGCAAACTGAATGCTGACAATGTTGTTTATAAATATCTGTATTTTAATTCTAAGTAGGTGCTGTGCCTTTAATTTCCATCCTGCAAAAGCAACCTCATTAACTCATCTCCAACCAAACTTTCCTTGGTAGAATCATCACTCTGGCTTTAGGACAAACAATTTAAATTATATTTTCATTAGCGGCATACTCCTTTGAATATGAGTAAAAAGTAGTGGAAAAGCACCTATTTCTGGGTTTGCCATTACATTTTTAATGACAAACTTCTCATTTTAACATGTTGGTTTTGATTCTCTTAAAAGTTACTGATTTCAAACATAAACAGTCATCGTTTATTTACTATTTATGCTTCTATAATGTATAGTCAAGCAATCATGCAAAATTAAACCATCTAAAATGTCTGTAGTTTAAAAATCATGACATTTCAGCCAAAAGACCCTAAGTGGGATCTGAGGCCAACAAAAAGGTGACGTTTTTAAAATCTTGAAGTTACCATGAAGAAATTAAAGACAAAATTTTAAAATGTGAAAATCACAATTCAAATCTCATTCTTTGTCATATAATCTGAGGCACGCTTTCCTCTCAGGAAAAACAAAAAAATTCAAATCACATGCACAAATCAACCAAACCATAGCTAGGAAGAAATATGGATTAGCATGCACAGGTAAAGACAATATAATTCCCAGTTAAAAAAGCTTGAGTTAAATACACATAAAATAAGCATACATAGAATGCTTTATAGAACAGTGTTGTCTAATGGAGGTCTTTTCCCCAAAGTACACTCAGAATCTGATACATGGTATAGGCAACACATATATTTAAGTGTAAAGAAAGCTAAGGAAAAGAATAATTTTTAAAATATAACATTTTAATCAATCTAATTTTAATCAGTCTTCAATTTTAGTCCGAAGCTTGAAACAAAGGCTGTCACTTCTCCAAATTCAGTAGCTTTATGATCATGGTTTGGAAATATGTTAAAGATTTAACCCCTAGCAAAGGATCCTTGGTATTCAGTCAAAAAAGCATAGTAGAAATAGAATGCTTAGTCCATAGCTAACGTGCTGGGCTTTGGGGTTCCTCCCTTCCACATTCCTAAAAGTATTTCACTTTGTTTAGGTTTAAGCCTCTCTACCCTGAACCTATTCTCTGGGGGCAGGTCTAGTAAGTCAACGTTAAGCAAGCTCCCTTCTCAGTAGTAAGGGTAAGATGGACTATGGGTTGGGTCAGTCCTCTGCAGCATCAACTCACCACCAAACCTTGTCAAGTGGGTACCAGAACATGGAGACACAGAGACAGTGGGTCTCAATGGTATGAGCCAGTCTCAGGTTGAACTAGTCCTGAAGTAAGCCCTCACTTTGAAGTCCCTGTTCATGAGCTGTCCTCTGCATTATACAAAAAACAATGGCATATGTGGTTCCTGTCATGGTCAGAAGATGACCCACCTCCCTTTTCTTGGTTGCCATGGGTTTTAAACAGGTAATTAGCTCCCAATTACAGAAACAAAATGCCTCTAACAGCAGAATAGATTTACTACTTCCAAGAACAGAGCCTGAGAGAGAAAGTGCTATTTACAGGCACTGTAAATGTCAAGGGAAAATAACCGTCAATGCTGTGTGATATGTGAGATGTTATTTTGGCCCATGTAGCACTTAAAATGTATATTTAACTAAGCTTGAAGGTCCTCTTTTACTTGGTTTATTTCATTATACATAAACATTTTGAAAAAAATACAAAGTGAAGAAAACATGATAGCTACCTTCATAGAGGTCTTCAGGATAACTTGGGTTTGTCTCTAAAAAACAGAAGACATTAAGGTTTGTGAGTACTAATTTTGGGGTTAAAAACTGCTTACCTCTACCAACTAAAACATGCTACATATACACTGAGGTTGTCATATCCAGATAGGCTGTTTCACAGGATGAGTACGAAAGACCTGAAATTCTGGTGTTGCTGACGTAACTCTGTCTCCCTCCCCATTCTTCAACACCAGCCCTCCAAAAAGAAAAAGAACAAGAAATTACGAATCAGTTTGGGAAAACCTGAGATCAGTAAAATTTGGCCATTTCTCCTCTTGTGCTATGTCCATTATACAGTTTGCTATGTTAACTGTAATTATGGTATTTTTATTCTAAACAAAGTAATTTCATTCCACGTTTGTTACTCTGGTGTTCTGGGGTCACTGTCAATCTGTGAGCAGAAGAATTGTTTATATTCATGCACCTGTCAGTTTCCTGCACAATGACACCTAATACACAACTTTTCTCTACCCTCCTCTCCTGGAGCGAGATGAGGGTCCTAAGGTTTCTTTGTTCTAACATAGCACAGAAAAATAAAATATACTTTCTCCATTGATAATTTTGGCTAATAAAAGATGATAAATAAATGTTATATCAGAGAGAAATGTGAAAGTGTAGCAAAGTAATTGGCCGGCTCTGCCGCCACTAGGTGATCAAAATATTCCACTCTAAGGTTTTTCTATGAAATTCGCAAAAAAGAAATTTTATTTTTTCTTTATTTCTTTCTTTTTTTAATTTAGCTTTTTAAATTTTATACATTTCCCACTCAAATTCAGGCCCCCTCCCCCATCCATGCCTCCCTCTTCCCCCCACTGAACCTATGCACTCTGCCATACATGCAGAGTCCTATTCATTCAGGTGTTTATACCCAAGTGTCCTTCAGTGTAAAGACATCCACCGGAGTACACTCAGCCCATCCAGTGGTTTATGTAAGCTATACTCTCCCTCACCCAGCAATAACCAGTCTCAAATAGTTCTTGATCTAATGCTGTCCTACCACCTATTTTTTACCTCCCCTTTGGGCCCTTGTTTAATTGAGCTGACATGGGCCCTGCACTCGATACCACTGCTGCCACAGGCTCACATGAGCAAGCCTCCAGTGACCTGGAAGCCTCCACCTCCCTGTAGTCATGAACCAGCCCTGCCTCCTACAATCTTTCTGTCTCCTCTTCTGCAGTGGTCTCTGAGCCATGGATGGGTGAGGTTCCATAAAGGAGTTCTATCCTACACTCTACAGTCTCATTCTCTTGGCCAGATGTGGCCTTCTGTGTGTGTGTCCCACGCTGATGTACAAGGGAGCCTCACTAGTAAGAATTGAGAGGTGCACTAGGCCTCTCTCTACCCCTTATTCCACTATGTTCCATGGGCCTTAGTTGTAGAGATTCGGCTGCATATATGTCACCTAGTACTGGGCATCTCCCATATGTATGTTCTCTATGCCTGACTAGATGTGCAACTCTGCAGTAGCCTCTATTTGATGCAAAAACAAGCTTCTCCGATGAATGCTGTATGGCATGTTGTCACTCTGAGGGAGGTCTCTTCTATCTGGCACCGTGTTCCCTGTCAAACAGCTCCCAGGTGTACATATGCATTAATGTTCAGACACTCTATGTGCATTTCTCGTAGGGTCTCTAGGGCTTCACTTTTCCCTCTAGGTTTCCTAGACCCCGAGATTCACTCATCTCCACTTCTTTTTTTTCCCATCCAGCTTCCTTCCTCCCTCCATCCCTCATCACAATGCCCCCATTGTCCCCACCCTCCCCACAATACCTCCTGACTCCTGCCATCTTTCCCCTCCTGACATTCCTCCCTCTCCCAGCCCTTTGCATCAGCAAGAACTGGTGAAAAAAAAAAAAAAATCTGCTACTCATTCTCCAAGGCTAGCTAGCTGGGTCTCTACGTGAAAGTGCATTAGAAATGAATTCAGCTGTGTTAAAACACTAAGTGATCACAAAGCCAATTTCCACAGCTCTTCCCTGTACTTTTAGTCTTGACTTGCCAGCAGTAAAACTTATACACCATAGAGCTTACTTAGTTTTCATTTTACTTCTGAATCTTTAGCAGAAAACTGTCATTACAAGGAAGTGAAATAAGCCAGATTTCTGCTCATGAATTCTGCAGTAAATAACCAAGGCTAGTCTAAATGAGGACACAAATAAGATTGGACCTACTGTTCAAATTAGAACTGCAACATACTTCAGTGAGAAGAATATCTGATTTACTAGGGAAAACATGGATGGCTGTGCACTTTCAGGGATGCTGCATAGTGCTGCATGGTCCATTCACTATTCACTACTCCAGGGGCACCTGTCACTGAAGCCTGCGTGAACAGCACCACCTGAAACTCATGCAGCTTTGTGATCACACTGTGTTAATTCATATAAAATCATCGATTCTGGGAAATTAAAAGATGGGCTAAAGATCTAAACAGAGAGTTCTCAAAGGAAGATATAAAGATGGCTAAGAAACATCTTAAAAACTGTTCAACACTGCTAGTAATTAGGGAAATGCAAATTGAAACCACCCTAAGGTATCACGTTACCCCAATCAGACTGGTTAGGATCAAGAGAACAAATGATACCAAATGCTGGCGAGGATGTGGAGAAAGGGAAACGCTCATTCACTGCTGGTGGGATTGCGAACTCGTGCAGCCTCTATAGAAAACAGTGTGGTGAACTCTTAAAAAACTAAAACTGAACCTACCGTATGACCCAGTTATACCACGCCTTGGCATAAACCCAAAGGACTTATCCTATTGTAGAGGCACTTGTACAACCATGTTTGTTGCTGCTCTTTTCACAATAGCTAAGAGATGAAAGCCACCTAAGTGCCCCTCAACTGACTAGTGAAATAATGAAATCTGCAGGCAAATCACTGGATCTAGAAACTGTTACACTAAGTGAAGTAACACAGATTCAAAAAATCAAAGACATATATTCTCCCTCATTGGGTCCTAGCACCAAATCCTTTTAAAGTCCATGTTCTTTTAATAAGATGATGCTATATAGCAGTCTCTACTGTGTGAAATAACTACCATCATCACAACTTAAGCTGAGCCTGATCGCTAAACATCATTATAATTGGGAAATTTCTATTATATTTGACGGCTTTCCCCAATATTATTTCAAAGTCGTTTTGAAATACTGTCAGTATGTATTATCAGAATTAAAACATCCTGAAAAGTTTCTGTCTTGAAGACTGCCTCTATGCGGTCTGAGGGATCATTCAGTGAATAAAGCAGGAAGAAGTCCCAGGGTTAACCTTCCTGATGTCATGTGCAAGGCGCCCACAAATCCTCTGAAACCCTTTGGCTTTGTAAAGACCCTCCACCAAATGCTGTCCTCCTTATCAACAGGGTTTACTCCTGGCTGAAGGAAAGGCTCTTTAACTCCAAGGGAGCAAAGCATTCTTGGAGCTGCTAAGTAATCCAGTATCTTATTAGATCTCAGACCTTGCTGTGCTGTCTTCTCACCCTCCCTTCAACACTCAGTGTGAGCTGCCTGGGCTCTTGTGCTCCACTAGCCACACTCCTTGCAGGCCTCCTCCAGGTGTCCTTGAATTCTCCTCCTGCTTGTCCCAAGCCCGCTTCCTAGTCCTCCTCAGCCTTTGCTCTACATCTGCCAACCTATCGTGGCTGTATCACCATCCTGAGCATACCGTAACCCAAGACTCCAGAGCAAGACAAGAACAGCACGAGGATGGTAGGTAGGCTGTCCAGACTCTTTCTGGAGAGTGAAATCCCACATCAGAGGCCATGGCTTAGGAACAGCTAAACTAGAACCATTCTTTTCTTGCATGGATGCAGGGTCTGAGAATTCTAATTTCAAACCCATGTTTCTGAGTCAAAGAAAGGTGTCTTGTTTCAGAGTCATCAATTTGATTTATAATTTTTAAGTATCTGGTTATAAGTATGAGAACTTTAATTTGTACTGGCGTTACCAACCATCTAAGATTGCCTGGGACCAAGGATATTCCTAAGACATTGGGCTTTGAGTTTTGAAGCTAGAACAGTCTCAGCCAAGCCCACACAGTTTACCCAGGACCAAGGTTTTGCCTGAATGTGAGCCTTTCGTTGGGAACACTAGGAAGAGTGGGTTATGCTGATCTCTTTTTACATCCTCATGCATCCCACACATGGGAGATATGGGGTGAGTCTGCAGCACCATTTGCTTTTATGCCTGCAACTCGATAAAAATAAAAGACAGAATTTTAAATCGGTTTATCTGGGCCACAAATTTCAATGACCTCCCTGGCTTTGAGTGATATACAGACTTAAGAAACCTCTTCACAGAAAGGGAACACCACCAAACACTACTCACACAAAGCCCCTAGCAAAATCCAAGAACATCAAATCAATTCAACACAGCAAATGTTGGGTATAGACAAACAGGATTTGAGGTAGGATCATAAATGAACAGGTTAGCCGACAACCAAGGAAACCATTCCTTTTCCAGACTATTCGTGCCAGTGCATAGCCCTATCAAGCTTACCAATGAAACAATTGGGCCGCATTTAAACTTCCTGAAATAGCACTATTTTCCCTAATTGCATTTTCCCAGATGCATGAGAAGCGCTGTCTCTTTACTTTCTTTGTCAGCAGTAAGCAAATTCAGTTGTGATTGTGAGCAAGGAGACGGCACAGGAGCGGCATGCAGCTGCTGGCCCCCTCCCCCAAGCTTACTAAGCTGCACCTGATGAATCTACATTCCACAACGAAGAAATGCCTCTTAGCCTACAGAGGGTCAACACGCCAGGTACACGGGGCACACACGGATCTTGAGTTCATAAGAATCAAGGGATTCAACATTCATTTCAAATGCAGACACAAAAACGGTAACAATTCCTTCTAGAAGATAGACTTCTGGCAACAGCCAAACTTTGAAAATGTCCCACCGCTTTTTAGTTTATTGCCTAACAGGCTCCTTTTAAGTTTAAATATGTTTATTTATATACTATTGCATACAATGATATATTAAAGTTAAGGATCGCTGTTGGAAATATTCAGGACTAAAAGCTAAGTGAGGCAAGACAAACATTCGCTATGAAAGAAAATTCCAACAAAGAGAATGAATGACTGAAGGACAAATGAGGAGGGTCCATTTGAGTCATGCCCTTGTAGTGGAGATTTGAAAAGCATTGTGAGGCTTCCTTGAATACTGCCCTAGTAGCACTCCAGTGGGAAGTATCAGGCAGCAAAAGCCGCTCAAGACCTAAAGTTTCTTTCTGGAAAACTCTGGAGTAAAATATGTAAATCTAGGAACTCCGCTCCACCTGCTGCACTGCACATAGCTAGCAGGCTGACTCATCCCCACACAGTCGCTCAGTGGTATCTTGGTCAGATGCCAATATCACAGTCAAGAGAAACCGAGGACCAGGTGCAAGTTCTTCTGGCCTCACGGTTAGCAGTTGAGGAATCCGCAGGTGCTACGGGGAACTTCTGCTTTGGTTTTTGTTTGTTTTGTTGTTTTGGGGGGGGGTTGGTTTTTGTTTTTAAATAATCCATTGATCCCAATTTATGCTGTTCATATACCTCTGGGTGTGGGGCATCCACTGGAGTGTGATCAACCTACCAGGAGCCACATTCTTAAAGAAAATTGACTCTTCCTCCCCTATAAAGCCATCAAATGTTCACAGCTCCTCAGTCAGGGTTGGGGGCCCTTCCTACCCCACGCTATAATGTTTTTGCTTTGTTCCTGATCTGTGGAACTTTAGGAATCTCTTTTCTGTAACAAAGCTCTCTTCGTAGGACAGAAGAGGGTAACAGCACGGCTTTGGCAACTTCTCTGAAGCTTTGGAAGGCATAATTAATTAACATTGATCCTCTTGAGATATAAAGCATTATTTAACTATGAATCTTAATTAGCATATTATTATGTGTCTGTGACTGAACCCTACTCTTTCTGACTCATTATTGAAGGCAGGAAATCTGGTAGATATCTCTTTTCCTTCACACCCAGGACAAGAAATGGGCTCTGATAAATGGCCTCAGGGAAAAGTAAGGGGCTTTGCATATATTAATTTGTACAGGAGAAACTTGCTCTCTGTAGGTTCCTTGCCCTAAACATACCACACCTAGATCTGCCACTCTGGGGCACTGGAGAGAGCTAGCTCAAGTTCACTCAGACATCATGAATCTCTTGACAAAACAGCACCAAAGAAACTGTGGGAAAACTCTTCCAATATTTATAGTTTGCTCCTGACACGCATTTCACATAGGAGACAACTGCTTCTGAATTAGGAAGCATAAGTCACTAACTCCCACTGCTTGTGTGAATGAGCATTCTGGAGCTGTGACATTCTTCCTGAATGAGTGGGCCAGAGAGGCAATCTTTATGCACTGCCTAAAGAATGGCAAGCCTCAAAACAAGAGTGTTCTATGATAGAGTGTTCTTGGCAAGGTTTGCGCCAAGCTGAAAATCTTAAACTGCTTGAGTAATAACTTTGACAAGACAATTTACTCTCAATATCTGACTGACCTTCAGAATTATTGGAACTTGTTCTATTTAATCAGAAGATGCTAACAACAGGTCATTTCCTTCCTGTGGCAAAATGTGAGTGATCTTTCTACTATTAATTTCTGTTCCAGATTCTACATAAAGAGAAACCCACATCATTGCTAATCTCTACTGTCTCCATGCACATTTGCCTGCTCATGAGGAGACGTTTCTGTAAGTAGGATTGAATTCCAACGGCAGCCACGTAGGGGATCAAGTTCACCTGAGACAAGTCTTTATTTCAGGCCTGTAAGCTAAATAGGATATATCAGAGTCGCTGGAGAATCCTCAGCTAACCCCATGCTATGGATGTATGTGTGTGTGAGCACTTTCATTCGCTCTCCAAAGCTCTCCAAAACCACCTATTGAATTCATCCTACTCTTTCCCAAGTCCAATTAGAAGACATCTCTGAGCACCATTTATCTGCATTATAATCATCATTATGATTTGCTATCCTTGAGCAACCTGTGAAATCTTTTAGAAGGATGCTGGACCAACTCTTGCCGTAGCTTCCCATGAAGTATGTCCACTATTCTAAGTACAGTCCATGGGGTGAGTGGCATCAGGGAACTTGTTAGGTATGCAGACTCTCAGACTATTTTCTAAGTCCATTAAACCACATCTTCAGTTAAAGGGTCCCCAAGAGTTTAGTATACAGAGTAAAGTTTGAGAAATCCTGGTTTACACTTTGCTGAATTTTAAAAATATTCTATTGATTCTTTGAGAATTTCATGCAATGTATTTTGACCATATTCAGACCTTCTCCCCCATCTCTTCCCAGATCCACCCCCACCTCCCTACCCAGCCTTACTTCATGTCCTCTATTATTTTTAAGGCCTATTAAGTCGAATTTGTATTCCCCAAATGCACTAGGATGTGGGTCTATCCCTGGAGTTTTACAAGAGTAAAACGGTCCCAGCAGGCACCATAGATGACAGTAAACAAAGTAATAACTAAATACTGGAGTACTGAGAACAAAGTATCTCTGGCCACAGCTGCAAAATAAAAATGCTGTGGGTGAAGGCAGAGGTTGGTTCTGGTCACAGTGACGTACCTCTAGATAGCATTCCAAAAAGAAATAGGGAATTGGAAGGATCTGGGATACCAAAAGGAGCTCATCTTTGCCCACCCACAGTAAGAAGTAAACTGTGACTACATTTTCCCTAAAGGGCCGATTCTGGAAAGCTCGCACAGTAAAGTAGCAGAGTCCCAGTTAACCCAGCTTTTGGATAAGGAAGGAGGACAAAGCCAGTGCTGCAATAAAACCATTTGTGGGAAGAAAGTTTCCCTAATTGTGCCAATGTAGGTGAGAAGCCTCCTTTTAGTACGCTCAGTGCACATCTGAGAGAGCAGCAAGTGCCTGCCTGTCACATAGCCGGTGCTGCATCAGGCACTTCAGATATGCTGGCTCCATTGCTGCCTTCCCCTTTAGATAGTCACACTCAGGTGTCACGAAAAACTAAGTCACATAGGTGGTAAAGTGTTGCTCAGATCTGAGACTGAATCAGATGTGAATCTCAAACCAAAACCCTCCCTCATGCCAGAGTGTCCTTTGTGCGGACACACGCTGACTAGACTTAAGAGCACAAGTTCAGGCATCAGGTCTAATGAAATGATTTGGATGGACAGCAAGTGACAGAAGTTTCTCCTGTTTAAAGTGAAATCCGAGCGGTCCCCTTCTACTTCACTGAATAGTCTCTGTTCAGTGGTGTTCACCAAGAAGGAAACATTCAAAGAAGTCTTCATTCTCATTGCTTACACTTTCCACATCTTCAGCCAGACCATGCCTAATACTGGGATAGGGACATCCATGGGAAGTCGAAGCTGACCCATTTGGGCCAGGATGAAGGCAGCCACAAAGAGGAGCTGAGGTCAGGAAGCAAAGACCAAGTGTCTCCACTTTCTGTCATTTGCTGACAGTTGGAGTGCTTCCTTTACTGGGAAAAGTGACTGGATCATAAGCTCCCTCTGCCACATTCCTAAGGGGTGGGATTTATACTTCCTTGAGCTCTATAACCCCTACCAGGAGTAGAACAGAAGCTTATGTTTCTCAGACCTCCAGAGAGCTGATGTGTTCAAACTCCTCCAAATTCTAGTCCAACGTAATGTGAACCCAGACTCTTTTGGCCTTAATGACTGACATCAAAGTGAATACAAAGCACTCGGAGATGAAAGTCACAAAGAAACTGGCTGAGAACTGGGCCCATGTCATCTAATTTGCCTTCAAACTATAAGCAGTTGCAGGAGGAAACACCAGGAAGGAAGTAATCAAGAAGTTCTTTAAAAAGTGGCGCCATGCTGCTCTCCTCACACGGTGGTCTCCCACAGAGCCATTCTGAGAGATTCTGTTAACTTCCCTGAAGGTGGAGGGCTCAGATGAACAAGCCTGACTACAGTCATTTGGCTCAACCTGTACACCTAGAGAAGTCGGCTCAAGGGATCTCAAGTGTTCCCTATGGGCCATATGGAGGCAGCAAGGGAATAAGTCACTGTGAGGCTCTCAGATCCTAGGCTACCCAGAAATACACAAGGACCCCAGCCACACAAAGCGCCTCATGGTGGAAGGAGTTACTTCTTTCAGTCAAAGTACAGATGTATTTGTTCTTGTCATGACAACTGCAAAAAGAAGACTAAGAACTGACAAAGGCTTCCTGGGAAGAAAGTTCAAGTTATTGCATTAAACTTTCCCAGCTCTTAAGAGCACCAAGTCATCAGCAAGCAAGCGCTCCTCCACCCTACCCTCACTCTAATCCACTGGTAGCAGAAAGGCTGAAACTTTAGCAACTTCCAGTTCCAATCTCTAGCTGAACTTGGACATGAAAAAAGAGGAAATTGACCATGAGATCAACTCCAGAGTCTTGATTTCTAATTCTATAATATACAAATTCTCGATTGTGTCTTCTGTGGCTCAGAGACTGTCTGTTGTTTACGCACGGGCAAAATAACCATAGCTCAGAGGTCTCCTGCAGAGCAGAGATTCACCTTTGCTTACTCACTGGGTGTCTTAAAAATAAAATGCTAAAGGTTTACTTCAGAACCACTGGTCTTCAGATCGCTAAGAATAGCCCTCGGGAATATACATTGAAAATGAAATAAAACAAAATGATGCTTGAAAGTCCCCAGCTGACTCTGATGTACAGCAAGTCTACCATGGTAGTAGTCAAAGAATACAGCTCCCAGAAGCCGATTTTACAGGGATAAAGGAAAACAAAACTAGTGTGATTGCCACAAGTTGTGCTTCTCAGTGTGCTAGACAGCTAAACACTGTAATTCTCTAGATTTCATTTGGAAACTGAAAGTCGAATCTTCTACTTTAAACATTGGTCCAAACTAGCCAAGGCTGAGTTCAGTTCTTAAAAGTGGGATCTAAAATGGCCAGTGCAGTATCTGGAAACTAGGAAAATTCTTTCTCTCTTTCATTAGCTAGCCAGGTTTTCAGTTAACGTATGTGAGAGGCATTGGATCTTGTAGACACTTGAAAATTCAGATAACACTTGTAGGGTTCAAGTCCAGATGACCCAGACCCAGAAACCATGAGGCGCCTAGGAGGAACTAAGTCAGCCAACTACCAGCCACCTGCGTGCTGACAAACAAGTTCCAAGAACCTGTGATCCAGTGAATTGTGACCACCAGAGCATGCTCCACGGGCTGACAAACAGGTTCCCTGAGCCCTGTAGCTGCAATAAGTTCCGGGAGCTCTGTAATTGTAAAAAATACATTTTACAGTAGATGTTTTCCTCTATAAGTTTCACCAGGTAGAGACTCCACACCCTCCCTGAACAGCCCCAAATAGCAGAAAAATATTCTCTTTCCGCATTCTTTTCCCTTTGTAAGCTGCCCTTCTGTGGCCATTAGGCTGCTGGTTACACTCACTCCCAGACTAAGCCCCAGCCCCGCCAACCCAATAAACAGTGATCCCAACCCCCTACGCCTTTTTTATCTAACAAACACCTGTCATTTCACACTAACATCCTGGGTCAAGTGTCATGGTCTGAAACATTATATGAGGACTTTGGTTTGTTGGACTTCTCTAATGCCATCTTACGCATGGCTCCCTGGGCCTGGACAATCCAGGTGCCCATCCTTCCTCAAGGGGAGAGCACAACACCTGACACCAGGCAATGTGTCACACATCCAGAAACAATGACTAGATTTCACTGTGCCCAGTCCTCTTCCTTCTTCACCAATTTTTGGTGTAGAGAATTTTGTTTGGTTATATTTATATTTTTATTTCCTTTGGTACTTTTCATTCTCTGTCTCCTAAAACATCCCTAAGCAAAGAAAAGCCCCTTACAAATCTAAGCTAAATGAGGGGTACAATCGAAAAGGGACAATGGGATGCCATGTTCACTTTCCTAGCTTTGTTTGCATTCCAACAAGTACCAAGGGATGTTCTGCTTCCCTGTGACACAAGAAAGAGCCCCACTTCCTTTTAAAGAGTCTCATCAAAAACAAGGCCAGTGAAATTGGAATGACTTCTTGCCAAAAAGATTTGTGAAATCTAATCTTCATCTATTACCATATGATGAGAGTGGAAATAAGGAAGGATTTTAAAGTCAAACATGACCTTTTGTCTTTAAGTGCACTGTACCACCAGGGAAGCTTTATTTGTTTACTATTTGTTTCTTTTACTTAGTTTTAAAGATGTTTTAAAAGAAAGAAAGCAATTCTAAGAAAGGTCATTATTTGTGCTATATCTGTGAATCTCATAATTACCCAGCAAGACTCCAGTCCATAGCTACATGTGGGCACCTTATGACTGGTCACACTGGTTTATGGCCCACTAGGGTCATCTGCATCTACTTCCCAAAAGTCTCCAGAATTCCCTCTTTCATTTATTACTCCTTGACAGTTTTTTAACAAGCATTTAATTAGTCTTTTCTCAAAGCAGATATTAAGTATTTTCTTTTTCTTCTTTGTGGTGTGGTGTGTGTGTGTTCTCTAACTTATTGGTATATGAGACCTTAGGCACTGTTTCTCCATGCACCAATCACATTGCAATTTCATGCCTAGCTTTCTTTCTGTGTGTGTGTGTGTGTGTGTGTGTGTGTGTGTGTGTGGTCTATGTGCTCGTGTGTTTGTGAGTACTCATTCCCTAAGTGTAAGCATGTGGAGGTCAGAGGATGCCAAGCACCTTCCTCTGTCACTCTTCACCTTAATTTTTGAGACAAGATCTCTCACTGGCTCTGAAGCTTGCTGGTTTGGCTGCATTGCCTGGTCAGTAAACTCCCAGGATCCTTCTGCCTCTGACTCCCGACATCCGGGTTACAGGCACACCAGGCCAGATCCAGCTTTTATGTGGATGCTGGGTATCAGAGCTCAGGTCCTCTTGCTTTGACGGCAAGCATTCTTACTTGCTGAACCATCTGCTCAGTCCATGTTTATATTTGAGAGACATAATAAAAAAGAGTAAATGATCAAGAGGGGGAAAAATGAGAGAGAACATCTTTATAAAATTAAGCTTAATTTAGGGCAGGAAGATGGCCAAGGGGGTAAAGGCATTTGCTGAATCAAACCTGACAACCTGAGTTGGATCCCCGGGATCCACATGGTAAAAAGAGGCCTCTGACCTCCATACTCATGCAGCACATGTGCACACATATCATACACACAAAATAAAATGTAATAAACATGTAGTTTACTTTTTACTTTTTGTACATAAACATTCCTTGTTACAGAATACTTGAGAGATCACAACTTATTATCATTCCAGAAAACAAAACTCAACTAGGTGAAAACTAACAGAAATGAAGCATAAAAATGAGGCCACAGAGATAAGAGAAGTGGAGTTCTGCCAGATATTAGCACTATAGAGAAATGTTCAAAAGAAAATACATCAAAATCCCATCTAAAACTGGCCCTCCACTGTGCAGATATCAAAGGACACAGACTGCTCTCATAGCATTTAAACACTAGACCTTCACCTGAATTTTTACCCCCAACAGCTTCAAAAATGGTGATGATGAAATTCAAATAACATCTAAAATTTAGTGACTAGTAGTATACCAGCATCATATTCTTCATTCTGACAAATGTACCATAATAATATAAGATGTCAACAATGGGAAACCTGGGCAGAGGTCTCTGGAAATTCTCTGAACTATCTGAAACTTTTCCATAAATATAAAATTACTCACAAATAAAAATTTTAATGAAAAACAAGCAAAAAGCTGTTGTGTCAAATTGGAGTCTCTGGTTCATTCTGAAGCTATTTTCCTGCAAACATGCACTGAAGAAGCGCTTTTATCTAGAGAGTTATGCAGTGAAGAGGCAAGCAGCTGGACTCTGATTTAACTGGAAGATTTAATGGGATGTCTACAACAGCCAGGGGTGTCCAGGTGTTGCATCCAAACACTGCTTGCTTTATGTGCTCCTGTAGGGCTTTTTCTAAATCAAACTTACATAATTCAAATCACATTTTGAACATACTAAGGTAGCTTGTGTATTTTTAAAGATGTTTAGGAAAGACCGAGGTGATGGGCATATCTTACATAGGGAGAATGCTTACACGTTTGTTTGTCGTGCAAATTTGATTTGCATGGATGAAAGTGGCTTTGCGTGGATCACCTTTATCCACGAACTGCCTTATGAGCCATACAAGGCAAAGCTGCCCAAACAGCCCCTTGGTTCAGATCCCCGTGGTTCTATTTTCCTTTCTGTTTGCCACATCACTTGGATGACTCTGACTAACTCTCAGCTATTATAATAAAGAGCTCTGTCCGTATACAGGTCTCAGCACAGAGCAAGGCTCAGCCCCTATAAGGGAGTGATCACCTGAGCGACAAGGCCGAGTGGATGAGATACTCTTCTGAAGAACAGAAGCAGACGTAGGCAAAGGCATTGCGACTGTCCCTGGATTACTGGTGCTGGCACATAAGCTCTGCTGTTGGTCAGACAGGTCCTACACTACCCCTTGGGGTCTGATCAAAGGATGGCTCAACTTAGCCGGAGAAGCGAGATCCATGAGAGTGTTTTCTGATCCATGGATGAGAAGAGAAAGTAAATCTTAAACATTTTATGAGTCAACAAAGCAGTTAAGCTGCTCATGATTGCTTATGGGTTTTGCCACTGTGAGTGTGAAAACTCATTAAACACTGAGAAGGTGATGATGATGATGATGATGATGATGATAACCTTTTCTTGTGAGCTATTGAAGCACACCCATCAGCAATCCTATGTGTTTCAGATTTTTATTCAAAATTATTCATTCTCTTATCACCTTCTGGGAGAAGCATAAGGCCCGCCCCTTGTCCTGAGACTTACTTTGGGCTGATGACATACGAGCTGCAGAGAAAGTGCCCTGCCAAGGCCCTATACATTCCCAGCCATCGACACTCTCCAATTTGCAATGAGATGCAGATATCGTGTGTCACTGACGCTTCTTTACCCTGCATCCCAGAATATCTACACGTGGAACAAAACCAGGCCAGCTGACTTGTAAACCCAGAAGCAAAACTAAATAACAGTGTTCTAAGTCACTGGGGTTGGGATGGCTCATTGAACACAGAATTTTGTCATTAGCTGAATGACACACTCTGTCCTTTCCCCAAGAGTAAAAACTTCAGGTACTCACCTTCTCCAACTTCAGGTTGGCCCATGAAGTGAGCAGAAATCTGTCTCTCATCCTTTCCGTACTCATTCTTGGCCATTAGAGTGTAGTCCCCATTATTTATATGGGTGGGATTATCCAGCTGGAGGCAGCCGTGGTACTCCGTATGATTGGTAACATGTATTTTAGTGCAGATGTATTTGGACTCATTCAATATTGCCCCGTTATAGAACCACTGCAGCTCAGGCTTGGGGTTGCCTTTCACAGTGAATGGAATGCACCAGTGGTGGTCTGAGGTTGGAGATTCGAGAAATGTGATAGTTGGTGCAACTAAAGTAAAAGAGAGAGGGAGAGAGAGAGAGAGACACCAAGAGAGAGACAGAGAGAGAGAGACAGAGAGAAAGTTCAGAATTTTTCCCATCTTCAGATTTCTGTATCATTAATAGAGGATTCTATTCAACCATCATTTGGTTTAAGAGAACCCGTGACCAGTAACTTTAGATTAATCATTATTTTGTATTATCATATGGTTGATTTAACTCTCTACTCAAGTCCCGTACAATACAGTCATTTTTAAAAATTGTTCAGTGCAGCAGAGAATCAGTTCCAAATTCTGACAGTAAGAAACACTCATTTGAAGTCTACTCTGGCTTTATGTGCACACACACACACATGCGCACACACACACACGCACACACGCACACACCCCTTAGTATTATGTAGATTCTTCATCAAAAATAATAATTAATAAATGGTATTAATTTAATTAGTGCTTTTTCCTTAAAGAATCAAAATAGCTACAAAAATCACTAAATTCAAAAATGACTTTGCAAATTTTCCATGATACTGATTTCATACAACTTTATTGACACATATCAGACTAATCAAAACAGGAAGCAGATTGATTAACATAAAGTATCAGAAGATATTTTTCATTGCTTATAAATAGCAAATACATTTTTGAATGCACTGAATTACAATGTGGTCCATTTTTACTAGATTCTGAATGTCTTTTTTTTTTTTTTTTTTTTTTTTTTTGATCTTTTTGAGACAGGGTCGCCCTGTAGTCCCAGCTGTCCTGGAATTCACTATGTAGACCAGGCTGGCCTTGAATTCACAGAGATCTGCCTGCCTCTGCCTCCTGAGTGCTGGGATTAAAGGCGTGCACCACCACGCCTGCTGAGTGTCTATGTTTTAAGCTTTTAAATGTCTGAGGTCAGATTTATACTTGAAAAAAACAGACTAGAGATTATTCCAACTTCAAATATATATAGTACTTTATACTTAGAGGAAATAACCCTGATCAAGTGGTATCTTCAAACAGATATCTCATCTGAGTGAGAGTATTCCAAAGTGTTCCTCATTGCTCATCTTAATGTGGTCTGACTTTGATAATTATAGTAAAAAAATGCACTGGAAACAGGTTTTGAGATATAATAGCATCATTTTTTCAGGTAGAGGTACTACAGTCCAATAAGGCTAAGTAGGCTGGTCAAGGCTATCCAGACATTAAGGATAATTCTTTCCATTTTCTTCATATGTTGCTCTTTTTAAAGATTTATTTTATTATTTAGCTATGCGTGTATCTGTGACTGTGGGTGGGTATGTGCACTGGCATGTGGGTATCCACAGAGGCTAGAGGAGGACATCAGATCCTCAGGAGCTAGAATTACAGGCAGTTGTGAGCCACTTTATGTGGGTGCTGAGAACCAAACTGGTCCTCTGAAAGAGCAGTGAGTGTTCTTACCCATTGAGCCATCTCTCCAGCCTCCATACGCTACTTCTTGGTTGTATGTGTTCATCACACACAAAAGAGACTGCAACCTGACCTCATACAGACACTGTGATCAGGCTCCCTGCAATTTATATTTTTATCACTAATTCTTTCACTTATTATCTAAATTTGGTAGAGAGTCAAATCTTGAGATCTGGAGACATCAATATTCACATAAACTTGGAAATAACTCCAGTCCAAATGTCTTTAGAAGAAAACAGATAAGCTAACATTGCCGCCTTTGTGCTCATGTAAATCTTCCCAAAACACTACCCAAGAAGAATACTATGTATGTGAGTGCACCCGTGTCATGCAATGCCACAGAGATCAGAAGAGGGCTCTGCATTCCCCTGGAACTGGAGTTAAGGACAGTTCGTAGCCACCATGTGGGTGCTGGAAATCAAACCCAAGACCTCTGCAAGAGCAGTCAGTGCTCTTAACCGCTGAGCCATCTCTCCAGCCCTGAAGAAGCAATTATTTAATAAAAATAACCTACATCACTTTCATAATATACAGAAATATTTCTGTTTAGAATTAAAATTCCTTACAGCCAAGCATGTGGTGTTATTGAACTTGTGAACATGTTGAGAATGGGGCCCCCTCACTTCCAAATTGTAATACTACAAAATCAAAAATTTCAACATTTCATTGTTTGTTCAGGCTAATATTTCCCCTCAGACCTTCTTAAAATGGGCCCTAGAAAGCAAAAATCGCTTTTAGCTGTTTATTCCCGCTAAAAAAAACTAACCAAAACACAATTGAGGGGCGACAGTCACTACATAAAGCAATGTGCTCACATGTGCAGATGTATTTGCAGTCCTGTGTCACAAACCCAGCACAAAAAGAGGCACAGAGAGGGTAGGGGCCATACTTATTTTCCTCCCACCAACCCACGCCCCATGTCCAGAGCCTTTTTATCCCTTCCACAATGCTCAGGTGAACTTTCAGTGAGGTGTTGATTTAAGAACATAAACTTGGAAGCTGGCTACACGTTTGGGAATAATACTGAGTTTAAGCTTCTCTCTCTGGTAAGAAATTATAAATCCAAGACCCACTTGGCATAGTGGTAGTACTGAGAGCAAGGGGGATTAGAGTGGAAGATTTCAACCACAACCAAAAGTGTGCTATGAGTGTTAGTCAGTATAGTGATACCAGCGACTGCCATGCGCCAAGATGAGTGTACTTGGGACACAGACGCTCACATGTATGCTTATGTTTTTCCTCATGTAGATCCTAAGCCAGAGCAAAACCTCATTAATTTATTCAACATGACACAGAATTTTCAGCGACATGAGTGCTTATGTGATCTTCACAGAATACACATTCATACCAAATGCTACAATCTAGAATTTTCAGAAATGTTCTCTTATTTACTGGCCAGAAATCAATGTGCATATGTTCACTAAGAAGCATGGGTATATCTTAGCTTCAGTGCACACAGAAAAGAAGAACAATAATTTTTCCAAAGATAATAATTTCAGTAGTTTAAATAGGATTCTTCCTACCTTCCCACAAAACCCTGATGTCAAGCTAATGAGATTTTATGGTATCAAGGAGACAATTGTGTGTTTTCGAAAGGCCAGCAAATGCTTTACGTTACAGTACTTTCAATCTCATACGCTTTTTAGAGGAGAAAAGTCTTTAGAAACCTGTTTATCAGAAATGTTAATGAAAGGACAATTAGCTCAACATATGTTCTATTTAAAAAGACAAAGAGGGCTGGCGGGATGGTTCAGTGTGGAAAGATTTGCCGTGAATGCTGAGGACCTAAGTTTGATCCCTGAAATACATCTATGTAAGGGGAGGACTGATTCCTGCAGCTTGTCCTCTGACCTCCACATGCGCACTGTGGCACAAACGCACATGTATACATACATACACACACACACACACACACACACACATTAAATAAAGATCAAGATTTTTAAAAGACAGATAACAAGGTAGAAGCTCAAGACTGAAAAACATGCTGAGAAGTAGAAGTGTGAGCAAGACACACAAAGCAGAACTGACAAGAGGCCGACTGACAACAAAATGCTACGTCACAACATTAAGCAGCTCCCAATGTATACCTGTGACAAATATGGGCATGTTCACAATCATTGTCTATTACAAACAGGCTGGTCTGATTACGTACAATGCACAGTGAGGTTGACAGAATCCTGGTCTTCTCCAACGAGATTTTCTGCCACACATGAGATTTGCTTTCCACTGTCATCAGACGAAATGTTAGTTATCCTTAAGGAGCCCTGTGTGTGGCTAGTTTCATTCTGCAAAAGAATTAATAGACAAAAATAATCCTGACTAGAAGTGATCCCCAACACACACACATGTGAACACGTGTGTGCATGCATGCACACACACACACATGCATGCATGCATGCCCTCCCTGTTTGATTCAGACCCAGGTAAAAGGAAGTTATTCTCTTTCTCTAGGTTTCAGTTGCTCAATGTATTAGGTTGACTTAATCTTTGAATGCTTGCCCACCTTCTTTCTGCCAAGGGAAAGATTACAAGGGCAGTCATTTCCTTGCTCAGAATGATACATAGAGCTTGTTACAGATTAAAAAAAAATCTATTCCAATCTGATATGTACATATAACTAAAATGCAAATGTGAATTAGCCTTTTCTAATTACAAACAACTAGAAAATAAATGTACATAAAATATTTACTGTGAATTTCTATGTGTAGGCCCCAAGATGTTGGACGTTTGTGATGGTTAGTTAAGATTATCAAGATTATCAATTTGACACAATGTGGAGTCACCTGGGAGTCTTAACGGGGAATGGTCTAGATTAGGCTGGCATGTAGTCATGGGGGATTTTCTTAATTGGATTAATTGGGGTGGGAAGACCCACCCTGAATGTAATGTGGGCAGCACCAGTTCATAGCCTGGGCCCTGAGCTGAATAAGAACAGTAGCAGCATTAATTCATTTCTCTCTGCTCTTGCCTGTGGACCTAGCATGACCAGCCAGCCCATCAGGCTCCTGAAGCTGTGACCTCCCACTGCTAAAAAATATAACCTAGAGTTCTGAGGCAGATGAACCTTTCCTCCTTTAAGTTCCTTTTATCAGGGTTTTTTATCACAATGACAGAAAGAAATTAAGACAGTGGTCATCAACAGGTTCAACAAAAAGCATCCTCTGTGTCACTGTACGAGCAGAGCTAAATACAAGCCTTACCATATGTTTGGAAACCAAATTCCCAACATCCCAGTACAAGTTAGGAAGTGGATCACCTGCCACACTACACGAAAGAGTGACAGATTTCCCTTCCTCCACAGTGAGGTTGGGTGCTGCCAGACGAGCAGACGGCAAACCTGTGGGATAAGAAAAGCAGTGACTTACCCAGAGAGGTACAACTGGGATCGAAATGATAGCAATAAATTGAGAATTCCTTGTTTTCAAATCAATCATTCACTTTCTGAGTCTGAAAAGTGTCAAGTTGGTAAGTTTAATAAACGTAATATAGATTAAAATTATTCAGTGATAATATTTGAAAACAAATTAAGTTTCTTGAAAATACTACTGTATGAGGCTGGAGAGATGGCTAAATGGTTAAGAACACTGACTATTCTTACAGAAGACCTGGGTTCAAATCCCAGCACCCACATGGCAGCTAACAATTGCCTGTAACTCCAGTTCCAGGGGATCCAACAGCCTCTTCTGTCCTCCTCAGGCATTGCACAACGAAGGTACACTTACTACATGCGGGAATGATACTCATACACATAAAATAAACATAATAAATAAAATATTTTTAAAAAGAAAATACTACTGCACAAAAATCCTTTTATTTGGAAAAGATCCACTAAATTACAGAACTACACCTTCATCTCTTTTTCTGTTCATCAATTACTAATTCATTTTTTGTATGTAAATAAGTACAGTGTCTAAGAACCAACATTATGTTGCCTCTATTTTCCCATCTCCTCCTCTTCATCTTCTGATAGTTGAAAACACAAAAGGGAAAGATACATCCACATCTTTATATAAGTCCAGTTTTGTAGTAAGAAATTCTTATAAATCTAAAAATCTACTATAAGACCAGAGGGTTTGAACGAGCCATACTGTTAAGGAAAATATAGTTTCAAAGCACTTCTCAAGGATGAAACTTGAACAGTCACTGTTAGAATTTCCCAAAGCTAAATTAGTCATAGTTCATTATTATGAGTTAAGTTGACCATCCAGTTGAACTGATCATGAAAATTATGTGGATCCTTATCACAATGAAAGGTTCTTAAAAACAAAAAACCTAAAAATGCATTGTTGTCAGAAGAAAATTTGAACATTACACTATTTTTTTTAATATTTCAGCATTTGGAATCCTTGTAGTTCAAAAGCTAGATGGTTTTTATTTTAATTCATGCATGCTGTAGTTACGTCATAGGAATTGCTCCTTCTGAGTGTGCACGTTACCTTAAACTATTATGAATTATAGTATCCTTTGCATAAAGACAGGGCCTGCAGGAAAAGCAGTATGTGAATCCTGCCAATCAAACTGTTCAGCCCAATAGCTGAGTCTCAGAGAACTGTGATGGACCATTATCTAAAAAGTAACTTGGAGGTCAGAAAGACAGTTCATCTGCAACAGATGTTAAATTACAATGAACTCACCCACCTGCCAGTAACCAGACTTGCCATATTTACTTTGACACACAGAAACTCTTCATTATTAAGAAATCCTGACTCACAAAGCAATTTTTCTTTATTATTGAAATTAGACTGGAACAAGGTTTATGTACTGAGTGACTCATGATGATTTGACCATTGGGAGAGGACAGCCCAATAAAATTTAGCTTTTAGGGACTAGTGAGACCTCTCTGGAATTCCACCTACCTATAAGCATCCAACAGAAAGAAATATTAAGTCCTTCACAAGATTTCAAAGAGGCTCCTAGTATCCTGAGCTCCACAGGGTCAAGCATACCAGGTTAAGTGAGAGCATAGTAAATAGAAATGAGCCCTAGACCTAACCCTCATTCAATTAACTGTATGGTTTTAGATAAATCATTTTCTCATCTTTTGGTAGGTTTTCCTTACAACCTCGGTAATAATTAAACTTTCTAACTCATTAAGACACATATCAAGGCAGAACATCCTTTGAAGTTAGTAGAATGGTCTGGGAAATTTCTTAAAAATAGAGATTCTATTTGTTTTCAACCTAACATTCAGTCACTTAGTTTGAAGAATCTATAATCTTATAAAACTTGATATAAAAAAAGAGTCAAACTATGCTGGGTGTGGTGGCACATGCCTTTAATCCTAGCACTAGGGAGGCAGAGGCTAGCAGATCTCTGTGAGATTGGGGCCAACCTGGTCTACATAGTGAGTTCCAGTCCAGCTGGAGTTACAGGAGACCCTACCGAACAATAAAAAATAATAATAAAGTTAAATCATTGTATGAAGAAGAGCCGTCATCCTCACTTGGGTGACCTGTTTTCTGTTCCCAGTTCCTCAAAACACCCATTTCATTTACTTGAATTTCTTCTTTTGCTACTGATCTCCACCTCACTAAGTGTTACGTGTACATTCCTACTTTTTAGTTTTTATATTTTAGAATTACCTACTGATCTCCCACCAGAAGAGAGCTAGACTTCTCTCAAAAAGTGCACCAGCCTTCCCTGCATGCCCACATCAGACTCAATACAATTCTGTGTTTGTGTCTTTCCAGTGCTGTGAAGTTACAATTTTATTATGATACATAAAGTTTACAGACAGCCAAACTATTTAAAAAGTGATAGACACCACGTATCATCAGATTTAAGATGCCAGGTTGACTGTGATGATGGTTCCTTAACATTCACAACTCCCATTACTTGGATTCTAGACTTTCTAAACCCCATTCAATTTTCTAATCCTTTGTCACCTACTTCCCATCCTTGTGCCTATTTTGAGTTTTCCTTTTATTCATCTATCTCACTTTTATTTTCAAGGCTCTTTTCCTTTCCTGAATATTTTTTTTTTCTCATAGAACTGTGTTTTTATTTCACAAATGCAGTAGAAACTCTCTAAT
>NW_008352394.1:1535390-1548579 GCF_000622305.1 Nannospalax galili | reverse complement strand
GCTTTTCTCAAATGTTTGGTCACCTGTGACTGTTCATATCTTTTTAGGAATTAATTATTTACTAATTTAGCCTATTTACTATCTGTCTGCTTTGTCATAAGACAACATTATAGGTGGCTTTACTGGGCACAACCAGTACTCAGTATCTTTAAATCACTTTGAGGAAGAGACCATATCAATTATTTAGTCCAATGGAAGAATTCCTGGACATTCTTCCAATGTCCTACTTGGGTGAGGAAGAAGCCTTGAAATATTTTCTTAAAAATCAATATATAAATACATCATGTTTTCTACCAATGTCATAGGCTCAAATCTCTTAATCTCTGGAGTTCCTCAGAATCATTGTTTTAGTCCCTGTAGAAGATGAATCTCCAGTTTTCTCCTGAGAGGAGACAGTTACATCACTTGGACCATATGGCACAAACAGCACGCGGAATGTGAACGTACAGCAGGCTTTCAGCTAGCACCCTTCCACAGTGTCAGCTATACTCACAGAAGACGCACTTTCCCTTGGTTTTTCCAGACACTAGGTCAGTTACTACTCATCCCTCTGCTTTTCCAGCTGACAACTATTGGTGCTTTGTTGGCTTCCGTTTTCCTTGTACTTAGAGATTTATCTATTGACTCTGGGGAGCCCTTGGGAGCCAAGCCTGTTCTCAAGGTACGAGCCCTCTAATAGTCTGACGTTAATCATGGAGCTTAAAGACATTCTCTTGAGCACCTAAGCTACAATGTTTTGGAATGTATACTACCCTGCATGAATGTCTGTTATTTTAGACATTCTGAGCTGAGAAATATTAAAATGGACTTGAGTACAAAAATGCTATGGCATAATCTTACTTTTCCCTATAAAATCTAGTTTAGTCTTTTCTCTTCAAGCTTCAGTTTATATGTAACAGCTCTGAAAATGTTTACTTATAGTAGCAGTAACACCAACATTTGTTCAGCACTCACTGAGCTCAATATTCTTGTATGTTATTGTGTTATTGGATCCTTAAATCCAATCTTGAATATACTTTGCTTCTTCTTAATTAAGAAAGTCTTCAATTATTGGAAAAGTTAAATACACCCTCCAAATTTGCCCAAGTCAATGTAGACCTGGGATTTGAACTCAGAACAATGGGTCTTCACCATTACAGCACATCACTTCCAAGGTTGCATACATCCATCTTTGTACAGACCATAAATACTACAGTATGTCCATGATCTGGGAATCTGGTTCATTTATAAGTAATTATGGACCAATTTTTGAAGGAAGAATGAACCTCCTTCATTATAAAGAAATTATATCACCCTGTCATGGAAATTTCTAAAGGAATCTGTGAAAAATTGGCCAAGCCTAGATCTTCTAAATGTAAAGTGTTCTACAAATGAGTAAGCATCTGACTCATGTTAATTCTACAGCGTTAATATACTGGCCAAAGATCCAATAATGGAAAAAAACAATCTGTACTTGAAATATCACTTGAGGCTTAATTAGCACAATAAAAATGAATTGGGAAGCATGAATAGCCAAGGCTGGATAAACCACTTGCCAGGCACTACTTCCTGCCTTAATAAGATTTGAAATCGGCACAAGCACAGAGCAAAGCCTAGCAAAGCTTCCAAGAGCTGCCAGCACTACCATGATGGACCTGATTGCAAGACCAGGCCATCTTCCTCACACAATGAGAGCCTCACTGGAAATGAGAAATGACCATCTTGTCCAGCAGACAAACACCTTCACATCAATGTCCCTTGACCTGTATTTATTCAGAAAAGAAGTGCTTACCTATAGACCTCAGTGGGACAGCACCACTGTGCAATGAAAATGCTGGTTTCCTTGGACATCAGCTTCCCTGTTTTAATGTGCTCATGAATGACCAAGGCATCTTGTCAATAATGGAAAGCCAGGATTGGTGCATGCACATAAGGAAACAGACTCTTCCAGGCTTCTGGGACCTTGCTCATATTGAACTCGCAGCAATGGTGACAGCATGCACAAGACCCATGCAGACTCAGTCAGACAAAAACCCAGGATAGAACTGGAGAAACGGGCAGCAGGCCCCAACTGTAGTCGATGAACTATTAACAGCTTATTATTGCTGGGAGGGAGAGTTGATATTCTTTAAGGGAGAGACTCTAGATAGGCTGTCTAGAGACTCCAGTGGACGAACTTACACCAAGGGCCATCTAATACAAAAGCTTCACTCCACAGACTTAACATATAGGACAGAATGCACAAAATCCAGTGGAGTGAGGAGGCATCTACTGGAGGGTGCAGGTTAGGGAGGGGGTGTAAATATGATTAAGATTTATTGTATGAAATGTACAAAAATTCAATAAAAATATACATTAAACCACAGTTTAAGTAGAAAGGGTATAGGTAGCAGATGGTGGACAATTGTTCACTAGGGTTTTGATTTTACAACTATTATTCTTTTTTTTTTTTTTTTTTTGTCTTTTTTTGAGACAGGGTCTCATTGTAGCCCCAGCTGTCCTGGAACTCACTATGTAGACCAGGCTGCCCTCAAACTCACAAAGATCCGCCTGCCTCTGCCTCTAGAGTGCTGGGATTAAAGGCATGTACCACCATGCCCGCCCTACAACTCAAAAGGGGCCTGAATAAATAACTCATCTACCAATTTTCCAAAAACTGTATTCTGGGAGAATTTAACTCTTTCAGATGCCTAGTGTGTGGGGCAGGGAGTGAGGGAGTTGAGAAAGATGAATACAGATTAAAAAGAGGGAGGAGAGAGAAAGAGAGAGAGAGCTTATAGAAAACTAGATGTGTGAATGCACATTACCATAAAACAGCCCTCAGAAGTCTTGTGTGAAAACCCACTTAACTACCATTGCTCTTATATTGCCCAAGTTGACTTGAGCACATAAACATTTTGTCTGAATTGTGATACCTTGTGGTTTTGTCACTTTTCTTTGCAGCAACTTGACAAAATACAAAATGTTTAAGTCCAACTCAAAATATTTAAACCCAGATGTAAAACACTTTTAAAGCTTGCCATTCATTTTAGTGATGGTCATAACATTAATAGTTATATTAATAGTGATAGACTCTAATCTTAAATATTTTCCATTTATTGTTTCATTAATCATCCTCAATATCTGATAATACATTAGTATCTATATTTCCAGATGCAGAAACTAAGGCTTAGCAAGTAACAGAATTGAACAGCTGCTGAGCTAGCCCTAGTCTGACCCACATCTCTGTCCATAGCTTTCTCCAAGGTATCAGTGGCCGCCTCCTTTGCTGAGATCTTCCAGACTCTGATCACAATGAGTTGTACATACTTCTTGAAGGCTGAATATAACTGTGCTTTATACCACATTGCAAAATAAAATTAGCGAAACAACTTTCTAAGCTCAAACTAGAAATTGTGCTCCTAAGCTTTTGAGCCACATATGGCGGTGAAAGCTGTCACAGAGCTTATAAACAGCAATTTAAACAACTTCATTTGACATTCTAGAAAGGTAAGAAGAAGCAACAATCCATTGTGGATTTTGCTTTATTTTGGAAAACAAGAACTCTAATCAAGTTAAAGCAAACCAAGACACAAAAGCAGAATTCATGTTTTTTCAGGAAGGACAAAAACAAACAAGGTTAGGATGCTATACCAACTTAGCTTCCACACTGAGCACCCAAACAGCATTTCCCTTCAGTGTATTAGTGCTAACACAGGAGAACCGCTACCAACTTATGTTACTACGTTAAAGCAAACAGAAGAAGGAATATCCCAGTACATGCTCAGCAGAGGTATATGATACAAACTGCAGCTGAAGCCAAAAAGGGTTAGCTTTTAAAAAGAAATCCTTAAAATCAATTTACTCCTCGGAGCAAGGCCTCTGTGCAGGTACCTGTGGGCCTTCCCTGGCCTTCATCACCACACATCCTTATTTTGTCAGTTATGTCTTAAGAAGTCTCTGTACTAAAATTTTGGGAAAACTGAAAATGGAAATTGTCGTTATGAATAACGAAGAAACCAAATAAAGAAACTAAAACCAGGTCTGATTTGAATCCAGGGGACCATTAAGGGTGTTTTATTTAGTACCCATGTAGTTCTCCAACCATCAAGTGGAGATGTACTCACTATGGGGCCATCATTCTCCACACTAACTAGTTGCTAGTGAAATTGGCTGAGGAATTGTTTCGATATGACCCAGAGGAATACCTCCTCCTTTTCTAACTTGCCATCTACTTAGAACAGACCATTTCATTTACTATTAATGCTTTCTGAAGAATCTCCATTCCAGATAATGTTAAATATAATTATACTATTTAAAAATTGAAGTATAAACCCCATTGACGCAAGAGAAATTATTGAAAAGCTTCTACTGAAAAAGACAAATATAAAGTGTATAGAAATTAAACAGAAAACATTTTTAAAATACTAGGTGATAAATACTTTTATTATAAATACTAAAATAAACTGGTTTTGGTGGTGTGTGTCTATAACCCCAGCCATCAGGAGGCCGAGTCAGGATGATTGCTGTGAGTATGAGGCCAGTCTGCAAAACATAGCAAGGCCGTGCCTCCATCCCCCACTCCACAAAATAAAATAGCAGCAGTACTTTACAGGGAACAATGCATCAGAACACCCCAGAATATCATCTTTCCTTGTCAGCCTGTACAGGGTCCTATTTCATTCTTTAGAAACATTGTTCACAGACCCCTTTACTCCAGTTAGCGTGTAAATAACATGAATATGTTCTGTTGCCTTACAATGAATAGTTTTATGAAGTTTAAAAAGACCTTGTAGAGAAACAGATCACAGCTTGTTTCACAGTGTGAATAAATGTATAGACATTCACTTTGGGTGGAAACTGTGGAAGAGACTGAGAGGCATTCTGACTGTTAATAGGAATAAAGCTAAACCTCTTAACCTTGACCTATGCTTGACTAACCACTACAGAGTTACAGGAAAAGGAGAAACGAGGCTCACATGTGATAAGAACAGAAATGTCAAAGGAAACTGAAAACTGCTAAATGTGGATAGTTTGTCTAGAATAACAGGTAAAGTATTTAGTTTTAAATTAACTAGCTATTTTTATTAACTGAAACAGGCACTGAAAAACCTAATCCAATCCAATCATTCATATAACATTATTCATGCATCTATTAACTGATCAATTCACCACTGACCAAATGTTTGTTAGGTCGAAGGGATACTCTGGGCACAACTGAGGATAGATATTTGCATACAGAATGCAGAGAGTTTATTCTCCACATAATATCTAAATAATTAAATACTAAACAGGAAACATTAAAAGAAAAACCAGTTCATAAAGGATACCTGTGGCTCTTTCTTTTGTTGATATGAAAACAGTACCAATGCAAACTGAATGAACAACAATGGTCACTGCAAGCTGGTGGTTTAGAAGGGTAACACACATAAGCCTACACTTGGGCAGATTCCCAGTTAACTAAAGAGTGCATTTTTTTAAAAGTGTGATGGCTGGAGACATGGCTTGCCACACAAGCATGTGGCCTGGAGTTTGGATCTCCAGAACCCATATAAATGCCAGATAGGTGCGAGACGCACAAGCAATTCCAAGACTGTGGAGGCAGACGGAAACAAGAAACCCCTGCAGTAAGCTGGCTAGCTAAACTAGCCATATTAGCAAACTTTGGGTTCAACTGAAAGACCTCCCCTCAAAGAATAAAGTGAAGAGTGATAGAGGGAAATTCCCAATATCAACCTCTGTACTCTGCATGCATGCGCGTGCACATACACACACACACACACACATGCATGTGCCTGCACACACAAAGGAACACCCATACATATGCCATACACATAAAAAAAGTGTGAAGATGATAAACTCCATGAATCTATTATTTAAATACAATGGATAGAGTTTAAAAACAGCTAAAAGAAAAAAACCAGCTGACCAAGAATGTTTTCTCTTAAAAATAAGACATGTAAACTGGAGAATCAAGAATGTTACTCTCTGGCTTTTCAACATGGACTTTAAAGGTTTAAATTAACACTCTAGTATAAGTGTCCATTTCTCTGTCTAACATCCTAGGACCATCGGGGAAAAAAGGTGACACAGGACTAAGCCCAGAACTCTAGAAATGATATAAAACATTTCCTACAATGCCAGAACCACGTTTGAAAAAAGTCATGTTGTTGATCGGAAAGAAATGATGAAGAAGCTGTCCACGGACAAGAGAAAGCAGAGGGACAGAATTCAGAAAAGGCAAATGGACACAGGAATGTCAAAGCAGAAGGTGCCAGGCTGAGCTACAATTAGAGGAGCAGACCTCACCTAGGCCAAGCCCCAGAACAATAGGATGAGAAATTTGGAAGTAGCAAGAGAAATCACCTCTTGGAGATCCCACCTTTCCACCCTGGCCAAGGCACCCACCGACAGCTACTTCCAAGAAGGAGCAATCAGTGTGGAGACTGTCTAGGAGAAAATCGGTTATGGCAGCTGCTAAAGTGACCCCAGAGATGAGATGAACTCCACTGTGGAAAGGGGAATGTCAACCGCAAAGCTAACCACTGCCAATTACAAAATCTGAAATCAATGGGGAAAAATTCAGAAGATACAAGCACACAAGCAAGGGCTGATGGGAATTATTGAGGAAGGACTGTGGTATCATAGATGTAAAGATCCATTCAATGAGAATTCCTGAAGGAAGGAAAGAAGTGGAAAGAATATGTCTGGAGAAATCAATAGTATATTTCTTTCTGGAACTGAAAACATGAACTTTCTTCTCTTTTTCTCTTTTCTTTTTCTCTCTTTTTCTTGCTTTTTCTATTCCTTTAGATCACTTTCCCCAAAGCATGAGCTGTCCTAGTTTTGGGGTTCCCTGTGTCTCAGCTTCCTGTGAGCTGGGATTGCTTTAGGTTACGTAATGCCATTTCTTTGCCTCTCTTTTCAGTCTCCCTCTAGTCAGAGTTGCCTCATCCTCCCTTGTCTCCACTGTTCACCTATCTTCTCCCCCTTACTTTTCTCTATCATGCCGATACCAATAACTCACCCTACTCTGTTTTATTCATTTCTTGTCATACCCATTGTGCCGAATATATTACTGCACGATGTGCCCCTTTACTTCCTAAAATGATTGGACCTGAAAAGAGGGTTTTTCTCTAACTATTACTGTATTTTCTTAGTAGGCCTACAGCTTCATAGATATTTTTTGCAGGCAGTAATCTACATTTGGGTAGACTGAACCTAGTGCCCTAGTGCCCTAAATACATGGGTTGAGGGTCTAACTGTTACACTAGGCCCCTAGTCTAGCAGAGAAAAATGATACTTCAACCCTATTAAAAACAATAAAACCATCTTGAATATTGGAAACATTTCCATTGTAAGAATAAGACAACATAGGGCTGCAGAGATGGCTTAGTGAGTTAAGGCATTTGCCTGATGACGTGAGTTTGCTCTCTGGATCATACATGGTAGGGGAGAACTGATTCCTATGAGTTATCCTCTAATATTGAGAGAGAGAGAGAGAGAGAGAGAGAGAGAGAGAGGTGATTTTAAAAACTCCATCTAACTACCAAACCTTAGATGTACAAATTCCAAAGTAAAACAAAATGTACATGAAAAATTGAGGCAGTGTAATTTTTCCAAAAATGACTAATCCCACAGCAATGGCTACCAGTAAGAATGAATCAGATGAAATTCCAAAGAATTCAAAGGATGATTTAAGTGTGTTCAAAAAAAAATCACGGATGACATGAATAAACTCTTCACTGAATCCTAAGAAAAGAGAAAGCACCTTAACAATATAAGTAAGTCAATATGAAAGTAGAACTCAAGAAAACAACAGAAATGCTGACAAAAATCGATCTGAAATACTGAATATGAAAAAATTCAGAGGGTGGGGATCGTGTCTGTGTCTGACCAACAGGAAAGCCTACAGGTTCTGGGAGTGCCACAACTCACAGAAACTGGCAATGGAAGCTGTGAGACCCAGGCTGTGAACAAGGTCTGACCCAGACCTTGACAGGTGTGTGGAGAGCTCCACAATTTCCTATGCCAGTAGCAGAGCCAGACAGGAAGCCTAAGCTGACCTAGAGTAAGGCCTTTCCCCTACACACAGTAGTAGAAGCTATGGACCCAGGGAGGAATCCTCAGTGGCCCCTCAGGAAGACCCACAAGAATAGCAAGTCCCACAACTCCCAGCAGAAGCTGCCGACCCAGGCAGGAGGTCAGAGCTAATCTAGGACAATACCTGACTAGGTATTGACTAGGAAGATTGGATTCAAACCACTAGCCCTAAATACCAGTCCCACAAGGGAAAATGACACCTCAACCCTGCTATGACTCATTCTTCTCCTAAACGTTGCAAACACCCCACCAAAAGAAGAAAGGAGACTTGGAATTTTTTTTTTAATGAAAAAGAAAGAAAAACTCAACCAACAAACTAACTCTAGAAGTACAAGTCTCAGCACAAAAACAATACAAAAAAATAAAAATAACAGGTTTTGCTTAAAAATTATTAAACCCATAATAACGACCCTCCCAATAATAAAATTTTAGAGGAGTTTCTTCCATTCAAAGAATTTAAAAGAATTTTCACTGTGTTCAAATAATTCAAAGAAAACATGAATGTAGTCCAAGGGAATAAAAACAAAGAGCTGAATGAAATAAGGAAGTCAATCTAACATAAAAATAGAATTCAGTAAAGTGGAATTGTGGAAGGAAAACCAACTGGAAATGGGAAACTCAAAAAGCTTAATTGGAATGTCTATGGAAAGAATCACCAATAAAATGGATCACGTGGACAACAGTATCTGGGCTAGAAGACAAAGTAGAGGAGTTGGATCATTCAGTAAAGGTCATTGATATATTTAAAGGAAAAAACACTAACGGAGCATGGCAGAGTTCTGGGATACCATGAAAGGACCAAGTCTTTGAACTATGAGCATAGGAAAAACAAAAGAATACCACATCAAAGACATAGAAAATGTTTTCAATAAAATCACAGAAGAAAATCCCCAGATCTAAAAAAAAAAACAAAAAACAGATGCCCAGCAAGGCACAAAAAGCTTGCAAAACACCAAATAAACAAATGAAAAAAAAATTGAGAGATCTCTAATAGATAACTTAGTGATACACCTTCGGGTCTTGGAAAAGCAAGAGCAAACCAAACCCAAAACAGTAGATGGGAAGAAACAAAATTATGTCAGAAATAAATGAAATATAAACAAATAAAAATTATAAAGAGCGCATGAAATGAAGAGGTGATTCTTTGAAAAGACAAACAAAATAGACAAACCTTCAGCCAAATGAAACAGAAAAAGAACACAGAGATAAGACCCAATTTATAAAATTAGAGATGAAAAGGGAGACATTACAACAGACACCAATGAAATTCAGAAAATCATGAGGACGTATCTTAAAATCTATATTCCACTAAATTGGAAGACTTAAAATAGATGAATTTCTAGATGCATATGACATGCCAAAATTAAACCAAAATGAAATAAGCAAATCTATAGCCAGCAATGAAATTGAAGCAATAATAAAAAGCCTCCTAAACTAACAAAATCACAGGAACAGGTAGATTCACTGTAGAACTCTACCAGAATCTCAAAGAACTAGTACCAATACTATTTAAATTATTTCATAAAATAGAAAAGGAAGGAAGGCTTTCTAACTCTTTTTACAAAGCCATAATTACCTTGATGTCAAAAAAAAAATCAAGACAAATACACCACACACACAAAAAAAAAATTACAGACTGACCTTGCTGATGAACATAGAAATGGTGCTGGCAAAAGATGTAAAATTTCTGAATAAAGTACTCACATAGTGAATGCCATAACACATTAAAATATCCCTCATCATTAATGGGGCAGGAAGGGCTAAGTGGATTAGGGGATGGAAGGACAAAGAAAAGGAGGAGTATGAGGAGGGACGACTAAACTAAAGACTTTTGAAGATGCCATATGGAAACCTACTATTTTATAGGCTTCCTAAAATATATGCATACATACATACAAAAATAATTTAAATATAGTTACCCTATATGGGGGGATAATAACTCTCCCAAATGCCATAGAAAATCAAACAAAAGCCAGAGCCCAGTGTGGGTTACCTCTTTTCAATTGGTTGGAGAGTGCAGACCCATAATCCCCAAAACATCACAGGCTATTGCCATTGCTCTTGGTTACCCTCTAGAACTTGATGATAAGGCATTATTGTTGGAGACACTACATACTTTAGTTATAGAACATGCAAAAATAAAGCTGGTACTGATCTGGAAGCTTCACCCCTTCCTGATAGTTTTCATAGTGCTGGAAGGCGCTACTAGGGGAGAAAAGTAATCCAGAGTCTTACCCAGTTGTGAACCCTGAGAGGTGCAATAATGACCAGACTGGCAAGATATGCCCTCTGGAGCAATAGTGGCATCAACGTTATGGGAGTAACTTACTACTTTCTGATTGGATTTACAACCTGCTCCACAAGACAATACTGATTCCTTGTACTGTTAACTGGGCCAAGAATCCATAGCTGGGTAGGTTATAGGCCCAAGAGGAGAACCTACTACTATTATTCTGCTAAACTGACAGAGTATTAAACTGCCCCCTCAATAGTTATTTTTATGCCATAGTTTAGTGCAGCTCTCAATCCTCATTAGAGAAGCTCCTTTATTCAGTAGATGGTAAATAATACAGAGACTGATAACTGGTCAATGTACAGAGAATAAGAGACAGTAGAGCTCAGCCCTAAGTGGGAAATCCCTTCCCTGCCACAACCCCTGCCAAGGCTCAGAGATCATCACCAAAGAAGGAATAGAAAAATTGTAAAAGCCAGGGGTAGGGGAGGACTGCTGTAAAACAGTGCTTTCTAGACATGACAAGACCATTGCACTCATGAACTCACAGTGGCTTGATAACATGCCCAAGATCTACACAAGATCAGCCAGCAAAAATCCAAGCATGGATAAGGGAGCAACTCACAAGCCTAGCGGAGAAGCTATTGGCAACTGATGGCAGCTGGGAAAGGGAGTGTCAGTGTCAGTTTTTTTCAGGGATGCAATGCTTGATAGGTTGCTGATGCTCCAGTGGATAGCCCTACACATACACGTAACAGAAAATGGACTTAAAAAGGAGTACATGAAGTTAAGAGGGAAATAGGAGGTATATAAAAGGAACTGAAAGAATTGCAAGTGATGGAGCAGGGGATGGATTTAATCAAAACACATTACATGCATGTATGAAATCCTCAATAAATTTTCTAAAAATGATTCATCATCAGGGGCTGGAGAGGTGGCTCAGGGGTTAAGAGCAGTTACTCTTCTTTCAGAGAATCAGGGTTCAATTCCCAGCACCCACATGGTAGCTGTTGCCCTCTTCTGGGCCTTGTGGGCACTACACACATATCAGTATATGTAGAGGCAATCCAAACACCTGTACAAATAAAAACAAATAAATCTTTATACCAAAAAAAAAAAAAACGATTTATCATGATCAAGTTAGCTTTATTCCAGTGATGGAAGAGGGGCTCAACATATGTATATGTATATCGATAAATGTAATTTATCATATAAATGGACTAAAAAGCAAAAATCACATGTCATCGCAATAGAACCTGAAAAAGCCTTTGACAAAATACAGCATTCCTTCATGATGAGGGTCTTGGAGAAGCTAAGGATGGTGGGTGCAAACCTCAATATGATAAAGGCTATATATGACAAACCTATAGCCAACATCATACTAAGTGGAGAAAAGTGAGCATCCCCACCAAGATCAGGAACAAGACAATGATGTGTCCATTCTCTACTTCTATTCAATATATGGCTCCACATCTTAGCTAGAAATATGACAAAGGAAATAAAAGGAATACAACTTGGAAAAGAAGAAGTCAAAGTATTCCTTTTTGCATATGGTATGATGCTGTACATAAAAGACTCTAAAGAATCTACAAAAAATCCTCTTAGAGCTGATAAACACATTCATCAAAGTGCCAGGATACAAAATTAAAACACAAAATAAGCAGCCTTACTCTATCCCAGTGACAAACAGATTGAAAAAGAAACCATGGGAGCAATTCCACTCACAAATACACACAAATAAAATAGCTGGGAAGAAACCTAACCAAGGAAACCAAAGACTTCTGCAATTAAAATTTTTAAGACACTGAGGAAAAAACTTGAGAGAGACACCGAAAGACAGAAAGATAGCCTATGCTCAAGGATGGAAGAATAAATCTTGTGAAAATGGCTGACCTACCAAAGCAATCTATAGTTTCAGAGCAATCCCAATCAAAATTCCAAGGCCATACTCCACAGACATAGGAGAAACAATCCAAAATCTTATATGAAAAGGGATAGAAGAATACATATCATGTGGAAGAAGGAGGTAAACTAGGGTTAAAGGATTAAGTAAGGGTGGAACAGAGAATGGAGGTGAGGAGGAGATAGTGGGTGAGTTAACCAAAACTAACGATGCATGAAAACATCTTGTGAAAACTCACTAGTTCATAAACTAATTTCAAAATACAACTTTAAAAAAATTGAACAGAATGACCATGCATGAGTGGACAATTTCACTCCCAGATGACATGAGTTCTGAAATGAAAATCACAGTATGAGATAAAGCATGGGACACCTCCCTATGAGTTACTAATCAGAGAGGCCCCAGAGGCCTTCAAAACAAAGTAGGCTACTGGCATTTCTCTTGGCTGCCCACCATAACTACATGGCAAGACTCTATTGCTGATGACACCACATACTTTATACGTAAGACAGAGAAATCAATCTCAAATTGACTGGGACATTTCCTCCCTGCTAGCTAGATTTCATAGTGCTGAAACATGCTATGAAGGATGCTAATGGAAAAAACACATCAATGGTTTTACTCAGCATTGGACCCTGCATACTACAATACTGTCCTGCCAAGTAAGATGTACCCACTTGTACAATAGTGGCCTGATTGTTTGGGAGTAGCTACCTGGTTTTTTATCAGAGTTGAGGCCTACTCCACAGAAGGGAATTTCATGGTCAAAATCTCATAGCAAGGGTGAGAGAGGGTCATAGGGCCTAGGCTAGAATATGCTATTGTTATCTTGCTCAGTTTTCATACTGTCATATAAACCTGAGCTGCTCTCAACCTTGATCAGAGTTCCTTTTTTTTTTTTTTTTTTTTTTTCATAGACAGCCGAAACTGCAGAAAATTTTAATTGTGAAAAGCACTGGGGGTAAGAGAGGGCGTGTTTTGTGCCAACACGG
>NW_008352394.1:1514042-1535246 GCF_000622305.1 Nannospalax galili | reverse complement strand
ATGGGCAGTTGTTAGCTTCCATGTGGGCGTTATGATTTGAACCTGGGTCTTCAGTGTTTTTTTTTTTTTTTTTTTTTTTTTTTTTTTGCAGTAGACAGCAGACAATGCAGAAACTTATAATTGTGCAAAGCACTGAGGATAAGAGGCTGCGTGTTCAGTCCTAAATGGGGTATTTTTGCCCCTCCCGCCCCCATACACACTTTCTGCCAAAGTTCAGAGAATATCACAGACAAGGAGGCAGAAAATGTATGAGATGGAGAATGGGAGGAGGCTGTGAAACGTTGTCTTCTAGACATGACATGGCCATCACTCACAAACTCAAAGCAGCTGTGGTGACCTTCGCAAGAGCAGTCCAAACAATATTCCAACATGGATGGGGAAGAGGCCCTCCAGGCCCCACCCTTTCCTAAGGAGTTCTTGGAAGTTGATAGCCACAGGGGGAGAAATAGTCATTTTTGTTTTTGTTTTTGATATTTTTGAGACAGGTTTTTCCTATAGCCCCAGATGGCCTGGAACTTGCTATGTAGACCAGGCTGACCCTGACTTCTTAGAGATCTGACTGTCTCTCTGTCCTGAGTGCTGGAATTAAAGTCACCATACCCAGATAACATCATTCTTTATTGAAGATATTCCTATCAGTAGGTTTCCCATGCTCCAGTGGATAGGACCACACCCATGCACATATGGGCAGCACGAACTGGATTTAGTGGGTCATAAAAAAAGACCTGAAGTTGGGAGGGGGAGGTCTTGGGAAGGGAAACCAGACCAGTCGAAGGAGGGAAATGGAGGTATATATGATCATAATTCATTAATCGTGTATAAAATTCTCTAGAACAAAAAAGTTATAATAAAAACAGTTCGGTAAACCAAATAAATTGCTCCATGAAAAGCAAATTATAATAATAAAAGTCAAATAAACTATTCTGTGGAAAGTCTCACCAAGAAAGTGGATTAAGGGAGGACAGAGTATCAAGACTTGGAGACAAGGTAGATGAATTGCAACACTCAGGTAAAGACAAAGATAAGTTAATAAGAAACAAGAATTCATTAGATCTACTAGACATTATGGAAAGACCACATCTATGCATCATGGGCACAGAAGAAGAACCTCATACTAAAGGCAGAGAAAACAGTTTCAATAAAATCACAGCAGAAAATTTCCTACATCTATTGTAAAGAGCTGACCCCCTCAGCACAGGAGGCACTTAGAGCAGCAAACATACCGGACAAGAACGTTATAGTTAAAACACGAAGTACACCGAACAAATAAAGACTACTGACGGCTACAAGAGAGAAGTGGTAAATCACACATAAAGGCAGGCTCACCAGAATAGCAAATTCTCAACAAAATCATTAAAGGACATGAGAGCTTGGGACAATATGTTTCAAGCTCTGAAAGACAGTAATTGCTCCCCCAGGTTACCATATCCAGCAAACCTATCTCTCATAATTGAAGGGAAAACTTTCATGATTAAAACAAACTAAAGGAATTAATAACCACTAAGCCAGCACTACAGAAGACACTTGAAGGAATCTTTTGGACTGAAGAGAACGATAAACCCTTCCGTTAAACTTCGGGAAATCATAAACCACATATGAACAGCAGTGAAGCAAAAAAGGATTAAAAAATACTGCAAAATCAAAAAAATGACAGGATCTATAAATACCTTCAAATAATAACTCTTAAGTATCAGTGGTCTCAATTCCTCAATCAAAAGTCACAGTCTAGCAGATTGGATTGAAAAAGGATCCATCTCTTTGTTGCCTCTAAGAAATGTACTGCATCATCAGAGACAGGCAACTTTAGGGTGAAAGGGTAGAAAAGGTATTTTAAGCAAATGGAGCTATGAAACAAGCAGATGTCACTGTCTGATGTATGGCAAAATCGACTCAAACTAAAACAGTCAGAGATATACAGAAAGTCACTTCATACTGATTAAGGAAACAATCAAACCATGAAAAAGACATTACATTTTGGAAACATGAATACACTGAACACCAGTCCATCCAATTTCATAAAAAAAGACCTACTACTAGAAATAAAGACACAGATAAATCCCTACACAGTAAGATTAGAGGACTTTGGTGCCCTGCTCTCCCTAGAAGATAGGGCAGCCTTCAACAAACACTTTTTATGAAGACAGTATTACTATGATATCAAAACGAGATAAAGACACAACAACAAAAAGTAAAAGTATTGAGCAATTTCTCTGGTGAACATAGTTGCAAAAATTATCAACATGATACCTGCAAACCAAAGTCACCTGTATATTAAAAAGACTTCACTACAATCAAGTTGGTTTCATTACAGATGTACAGGAATGGCTCAACATGTGCAAATCAACAAATGTAATACACTGCAAAATGGATTCAATCACAAAAATCACAGGATCATCTCAATAGATTCAGAAAAGGTTTCTGACAAAATCCAAAAGAGCTTTATGGTACAAGTACTGAAGAAACTAGCGGTATAAAAAACATATCTCAGCCTAATAAGGGCTATATATGACAAACTTATAGCCAACATCACACTTCATGGGGAAAAACTCAAAATATCACTAAAATCAGAAACATAAGTGTTTTCCCCACTCTTAGTCTAAACAGTGCTTGAAGTCTTAGCTAAAGCAATATGACAAGAGAAGGAAATAGAGGGAAGCAGATAGAAAAGCAAGAAGTTCAAGTATCCCTATTTGCAGATGATACCATTCTATAACGAAACTCTAATAAATTTTTCAAAAAATTCTCAGCTCTAATAAACATTTTCAGCAGAGTACCAGGATGAAAAGTTGTACAACATCACTAGTCATCAGATAAATGCAAATTAAAACTACATTGAGATACTATTTCAACCAAGCCAGACTCGCAGATATTAAGAAAACAAATAGCAACAAATGCTGGTGTGGATGTGGACAAAAGGGAGCCCTTATGCACTGATGAAGTATAATGTAGTCTAGCAACTATGGAGATCAATATGGAGGTTCTTCAAAACCTAAAAGTAAAACTACAATACAGCCCAGCTATTCCACTCCTGGGTATTCATTTGAAGGACTCCAAGTCAATATATCACAGAAGTACTTGTAGATTGATGTTTACTGCACACTATTCACAACGGTTAAGTTGTGGAGCCAACCTAGGTGGCCAAAAACAGAGGCATGGGTAAAGAAAGTGTGGTATACACGTGGAATTTTTTCCACCCAGACAGAGAATGTAGTTATGTCATCTGTAGGAAAATTGAGGCAACTGGCAATGATCATGTTATGTGAATTAAACAGACTCAGAAAGACAAATATCTCATGTTTTATCTCATTTGTGTATCATGAATGTGAATGTGGAAGCAATGCTCTCTAAAGAAACAAAGGGTACTAGCAGGAGAGGAGGGGTGAAAAGCAAGCACGGCAGGATGTACTCAAAGGACATTGCAGAACTGTATGGAAACATCCTGGTGTAACCCAGTACCATGAACCAGAAATAGACACCAATGAAAATTTTAAAATAAAATTGTAAAACCTTTTAAAAAACCCATCAAGCACTGTTCCTACCTTCAGGCTCCTTGCCCTGCAAGACCCTCAGAGCTGATCTCTGCCAGGCTTCTGTGTCACAGCTTAGAAATTATAGTTACTCTAACTGCAACTCTGTCCTTTACATGTGAATGCATGGCTATGTGGTATGGAAAGAAAGAATTCTAGTTTAAGTACAATTTTCCACAGATTATGCCCTTCAGACGTACTGCTGAATAGCCTGTGCATTCACTTTTATAAACATTTTTCAAACGCCATTATTTATCTGCAAATGATTTTGTAGTTGTTACAGGACTTTGAATCTATCTGAGAGTTCACACACGTATGTTTTCTAACAATAATTGTGAACTTTTTCTCCTAATGAATGGCAGTATGTGAAACACAACACAACTATTAATCAACTGTAAAAAAAATTCTTTAAATTCTGAACAGAAAAAATAAAAACAAACAAAATTTCAGATGACAAAATGCTGAGAAACATGAAGAAATATGAAGAAACGTGGGTATCATTTCTTGTCTTTTTGATGTTATAAACTCTATACACTCGCAGAAAATATGGGCTGAGATATATATGTGGTAAATGTTTAAGATTTATGTTTTTCTAAAAAAAACAGAAGTATAATTTATAACTTTTGAGAAATTAAGAAAAACAAATATTATAGATGAAAAGAACGGTAAGAAAAGGGAAAACACTTCAGAAAAAATAAGCCAAGGATAGAAGAGGCCCTTCACTGAGGCATAAACACAATCCAATATACACAGAAGATGCTTGACAATTGGGAAAATACAGAGTAAGAAAAAACATGCAGCATTTTTAAGAGAAAAACTAAGAAGTTTGTTAATATCAAGGCATAACGTTGTAGTAGCTAGAAAGGGATGCAGCAAATTTTTAAGGTACGTGTCATAAGAACTTCCTATGGTGTACTCTAGAAATACATTCACACTTGTACATTTGTACATAGCCTGGAGAGCGCCTGTGGAAATGCAACTGCGGCAACAGAAATGGGAAATAAGCCAAATGGCCATCGATGTGGAACATTTAGTGTAATTAAGACATATTCAACCACAAACACCATGTGACGGACAAGTAAGAAGAATCTAATAGGGCATCGCTACTGATCTGAAAGTACTATAAAAACAGAAAAGAAGGTTTCTGTAGAATGGAGGAAATTGGTTGTTATGACAAAATGTATCAATAACTACTGGGAGAGGGAGAATTGGTTTTCTTTAAGTGTGTGACACTAGATAGGTTAACCAGGCTCCAGTGGATGGATGCACACCAAAAGAAATTTGGGGACACAAACTTGGCTCAATAGGCCTTAATATGTATATATCAGAGTGCATGAAAGCCAGCGGGGTGTAGAAGAGGGGGTGTAGATGGGCAACGGGGTCTAAATATGCTCAAAATACATTGTATGAAACTCACAAAAATTCAATAAAAATTAATACCAAAAATATTACCTGTGCAATTGCAATTAAGTAAAAATATTTCGAATAAAAGTAAAATGAATAAAGAATATAAAACAGTTGCCAAACAAGAAAGTGGTAGGAAAGTAAGTATGAGCATTCACTGACAGTCTCAAAATGTTGCTTTTAAGCATTGTTCACATTGAAATGAATTATGAATGTGACCATTCGGTACCAGTCCACAAATCAAACCTATTCTATCCTGGTGACGGGTTGAAAATCTCACTCCCAAACACACAATTCCTTACGAAAATAGACAAATTGATGAAAAATGAGCATCCTTTCACTTCCTGCACTTCCTCGGGTCACCTCTCCATGGTCAACCACACATAAGGTGGACTCCATGATCAACCACACAGAAGGTGGACTCCATGATCAACCACACAGAAGGTGGACTCCGTGATCAACCACACATAAGGTGGACTCTGTGATCAACCACACTAGAAGGTGGACTCCGTGGTCAAACCACACAGAAGGTGGACTCCGTGATCAACCACACATAAGGTGGACTCCGTGATCAACCACACAGAAGGTGGACTCCATGATCAACCACACAGAAGGTGGACTCCATGGTCAACCACACAGAAGGTGGACTCCATGATCAACCACACTAGAAGGTGGACTCTATGGGCAACCACACATAAGGTGGACTCCGTGATCAACCACACAGAAGGTGGACTCCATGATCAACCACACTAGAAGGTGAACTCTGTGGTCAACCACACAGAAGGTGGACTTCATGGTCAACCACACAGAAGGTAGACTCTATGGGCAACCACGCAGAAGATGGACTCCGTGATCAACCACACAGAAGGTGGACTCCGTGGTCAGCCACACAGAAGGTAGACTCCATGATCAACCACACAGAAGGTGGACTCCATGATCAACCACACAGAAGGTGGACTCCGTGGTCAACCACACAGAAGGTGGACTCCATACTCAACCACACTAGAAGGTGGACTCCATGGTCAACCACACAGAAGGTGGACTCCATGGTCAACCACACAGAAGGTGGACTCCGTGGTCAACCATGCAGAGGTGGACTCCGTGGTCAACCACACAGAAGGTGGACTCCATGGTCAACCACACAGAAGGTAGACTCTATGGGCAACCACGCAGAAGATGGACTCCATGATCAACCACACAGAAGGTGGACTCCATGGTCAACCACACAGAAGGTGGACTCCATGGTCAATCACACAGAAAGTGAGGACGCCTCTGAGATACTGTCAGGACAATGTAGCCAAAAGTGAAAAAAAATTGAAAGAACAGACAAGGGCAAGGGAGACGTTTACTACAACGAGGCAGCTTGAATTAAAGCAGAAGTCGGATGCCCCCTCTTCCTCCTCTTCCCTGGATCAGCACAGCCGCAACAGCTGTGGGGATTTGGGACTAAACCAATGGCCAGGTGACTCAACAGTGAACCTCTTGTCCTTCTAGGCAGCTTCTCTCAGCAGTGCAAATATGTACGAGGACAAAGAACTGTGTCCTCTTAGCAGACGCTAAAAGACACATATTAAGGGCTGTTTGGATGTTTTTTTTAAGTGTTGGCTGGCAAAGAAAGCTAGGAGAAGCTGGCATGAGAACAAAGCCCAGTTCCCCCATGGTGAAACCAGAAAATTCCACTTGTGATGGAAAGATGTGTGTGAAGGCTAAATGCTATCTCCTAAGGTCCTTCAGGATAAGAAACAAGTACTTTTACTCTTATTTATTATTATTATTACTATTATTATTATTATTACCCTCTCATCAAGAGTAAGCAGCAGCTGGCGTGGTGGTGCACGCCTTTAATCCCAGCACTCGAGAGGCAGGCTGATCCTCTGTGAGTTCGAGGCCAGCCTGGCCTACAGGGTGAGTTCCAGGCAGCTGGAAAGCAGCAACAAAATTTTTCTTAAATTAAAATGGACTCTAAGTAGTAGCGTCTGAAAACAAATGGTTAATATGCAGATTCCTATGGACAGGAATCAGGTGTTGGTTGGTTTTCTGCTCTGGCACCAGTGGCCAAGCAAGAGCAAAGGCAGTGGTTTGTGAACTTGCAAAGTGCTTGACTAACTAATTAAAGTGTTAATGAAGGAAAAAAACGCTCCCAGGTAGTAAAATCCTTTTCAGTTCTCTAGATGGGGATGGTGAGGAGCATGGGAGATAACAGCAAAGGAAGGGATCCTGAAGCCAGACACACAGCATGAGCAGAGGTAAGCTCAGACTTAGCCCACTGCATCAAGAGACAAACACATGCAGTGCTAAAGCAAGCTCCGGGACTGTGCGGGTTCAGGCTGTTTGCATCTGCTGCCCACACACTTGCAGCACCCTGATGCCTTTCCCTCTGCATGGCCTGCATACCAGTCAAGGGTCTATGTGTGAAGGGCCATACTCATAACAGATATATTTTGGTTGGGTAGATAGACGAGTGGACAGAAAGACAAATGAACAAAGAAATTAGCGGTATATTGTTTTCCTCTATACTCTTTGAAGTCAGCCATTCAGTATCAATATTCTACTTGCAAAGAATATGCAGTAAACTTGCTCCCAGCTGGTTTCTCCACACTGCACATAAAGGTCTGATTCCCCAGAGACATGCACAGCACACTATATAAAATCTAGGTAGTAGTAATCTTCCCAGACTCACACCAAGGCAATTAGAATAATTAATAGCAACTAGAACTCATTGATTTAAAAATAAATTACCACAATTGGGTATCTGCAGGTTTGCCAGGAGGATGTTCTTGCTGCTTTCGTCTAGGCAGTACAAATCCTGAGTTTCTGGACTGGATTTGGTCTCTTGGAGAGTCTTGATCCACATAATGTCACAGGAGCATGTAAACGGATTGCCCACCAGGATCCTACATGGAACAGAAATGAAACCGATTAGGCTCCTGCTTCAGTTTAGCTGCCCTGGTGTTTGTGAGAGACTTACTGTAGCACTGTAAATTCTTTCTAGCCATCAACCTTTGGAAGCCATATCCACTTTCATAGCATGACAGTACTTATTATTCACTCTCTTATCTAATAATTACTGTGCTGCTCTTACGTGCAAACGGAATTGTAGAGGCTAAAGATAGCTAAGGGATGTTAAACTGTGCAGAGTAAAGTAGGAAAACAAACCTGAACAAAACAGCTATAATAAGAGACAGAAATAAGATTAGAAGAGAGGCGACGTTTTGTACTTATTAAGGACTTAAGTGACCATGTCCACGATACATTTTCAAGAACACTAACTCACTTTCTGACAAGGCTAGAGACTTGTCATTCACAGAGTTCAAATTTCAGTGGGGGTGCAGAATCATTTTCTCTTAGTTTAAAATGAAACTAGAAATAGATATCTCGGGCTGAGGTGTAAGAGCCAGGAGGCTGCATCTCTCACCTTTCTGCCTTACAACCAAAGTCCATTTCATTCATGCAAAAGTGGAGGGAGGCAAGCAGGAAGGAAGGAAGCTACAGTACAGCATGAATGTTTGCACACTCCCCCAGCTCAGGGTTTCTGAAGGTGATGCACCGAGCTCCAGCTGAGCTTCTCAGTCTACCGCAGGGGAGTGTGGAGAGAAAGAAACCACCATCCCGACCTCAGCCATGCTATCTGGACTCCTGAGGACTGCAATGGGTGAACGAGGAAGTGGTCAAGAGGAAAATAAAAACCACGGGGCAAAAAATCTTTAAATGCTTATTTATAATACTCAGTGGCCTATTTAAGATGAATTCCATTTATGATAATGAACCTTTAAATGAGGCCATTTTCAATCGTTACATAGACTCTGCCTGACATTAACCACAATACTTAAGATTTCCTGAGGACAGGACCTGGCTTTGCAACATCGTTTACTCCTGTGGTTTTTCTGATTGCGTTCTAAGACTCTCTGAGATCCCTGGAGACTTTTCTGGGAGTTTCTTGGGGGGAAATGTGGTCATGGTAGACTGGTTTAATTTGTATCTGCTTGATCGTCTCCAAGTATCCCGCCAATACCAAAATAGGATTTGATGCTATGATACATGGGATATGAGACACAAAAGACACCTCAAACTCCAGAACCCCAAGATACTTCCTAGAGTTCCAAAAAGTAATGTGTTTCTAAAATGAGAGTATAATCCAATCAGCAGACTGCATAAAGAACTGAAGGGATGCTTTAATTATAAATACAATGATGTTCATATAACCACACAGCACTGGCAGAGAGCTGCTCCTTCCCCCAGCTCTCTGTGCAACCTCCTTTCACAATGATTGTCACAGCACTTGCTGCTTTGTTTAGGCTTCTATCTCGCCTGCTAGAGAACAGAATCCTCAACACAGGATTTTCTCCTTATATCCCCCATCCTACTCATCCTGATAAGTAACAGGCACACAGTTAACACTACTGAATGAGTTGCTTAAAGATGCTGAGGGAGGCTATTGAGACAAGAATTAGAAATGGAAACTCTAATTTTTAATCTATCCAGAAAATGTTACGCAGTGGTGCTCAACATTTTTACAGCATGCCTTACTCGGTATTGCATACCTTCCTTTAATTTGCCATGTCTATTTTGATGTTAGAAATGCAGAAAGCACAGAAAGACAAATACCATGTGTCCTCATCCACATGTGGATGCTAATTAAGTTGATCTCATAGACATAGGGTGTAGAACAGGTTACCAGAGTCTGGGAGAAATGGGGGGGGAGCGGTGGCTGAGACAGCCTGGCAATTCGATACAAAACTACAGTTAGACAGAAAGAATAAGTTACAGTGTTGTATAACATATTGGGGTGATTATAGTAAACAAGAATTTCTATTTCAAAGTGAATAGAGGAAAGTATATTGAGTGTTACCAACACAAAGAAATAGTGCAAGTTTAAGGGGATGGATAGATCAGTTTTCCTAATTTGGACATTATACATTGTATATTAGTGTCAAATATCAGACTGTATACAATAGATATGCATAACTAGTATCAATAAAAAATAATTTTGAAAGAAACACTAATGTTCCAATTCCCTGAATTTAGTTTATTCCAAATAATTGCCAGTTGCCAAGACCTTCACCATGCAGGTCCCTTCCTACTTGTGAATGTGCTCTCTCTCCATTATGGGTAGCTTCTAGTCTGCCTGCTTTCTCTGAGCATAGGGACAAATTTTCCTAAAAGCACACTTTATGTTTCTTGTCTTGAGCTCCCACCTCTAATGGAGCCCTCCTTCTCCTGGTGTTAATTCAGGGACCATGAGGTCACCCCCAGGCTCCTCTCTGGTCTGTTTGAATGCCAGTGCTGAGTCCCCCCACCGTATATCCCAGAAATCAGACCTGCCTGTCAGGTCTGCTGAGTTTAGAGTATTTCTGGCAGGAAGATTCCCCTTTGGTTGGAGCAAAAGGGTTCCACCAAGCCTGGTGTGAGCTGCTCACAGGCCTCTTTCAATAGAAGTGGTAAGGGGCTCCCCTTTGAGGGGCAGCCATCACTCAGACATGCGCACATGAGCCTGGTCTTAGATGCTCAGCCCCAAAGATGCACTGGTGCACACACTCACAGGCAACCTTCTTACACATCGGCTTTGGAGGCCAAAGCCCCATCTTGGTTCCTTCCCAAGAGGGTTCCAGCCTGGTGCTCAGAGCTCAAGCCACCTCTTGGTCCAGTCACTACCTACAACACAGCAGGGTGAGCACATGAACCACACTCCAGGTGGGAGCCTGGTCCAAGGATCAGGTGCCTGAGAACAGACTGAACAGTGACCCTGGGAGCCCTCCTCCTCTGTGAAGGGTTAGCCTGAGTCCTCTGAGCTGTGAACTTCCCTGAAGTGCCCTTGCACACAGTTTAAACCAATGCCTCCTACTCTTCAAAGCCTGTCTGTCCTTCCAGCTCCATATCACTACAAAGCCTCCACTGTGGGGCTCTCTCAGGCACCTTACCATAGGAGCAGCAGCCGTTCATATTTGCCTCATGGCGATAACACCAAGAACTGAGCACACTTGCAAAGGCTGGCTCTTAGTCATCGGCACATTTTAATGTTTTCCCTATCATTTTACAGCAGAGGAAATTAGTACATAAGGATAAATATTGAACACAGTGTCAGACCTAAAAGAAATGCTCTCAAAGATGGGTGGGTAGGGAGGCAGCCTGTCCTCCAGTGTGAGCTACACCCACGGTTACACTGTGGCTGACAGACAAAGGCTGATTGGGTTTTGTCCACTAGCACTTCCTCCTTGATGAACTTGCTTTATTTCAGGGCCTGGATAAAACAGGAGCCAAAGAGATGCAATGAAAACAAAATCAAGTCGTTTTCATGGAAAACTCCCTGCTTTTACTCTTTTCCCTCTATTAGGACATAAAATAAATTATTTATACAAAACAACATTAAATTTATCGTAATGACATACTCTTGAGGTTGAGATTTACATTTAGTCACCTAATTGGGCCAAAATCTATAGAAACCAGTTTTCAAGAGTTTTGATGAGAACCATAAACTTGCAACAGCATTCATTTTTTTTAAATGCCGAATTTTTTGAAATTTTTCTCCCAAATGCCAGACAAAATCATTACTTACAGCTCAGACAAGTCAAGGTGACGGAAATGTTTCCGAGACAAACTCGTCAGCTTGTTTCGAGTGAAATTGCTGAAAGAAATCAAATACATCAAACACGAATGTTAAAATGCTGCAATTTAAGAACTATGTATTCAAATATTTTGTGTTCACAATGTACTTTCTTTGATCGTGGAGCACAGGTTACTTAGCTCCAGTCCTGTCTTTCACCTGCAGTGATAACACTGTGGTTTTCCTGCTTCTTTTGAGGCTCTTGCTTAACAGGAAAGGGGAGTAGATTTTTCATCCAGTCTATTTTTAAGATCTTTGTTTTACCCAAAAGCTTGTGTTTCATATGTTAATGGAGAATCAAGCTCTATGTTTCATGGATATCTTGACCTTTTGAACCCTTACTAGGAGAATATATAAAATAAAGTTTAAAACTATTAGGTTCACAAGAAGAAAAAAGAGGCTTTAAAACTAAAATGCAGCATGAATAATCTGAGGTTATGTGACACACAAAACTTGGAATAGTAACTGAATCTCAATGTCTTTACAGGAAAGAACACACCTACTGATTGAAAACATCTGATGAGACTGTTTATACATGACCTAGAAAAGTGAATAATCACATGATAAAAACAAGGAAAAAGTCAGGTAACAAGATATATGTCAGAGTCTCCCTTGAACTACCCTAGCAACACCCCATTCACATATCTGAACCAACCAATGCAAAGATGACATATTCATGGAAAAAAGTAATGAATTTCTTGGTGTGTTTTATTGGATGGATGGGCACTGCCAAAGATCTGTGCCATGAGACCTTGGGATGGGAAATGCTCCAGCCATAATCCTGGCAGCTGAATTTATTTACTGTTTAAATTTTACTTAAAGAGTAGAGTGCTTGGGCCCCTAGACATGCATTTAATAAGGAACATAAACAAGCATCATCTTCCACAAAAACAGTGAGACCTCTACCAAGCAGGGGGACACAGGTGTCTGACTAACAGTGGATGAAGTGAAAGATTTGATGGTGACAGTACTCCTGGCCCTGCCCTGTACCTGATGCCAGTCTGTGGTGTCAGTTCAGTGACATCTCAGTGGAAGTGCCCTGGTATGTATGACCAGTCACCTTCAGAGAAGAACTAAAGCCCAGCCAAAACATGTCAGTTGATGAATGAAGAGATGGCATCCCATAATTCAAGAATATGTATGTCCATCCAGTGGCACTCCTTCAGGGAGACATCCACCCACTTGAATCCCCACCAACAGCAGAACAGCCTCCTACCTTTCTTCTGAGCTTGCATCCTCTCCCTTCATACCAGTGCAATGTGCTCAGCCACAGGAAACAGTAACCCACATGAAAATACAGTCTACCAGGAAGTTGTAAGATGTGCCTGCCTACATAAGACTTTCCTTTTGAACAAGAATTAGGAATGGTTTTAATGGAACATGTTACATTGAAAAGTCATCTGTCTGTCTTTGTCACCATCTTTAAGGCTCAAATACTTTTACAGTCATCAGAAATCCCATTCCTGATGAAAAGAAAAAAAAACTATCCTTCTCTTCTCCCCCCAAGATAAATAAAACCAGAGAAAGACAGAGACACAGAGACAGGTAAAGAGACTAAGAGGACAGAGACGGGGGAAAGAGGTAGAGAGACACAGAGGAAGAGAGAGGAGAAAGCGTGCACAGCTTCCTCCTGTATGCTCTGAACTGCCCGCCCTGGGAGCAGCTGCCTCTGTTGAGCTGCCAGCAACACAGTGCAGAGCAGGGTTACGGGCCAAAGAACAAGATGAGTTTTATGAAGCATACTTAGTAATGGGGCCAAAAGCCAAAAGGGAGGAAGAAGGAAGAAAAAAATCAACAATCCTCTTACTGTTTGATTATAGAACTTTGCTAAGGAGCTAATTAGCACCTCTACAAAGTCCCTGGAAAATACAAACACGGGGTTTTCTCACAGTCCCTGGGATTTTAGGGACTGGGCAGAATTAAAGGCACCAAGGCATACATTCACTGACCAAGACTGGAGTGCTGGACAGTCACCATGTGATGCTAATATGGAACGAGGAGTACATAAGCACAGAGACCGTATCTAAAACCCCAAGTGAAGCAGACCAATCAGGTGCATATTTTACTGTTGGGGAAACTCAGAGAGACAATCACTACATCCTAGGGACTGGAGAGAAACAGCTTTTAGCACACGTTTCTTTATAGGTTCCCTTGCACCTCTCACTGTGTTGATAACTGAGCTGAGTGCAATTTGCACTAGGGAAATCCATGGAGAACAAGCTAGTCCCCAGGGTCCTCAGTCTTCAACAGAGGCTGGGACTGAGGTCCAAAAGGCAGATACCAGAACTGACTCCCTCCTCCTTCCCTACCATTCTGCAAGGCAAGCTGCTTGATTTACTTTCATACTTTGGTGAGGAAGACCTCTTTCATCATGTGAATGTTTAAAGCTTACTGGCACCTTCTCACTTCTTCATGACTGCCTGAATGCTTGCCAGCCTTCATTGTGTCGTATACGTGACAATACTACAAAAGTCAATAGAGTGTTTTTAAGTTTATCAATTACTGGCTTCTGGTTGTTGTCATGTAAGGAACCTCTACAGCATGTATAGCTCTCTTTAGTGTCATATCTTTAATACCATGTTGGGCAGCAGAGGCCGATACATGACTTTATATAAGCTGTGCACCGAAGATAGAACATCATTCAAATTATTCTGTCATACATCAACACAAAAATACACAAGGTCTATCAATAAAACCACAATTAGCCAAAGCCCATATTACAATATGAGCACCAGTCGTGTGAGGAAGTAGCCAGCCCAGTGCAGCTACTGAGTTGGCTCTAAGGTCAGCCGTAATGAAAATTCCAAAACTTAACTATTGAGATCATTAATTACATTTAAGTGACTGCACTGGAGCATTTCACCCTTTTTCTTCTAACTTCCCTCTGTTGTACCATCAAGGGTTATACGCGCATCAAATTTGCACAAGCAAAGCTGTCAAGAAGCATTTCAATAGAATGTATGTTAAAAGGTATTCAATTTTATCATGCTTTTGCAGAATATTTTTGAAGAATGTTTTATATCTTAATTGTACAGACTTTGTTTTAAGGTAACTTCATCATCATGTCACATATAAAATATGAACTCATGGTACTGACTTTGTGAAATTAAGATTTTCTATAATAGCCTATCTCCACAGAGGAGCCATGCAACTGTTCTAAAACAATTTCTTTTATAACTGGCAGGGAAATAAAGTAAGGAACTATTCTCCCCTGGGGCTGAGGACAAATGTTATAAGAAGGACTCGTTCTCCAATGCCATAAATGGCACAAATTTTATTTCCTGCACTCTTGTCATAAGAACATGGTGAAGGGTTAGCCACCCAAGCAAGTCATAAGGTGTCCTCTGACCATATTTTTGCTGATTACATGGGAATATAAAGATCATCCTTAGCAAGATAATTGTTTAGGTGAGAACCCTCTAGGTAACTGAAATTGTAAAATTATTAAGCTATCATTGATTGCAAGCAACAAGAAATGATTTGGCAATCAACAAATGTGATAACAACTATTGAAAACTCACAGTATCAGGAGTACTAATTTGAGTTTGGGACAATGGATATTTTTCTTCTGGGAGATCTGTTTAATAAAGAATCTCTCAAGAAGGCCGCACTTACTGAATTAACTGGTGTCATCTAAGAGACTTGTCAGAAAACCATATAATAACTCCTATTTTTCACACTTCCAATTGTCTTCAGTCAACAAAATAGCAACACGACTTGGCGGGGATGGAACGCTTTCTACTGTTAACAGTTATCTGAACGTTCAGCTTATTCCATGATTGACTGTATGTTGAGAAAATGAAGGTTTAAAATGTCCCATTATAGGGAGGAAATACTAGTCATTTTTATTTCCCTAAAAAGTCCAAGGCCAGGTCTGCTTCTTTCAAGCCGACTAGTTTAATGTCTTCCAGGAAGTACATCTTAATTCCAAGGAAAAGAATCAAGAACTCTGTGCAAGGACAAAGTTTTTGCATCACAGTTCTTGCTGTTGGTCTATTGCTCTGTCCAAGATGGAAATGGTCCAGAAATTCATGAAAGGGAATAAACAGGCTGTTCTAAGTACCCCTCTGAAGCCATTCAGAAATCAAACAAAATCAAAGCTAATGTTTCTAACCTATTATCACAGCTATACTAAGTTTGAAAACGGAAGTTTGGAGTTGGCAAAGAAAGAAAACAAACAGAAAGGGAAGGTATTGTGCAAAGTGGGCCCTGAAAGCAAAAGGACTGCCTCCTACTTACATGTGTTGCAGGTTGCTGTTTTTCAAAAATGCTTTATAAGCCACAAATTTTAATCCAGAATCCACAATTGTCCTATGAAAACACAATTGCATTCACGTTAGAACTAACCAGCAATGCCTGCCAGACCACAACAGAGTACAAAAAAAAATCTTTTGAGCTAATGTATGTAAGTCCTGAGTACTCACAAGTTTCTCAGTCCCACGTAAGCTTCAACGTCATCTTCGTTGATGATCTCCAACCTTTTCTGATTGGCGATGAAACTGCAACAAAGCGGAAAAGAAATGTCAGGGACTCCAAATGCAGGCAGTTCTAGAGAACGATGGCTCAGGCCCACACACCTCAGCAAGGTGCCCTCGGAGACCCCTGCATCGCTCCAACTATGTTCTTCAATACAGTGAAGACAACAAAACAAGAATTTGACTGACAAGCTTTCGTGGTCAATGACCGGTTCACCCCGTTTCTTTCTGTCTCATCCCAGCAATGCCTGCCAGACCACAACAGAGTACAAAAAAAAATCTTTTGAGCTAATGTATGTAAGTCCTGAGTACTCACAAGTTTCTCAGTCCCACGTAAGCTTCAACGTCATCTTCGTTGATGATCTCCAACCTTTTCTGATTGGCGATGAAACTGCAACAAAGCGGAAAAGAAATGTCAGGGACTCCAAATGCAGGCAGTTCTAGAGAACGATGGCTCAGGCCCACACACCTCAGCAAGGTGCCCTCGGAGACCCCTGCATCGCTCCAACTATGTTCTTCAATACAGTGAAGACAACAAAACAAGAATTTGACTGACAAGCTTTCGTGGTCAATGACCGGTTCACCCCGTTTCTTTCTGTCTCATCCTTTTTTTTTTTAACATAATGTACTCATTTTCTGAATACATTTAAAAGGGCAGCACTCCTTTCAATGTAGAGGAAAAGAGCAGACTTTACTCTGACACAGAGTCAAGGCCAAGAATACTATAAAGTACACTTGGGTGTTCACTGTGCAACTATTTTTCTCATCTTTTGTCGCTTTTCTGCCTAACAGTTTCAGGTTTCTCCTCCTTTAAGGTATGACCAGTGTACAAAGGGGAAAATCCTTGGGAAGTGCACCTACTACCTCTCAAACGTGTGCCATCCATTATGGTGGAATCCAACCAAGCAGGGAAGTCAAGTCTCTGTGTGCATTCTAGGGGACACAGTCACTTCTTCCTTCTATCTCCTAAAACATGAACTGCTTACCCCTTCCTTCTCCCTCCTCTGTCTTTTCTTGGCCCAGCATCTTCTCTTTTTGCCTTTGTCTGTAAGAATTCCTGTATTTCCTTTGATGAAGCACATCTCACAAACCCCACATGACCCTAACGAATTCTCAGTAGGAAACTGCCTCTGCGCCCCAACCCACCAAAACTTCCAAATATAGGAACTAACTAAAGACTGTGGCCAATGGCAGAGAACTCTATTCCTTTGGTTATTATGATTGTCTGAGAGATGTGCAAGTGACCTTAGGTAGACCAGTGAGAATCTTCCTTAAGTTTTAACAAATTAATCCTCAAAGAGAGAGGGTTTTCTCATTCTCTGGAATCATGGCTAAAGAACGGCACAAGCCTCCCAAGGGGCAAATTTTCTGCCACAAAAAGAGACAAGCTAAGAATGAACTCAGAAGAAGGAAAGAGAAATGAAGAGACTCATAAAAAGGAACAATGTTCTGAAAATACTATGTGGGCCATTGGATCCATCCATCTCTGATGCCAGATATTACTAACCTCAGTTTGATTTGGATTTCTGTCATGTAAAATCAATAAAATCTCCAATGGAACAAACATATAACTATATCCTGGATTTTTTTTGTACTGTGCCTTTTACAATAGCTGCTCAAGTACCCAACTATTCATTTACCTTAGTGCACAATCTCTTTGAAGAGAAAACTGTTTTTGTTATTATTACTATGCACCACAGCACGTAGACCAGTCCCTTCAACAAGGTAGGTAGATAGGTAGGTACACAGAGGATGGATGAATGGGTGGGTGGATGGATGGACAAACAGATGGGCAGATAGGTGGATGAATGGATGGATAAAGAGGCAACACTTGGAGTTACAAAAGTACTACAGGAATTCATGCTAGGATAAATTTCCCTTTTTTCTGAAAAACATTTTTTAAGTTGAATGCAAGAGATCCCAATGCCTAGTAAGACTGTTTTCCTAAAGACTAGCTAAATTTAAATATGCATAACATACTTTTAATTAATGCTCTAAAAAACAAATATATAACTCTTTTGCTAACAATGAGTTGAACTGGAAACAAACATCCTAGCCAATGACAGAGAACACATGGCATCTCTACACAGGAGGAAAAAGAAAATGACAGAGGCATGGTAAGAATTTGGGCACAGTAGGGCTGAAGAGATGGGTCAGCAAGTAAAGAGTCTGCTGTGCAGCCATGAAGAACCGAACTGAAATCCCCAGAACCCACACAAGAAGTTGAGAGTAGTCGTATGAGCCAGCAGCCCCAACTTTAGAGGCAGGGCAGTAAGCCAGTCCTCACAGGCCCCCAGTGTGGCTGAAACGGCAGGCTCTGGGTTTAGTGAGAGATTGTCTGGAAAGATAAGATGGCGAGCGATACAGAAAGACAGTCAAAGCTGACCTCCACACATGCATGCACAGGCAAGCGCACCCTCCCGGACATGTGCAGATCAGCCACACATACGTGCACACACGCTCACACAACTCATAAGAAAAGGAAAAGGAAAATAAAATTTTAGCACATTAAAAATAAAATCATATAATGGTGCATAAACTACACCAAAAAGAAATTATTTTAAAAGGATCCACACAAATATTACATCAAGAATCAGCTGCCAAAATAGATGAGCACTCACCTCTCACTCTTGGATCTCCCCTATCCAGAGCTAGACACTCCACAAATGTCCAAGGAAGTGAGTAACATGGGTTAGTAACAGGGCAGTCTTTCCTCCTACCAGGCATAGGAGAAGGAGATGCCTCAAGGCTTGAACCGAATGCTCTGTCTCTAACACCAAGACTTTACGAAACATTTCAAAACCACCACAGTTTAGAGACATGCTTCCAGGAATTTCACAGCACTAGCATTTTCACTAAGACCACAGAGAGCTTCTTTCTTCTGCATGATCTCACAAGAACTGCATTCCAGAGAGTTGTAAATTTTAGCACTTTCTTTATGTCACTTGCAGCAGAACAGGGTAAACTATGTGAAGGAGGTTTATTTGGATTCACCATTAGGACTTCAGATAAGCCCACACTCCCAGCACAGCTGAGTTAGTATGGCACCCGTCATCATCCTGAAATCCTCTGGTTAAGTTCTGCGCTCCGCTCTATGAGAATCATCACTACATTTTCCCTGATAAGACAACGTGCTCGAGAGCTGGTGGGAACTAAGCAACATCTATGGCACAAAGCATCTATCTTTACTGTGGCCTTTCTTTCAGTTACTTATGCCAGTTCTTTTACTTTCATTTCATCTTAACCAGATACTTGGATTATACATGTCCCAGTTATGGTAAATAACATACAATGAACTAGCACACAGACAAAAGAAAAGCAAGAATAGAGACATCAGTAAGGTCAAAAATGATGACTGAAAATGCACAGACTTGTTAAAAAGGTCAAATTTTCATTTTAAGTTCTTTGATCACGAATACCCAAGAAAACAAAAGGATAAATTTGGCAAGTGGAAAACTGTGGGAGACAGACTAGAGTCCAGGGTGATATTGCAACTGTCAGGGTCCAGGAATCCTGGCTCTGTAATCTGAAACCCACTATGCTAATGAGGCATCCTACCTCTATTCTGTGATAGGATGTTCTGTTATGCTAATAGGATGATGCTAATAAGGTATCCTACTTGCTGTACTGTGATAGGACACTAAACCTGTTATGCTAATGAGGTATCCTACTTGCTGTGCTGTGATTGGACCACTACCCCTATATAAGCTTGTGCCGTTCTGCAATAAAGCAAACCTGTGTCACTGAACCTGGTCTCCTGTGTCTGAATGCAGCTCTGCTGACACAGTCTCCTCACCAGCCCTGGGGTCCAGGACCGGGCAGAAGCAGTGATGACAGGAGGCAGCACAGGGCAAGCAGAAGAGCTGCCTCAGCACAGGGCGAGCAGAAGAGCGACCTCAGCCCAGGGCATGCAGAAGAGTGACCTCAGGCCAGAGCGAGTGGAGGGGCAGCCTCGACGCCCATGAGAACGGAGGAGCGGCCGCCACCACTGGTGGTGACTGCAGAAAATATATAATATTCATGAGAATATAAGCAGTATTGAGCACAATAAAGTACAAGTATTTTTGGATCTGAGACCAGAAAGGGGATATTGCTGGAAATAATGCAAAGATCATATGAGATGATACAAATGGTCAGAGAGAACACTCCCAGGGTGAAGAAAGAAATGCTTGGGTACATGTTTCTCCTGGTCAAAGTGGAAAGCCCAAGACTGAGTTCTTTAGCCCCAGCTGGCCTGGAACTCACTATGTAGACCAGGCTGGCCTCCATCTCACAGAGATCTGCCTGCCTCTGCCTCCGGAATTCTACATTAAAGGTGTGCACCATCATGACTGGCCTAAGACTGAGTTCTATCTCCTGAGTCAGCAAGCTTCCCCCAGCAGCTGATCCAAGGTTGCCCCTTGTAGTTACCCTAAATAGAGATGTCTACAACCTTGCTCTTGTGAATTCTATTCCCTAAGAAATTCTGCTTAGCTAACGTGGGGTAAGGAATCACAAGTTAGAAGGGAACTCAGTGAAGCTAAAAGACAATCTGAGGAAAATCTGAGTGGCTAGGAGCCTGGTGGAAAGCTGCTCATCCCGTAAGGAATCAGAATCACAAACAACTGTGGCATACCACTCTTCCCCCACTAAATCAGTAAGATGTTTCACAGCTGATAGTATAACTCATTTCTAATGGTATGGGGAATACTCTTACCATTGGGAGGAGTATGACATGGATTAGCCTCTTTGCAGAGCACTTTGTCAGCACCTGCAGCACTATAATTGCACCCTTAGAGGTCTAGTGGTTCTACTTTATGTATGCACACAAGAGAAATTCTCACATGTAAGCACGAGAGAATAAATGCAAACACATTAATGTGAGTGTGCTATTGCGCACCTGTGACTCCAGTACTCCTGAGGGGAAGGCAGGTGGATTTCTAGTTCAAGACCAGCCTGGACCAAATAGGGAGACCCTATCCAAGAAAGAGGAGGGAAGTGGGAAGAGGAGGAGTTTTAAGACCTACAGAATATTACAGTGTTCATTGTAATAAAGTAAAAAAGAAAAAAAGAAACAATCCAAAATATCCATTCATAAAGATGGCAGAAACTTTTAAAAAAAGTAAAATACATTAAATACATAATTTAATGGATCAAATCTGTATATATGGGAAGAAAGTTCTCCCTGAAAAGTTTAATAGAAAGATTACATATAGAT
>NW_008352394.1:1474251-1513859 GCF_000622305.1 Nannospalax galili | reverse complement strand
ATAGATAGATGGATGGATGATGGATGGATGGATGGATTAATGGAAGGATAGATAAATAGATGATAGATAGATGATAGATGATAGAAGATAGATAGATAGATAGATAGATAGATAGATAGGTGATAGATAGATATAGATTCAAATGATTTGTTTAAAAGCTTAAAAACACACAAACTAATAGGACTGCTGCTTGTAGTATGTGTGTAAAGTGCAGAAAGATGAGTACAATGGTTACCTTAGGAAAGGAAAGGGTCTAGGATAAAGGAAAATACATTGTTAAAGGGTTTAGTTTATTAAATTTCTATCTTATTTCTTTTATTAAAAGAGAAAAGATTTCCAAGAGAAGAGATGAGATGAGATGGATCAGTTCTTCATCTAAGTAAGTACAGGAAGTTTTGCTGTCATGCTTTTTAAATTATTTTTATTTATGGATAGGTTTTTTTTTTTCTTTTTCCCTTTTGAATTTTGAATGATTTCATTAATAAAACTTAATGAGGGTCAATTAATTGAGGAAGGGAGGGGGAGGGAGGAAGGGGGAGGGAGGGAGGGAGGGAGGAAGGAAGGAGGGAGGAAGGAAAGAGGGAACTAAAGGGGAACAGAGGCAGCCACACCAGTGAAATGACTGCAGAAAGACTGGACCCAAGGGCTTCTCTGAGAATCAGTGCTCAGATGCACTGAGTTCAAGATCCTGACTGTCCAGACCTCCAAATGGTGAGCAGGAGTCTAACAGCCTCTTGCAAACCCGGGCCCCAGAGCCTCTGGGCAGAAACTAAAGACTAAGGAGTGCAATGCACTGGGACTGGTGGCTTCCACCTGGACCCCGAAGGTCCTGAAAACACAGAGCTCCTGCACCTCTCTCATCTCAGCTGGTCCACCAGCAGGCCACCCCCAGAGAACTTTTCCCCATCACTCAGCAGAGCTCTTGCTGAGGTGCTCTAAGGGTTCTGCTTATGTATACCTAGGAGTTGCTTAGTAGGGAACACAGTGCCAGATAGAGGCGACCTCCCTTAAAGTGACAGATATGCCATGCAGCACTCATCAAAGAAGTTTCTTTTTGCAACAGATGGAGACTACTGCAGAGTTGCACATCTGGTCAGGCACCTGGGAGATGCCCAGTATGAGGTGACACATCTGCAATCCAATCTCTACAACCAAGGTTCATGGAGCATAGTGGAATAAGGTGTAGAGAGAGGGCTAATGTACCCCTCACCTCTCACCAGTGAGGCTTCCATGTACATCAGAGTGCTATACACACAGAAGGCCACGACTGGCCAAGTTTTGTAGAAGAGACTGTAGAGTGTAGGATGGGACTCCTATATGGAACCTCACCCACCCACGGCTCAGGGACCACTGCAGAAGAGGAGGCAGAAAGATTGTAAGAGCCAGGGCTGGTTCGTGAACATAGGGAGGTGGAGACTTCCAGGTCACTGGAGGCTTGCTCATGTGAGCCTGTGGCAGCGGTGGCTTTGAGTGAGGAACCCATGACAGCTCAATTAAACAAGGGCCCAAAGGGGAGGTGAGAAATAGGTGGCGGGCTGGCCAGCATTAGAGCGAGAACTATTTGAGACTGATTGCTACTGGGTGAGGGAGAGTATGACTTACATACGACCACTGGGTGGGCTGACTAGACTCCAGTGGATGCATTTACACTGAAGGGCATTTGGGTACAAACACCTGAATGAATAGGACTCCGCATGTATGGCAGAGTGCATAGGGTTCAGTGGGGGGATAGGGGGAGGCATGGATGGGGGGGGGTCTGGATTTGAGTGGGAAATGTATGAAATTTTAAAAGCTCAATAAAATTTTTGTAAAATGGATGAGAGAGAGAGAGAGAGAGAGAGAGAGAGAGAGAGAGAGAGAAAGAAAGTATCTCCAAAAAGGTTTTCACTCCAAAGGAGCTGGTGGGAAAGGCCAGAAATTTGGCACAAGAATGTGAGGAGCTTTTTCACCATGACAACCCCTAGCTCCTCGGACCTGCACCTAACATTCTAGAAAGCCCAGGACCCAGGCTTTCTGGCCTAGGGCCTTCTTCTAGCCCTGCCTTACAGGACTCTGCAGGAGGTCACCAGAACTCTGATTCTTCACAAAAAGCTGGACTTCTTCCCCTGCCCCACAGAAGGAGACCTCATTCTGTTTGAGGCAATTTGGTGGCCTACAAAGCACTATGAAGACAGGGTGGACAGATTTTTAACTGTGATACTCCTTGGGAATTTCTCAGCTCCTTGACCAGTCAGGACCTGCTGGACTCTACACATTAATAATCCATCAGGGTCACTATTGGCTTCCAACCCCTCATGCTGCCCAAAATGTGCCTTCTTCCTTTTTCAAGTCCAGGGCTCACTTGGGGACCTTGTATTGTGAGCCTTGTTTTTACTCCTCTTTTTCACCCCTTTATGACACCCCCAAACCATGACCTACTGCCCCCCAAACTGTATCCAATATGCTTGGCGCATCTCAAAATACTCACCAAAATTTATTCTGAGATTCTGTAAGTTTGAAATGCTGGCAAAGTGGCAGGTAGGCAATGCCACAAACGCTCTTCAACCAGAACATTTTAATTCCAGCCTGCGGTAAGCAGTCACAGCACTTTTTAAGCATGTGATAAAAACTTAGAGAGAAAGGAGGTAGCCTTTGTACCTGCAGTGTTATTTTTCTACTACTCTATGTGATACCCTAAATGCTGATGCTCAGAACGTCCTATTTCTCTCACATATCTCCATAACCTGCAGAGTCATTTCATGTCTGCATTCAAATGCTGACAGACACCCTCCACCCAGAGAAATGGGACATACATGTGTATAGGTGCACAATAAAAACTAAATGAGAATTGGACAGATAACAACTTCAGTTACGGAGAAATCAAGGAAACAATGTAAAGACACTAATGGGGGAGGCAGAGAGAGAACTGTTCAATTTAAAAGTAAATTTAAATTACAAACATAGAACTGCCTCAGGCCAGCTATGTATATATTTTTAATGACAGAAGATGAATACTTATTTGCCACAGAACATTCATTCTCAGGAATTTAAGATTAGAGATGGTCTCCAGCCATTTTCTCAAAAGAGGACAATGGATGCTCTCAAGCATTTGAGAATCTAAAAGGAAAGGTTCTTAGGACAGATGCAAGCGCCCACAGTGAGCAGAGACAATGGGAGGAACCACAAAATGGCTGGGAAAATTCATATCTGCATGGACATATGATCAATGATTGGGCAGGCTTAAATGGACAAAGGGCATTGAGATTGAGGTGTGATCATTTACAAATAAACAATTCAGACATAAGCAACATCTGTACTGTTGTTCTCTTACGTTGACACAAACACTCTCTGGTCTCAACTTGACATTTAAGAACTTTACTAAGACATTTTCCAGAGGATAAAGAATTTCCAACCCCATCAGTTTCTTTTTGAGAAAGAAAAGATGTGATTTTCAAAAAAAAAATCACAGAGAGTGCCTTGAATCACAGGTTTCATGGAACGGGCCCTCATCACGTTCTCAGCAACTTCACACATGCTTTTCAGCCTATCAAGTAGTCCCACTAGGACATCCTCCCAAGAACAATGAGTGTGTCCAATGCCTCTTTTCTTTGTAAATATTACCTCAAAACTATTGCTTACTGCTACCCCAGCTGCTCACGTCCCACATCCAAATAGGAAGGTGATAGTGGAGAGATACTGATTTAAGTAGGTTGAATTCAGAGCCGTGAACATGGTGCCCCCAAGTGTAGAGCCATGGGCTACTGAGGCAATTCAGCTCTAAGTGCCATAAGTGCTTTTAGAGGGTATATAACAATCTTTTTTTAAAAAAGAAAAAAGAATGCCCTCATTTCTCAAACTTCATTTTTTCAATAAAAATGTTGAGAAAGAGTTTTGAAAGTCAGTCCACGTGCAGGTTTGAATAAGGATATTGTGATGAACCAATACAAGCTATAGGACTGGATTCTCTTACTATAGCTGCCTCCCTTGAGAGAGAATGCCACCCACTGTGTGGACATGAATGTAAGGCAAAGCAAATAAGCTTGCTAAAAACCCAATTCAATTAGCTGACCTACTGTGTGCTAACATCAGTCAGAGCTTCCAGCTTCCTTTCACCTGCTTCGACCAGACACATCCTTTTATGGAGTGTTTACTGGGTGCCAGGCACAGTCACCCAGAGACTGTCTCGTGACCCAAAAATGCCACCAAGAGTGTCAACTGTTTTCATTTTTCCAGAAGAGGAAACCGAGTCTCAGCATGCCAGGTGACTTCCCCACGGTCACAGAGCTGTCAAAGTAGGATCCGAACCTAGATTCACTGCCTCTGAGATCTGACCTCATGACCGATATACCAAATCACTAAGACTACGGATTGTAAATCCAGCATCTTCAACAAAGAATCCTTCCTAGAATTTCTACATAACAGATCTTCACAAGTAATCATGGCCTAGAAGGGATGGGAAGGAGAGAGGACACGTCTCAGGAGGACCTCCTGCTCTGTATCTACACAGGACAATAGTAGGAGAGAAGTCTGCCTCAGTCTCTCACACAGTGATAGTCTCTGGAAACTCCAGCTTCTAACATTGCTCATATGCCCTGGGAATTTAAGAACTAAAGAACCTGGAAAATAGTAAATGGTATAGTCTGAAGGCCAAGCATTCTATGCTGGCTTCACCCAGTGCAAGTACCAGGACCCAGGAAAGTCCCCACACTTTGGTTTCCTTGTCAGAGTGGATTATTAGCAGTAGCTACCTCATGCTTGTTGAGAGAATAAGAAAATTGCCTCACACATGAAGACCACCACAGGGGCTCTATTATTTAAGATGCTCAGCCACTGATGCTCAGTGCCTGGCCTAGTTACTGATGGGCTGGTGAGTTTAATCTCAGCACATCTCCAGCACCCACATCTGGGGAAAAGAAATTCATACTTGGTAATGTTTCCATTCTCCTCAGTAAACAAAATATAAGAAATATTCCCCTAAAGAATTATGGACAAAAATACCTCTGCATTTTTCTCTTTAGAGGCCTTGTTCTTATCTGTCTCTACAACAAGCCTTCTAATCACGTACAGCACCATTTATCACCAGAAAAATCAGTTATGGGGAAAATATAAGGTCTGTGTAAAACACATCAGGATCTACCAGGAAAGTGTAAGTTTACTTTGAGTTATTAGATTGTCTCCCACGCAGATTTAAGACTGAATTCTAGCCAACAAATAATGTTGCAAATCCTAGAAATTGACTGAACAAAGTCACAGTAATCAGCATATTCTAGCTTCTTTTCTATCGCTCTAATAAAACACTCTGACCAAAAGCAGCTTATGGGAGAAAAGGGTTTGTTTCTGTTTACAGGTTACAATCCACCACTGAGGGATGTCATGGCCAGAACTCAGGTAAGAACCTGAAACAGAAACCATGGAGGAATTTGCTTGCTGGCTCGCTCACTGGCTCATGCTTAGCTACCTTTCTTACACAGCTCAGGACCAGCTGCCTAGGGATTGTGCTGCCCACAGGAGGCTGGACCCTACTGCACCATTTAGTAATCAAGACAATCTCACACAGGCATGCATGTCCACAGGCCAGTCTGATCTAGGCAATTACTCAATGTAGGTTTTCCTCCCAGATGACTATAGGCTGTATTAAATTGACAAAGTTACCCAGGAAACCACATGTCATCCCAATCTGGCCAACAGGGTGCCTTTTCTTTCTTTTTAAAAAATGTTTTATTAGTCACTAACATTTTAACATGTAAATTTTCATATTTTAAAAAATCAGAATTTTCCTATTCTCTTAAACACACACACACACACACACACACGGGGGGGGGGGGCAGGGGACAGAGGAGGGAGAGTAAACAAAATAAAATAAAAACTCAGAAGATGCAGTAAACTACCCCAGCATTCATTCCTGGAGAGCACAGAGTCTGAGTACATTTCTACTTGGTCATGTCTTGACTGACTTTGGCTATTTTTTCAGTGGCTTATGGAAAGATTTTATGAAGCCTGATTGAATTCTTGATTGTATTCATTAATGCTCCATATATTTCACATTGATAGAAGATGCACAAAGATCCCTAAAATGACTTTCATCCAATAAAATGACACAGAAGCTACAATAAACACCTCACCTTAAAAATAAAACAAAAAGCCAGGCGTGGTAGTACACGCCTTTAATCCCAGGACTCGGGAGGCAGAGGCAGGTGGATCTCTGTGAGTTCAAGGTCAGCCTGGTCTCCATAAATAAATAAATAAATAAATAAATAAAATATACTTCTTTTTATAGTTGAGGTTTGGAATTTGCCCCAAAGGCCAAGGTCTACAGGGGTGTTTGCAGGTTGTGTCACTACCAGAAGGTAGCCCAAGCTTCAGGAAGTGGGCCTAGATGAAGTAGGTCATCATGGAGAGACCTTTGCAGTGTACAGATTGTGCTCTCTCCCTCCTCCTTCTCTCTCTCTTTCTCTCTTCCTTCTTTCCTCCCTCCCTCCTTCTGCGTAGCTACATCATGAGCAGCTCTGCGTCATGCACCCATACACCACTTCCACCACTATGTTCTGTCTCCCTACAGGCCCAGATACAACAAAGCCAAATGTCCATGGACTTAAAGCTCTGAAACCATGAACCAAAATCATACTTTCCATCTTTATAACTTTATTCCCTCAGATATTATATCCCAGCAACAGAAAGCTGAGTAATATACTTTCATTTCCTCCAGAACACTTAGAAACATCCTCTGTTCAAAAATGGTCACCTAGTACCTAATAGGATGGTGAACATAATTCCCAGGAGGAGAAAAAGATTCTTTATAATGATTTTTGAGGTTCCAATGAATATACTTAACATCATCACATATTTTATGTTGGATCTTAGGTCTTTGGCAAGACATTGTCCTAATTTGGTAGCATGACCCAGTTTTACCACATTAGATCACGGTATCCAGGACAGAAAGTTCTTAATAGTAAGAAAGTGATTTAAGTTTATGTTTAAGCCAAAATACTTATTTGGAACAAGTGGTTCAGTCAGAGAAATTACGTGATTTTGGGTGCGGTCTAAGGCTAATTCATGCCGACAGGTGCACAGGGGAGCCAGCCCTCTCAGATTGGAGGCATCACAGGAATCTGAAGGAGCTAGAGAAGCCGCCTGGTCACAGCTGCTCCTAATGTCTCTGAAGCCAAGACCCTCTCTGCTGCCCTGTGAGCAGAACTCTGCATTGCTATCATTTGTCCAGATTCTGGGGAAGTCACAGAGTTGCTTCCCAGCATGCCTGGGCCTGCCGGCTAGTTCCTCTGCAACTCATCTTCATGTGCAGGCAGGGTGGCTTCCACCTGGATGAGCACACAGGCTGGGCTGCTCAGTCATTGCAAAAAGATGTCAGTCCACACCATCTGCTTGTCTGGTTTGCAAGGAGAACAGATCTGGCCTTAACCAACCACAGGCTCTGGGCAGAGGGGACAACCTCCAAGCATCACAGCCAAAGGCACATGGTAGTGGAGTCTAAGTTTATACTATGTCACACAGAGAGCTGCAAATTTGGTGTTCCTGTGCTTCCCCAGCTTTCTCTGGCCTTTTCTAGAAGAAGAAAATGACATCTAATGCTGCATTTTTGTAAAAACAGCATAGTGCATTGCTCATTGTGTGTTCAAAGGAAATTCCTCTCAGCACAGAGTGACAGACAAAGCTGTTTCTCTTTTCTCTGCCAGGAAGTCGAGGACAAATGTTGGACTCAGTTATGGTAACTATTGCAAGCATTAGGGATGGACAAAGCTTGCTCTCTCTCTCCCTCCCTCCCTCCCTCCTTCTCTCCTTCCCTCTCTCCCTCCCTCATTTTTACTCTCCTAATTTTATTATATAAAATCACATCAACTATTCAAACACTAGTGACAAACTATCATGGTTCTAATATTTAGTCAAAATTCCATGGCCATCCTATACAATAAGTTGATACAATACAATTCCAGCAGAAAGGGTTTTGAACGTTCTAGGGCTCTGGGCCAGTCAGGCCATGCTACAAAAAAGAAATTTGGAATTGATATTTCTGCTCGAGTTTCAGCATAGATCAAGCATGGCCTAGAGAAAAGTGAGTACCAGGCAAGACATCACAAGAGGAGATGGCTCCTAATAGTAAACCTGATAGGGTCTCTGAGAGGGTCAGTTTCCATTTGGCATGTTTTCAACTAACATAAGGGGGAGGATAAAGAGAGGGATACAATGTAAATGGAACTCCCCATTTTATCCCCAGGGCTTCCATCTCTCCTTATAACTTACACTCATTTCTATAGGGGACTTGAGATTACCTTCTTTGGGGTCAAAATACAAACCTTCCAGTGGAAATAATCCCAAGCATAAATGGTTGCTGTGTGGCAGTGTCCTAGTTTGTTTCTCCATTGCTGTGACAAAAAATTGACCAATACCAACTTGGGAAGGAAAGGATTTATTTGTCTTGCATCTCCCGGGTCACAGTTCATCAGGGAGCCCAAGGTAGGAATTCAGGGCAGGAACCTGGAGGCAGAAGCTGGAGCACTGGCCATGGAGGAATACTGCTTACTGGCTTGCTCCCCTGGTCCCTGCTCAACCTGCTTTCTTATGCAACACAGGCCCACCTGCCCAGGGGTGGCACCACCCACAGTGGGCTGGGCCCGCCCACATAACTCAACAGTCAAGAAAATGACCCACAGACATGGCCACAGGCCAGTCTAATAGAGGAAATTCCCCAATTGAGGCTCCCTCAACCCAGGTATGTCAAGGTGACACTAAAGCTATCCAGCACAATTGACCCCTTGTCAACTTGACACACAAACATCACTATTAAACTATAATCTTTCCAGTTCTTATCCTCAAGATACAATGTTAATATCACAATATAAGACAGTACAACCTTAAAAGCCCCACAGTCCTTGAAAAATTCAAACACTTAAAAGTCCATAGTCTCTTTTGAAAAGTCTCTTAACAGTGGGTGGGCTTCTGTAAAATCCAAAACAAGTACTGTCTAATTTCAAAGGGAAGAATCTGGCACACCTAAGCAAAATCAAAGTCCAGCAAAGTAGCTCAGAGCTGTACATCTGGGATTCACTCATGATCTTCTGGGCTCCAAAGGGTTCTGGCAGCCCCACTTCTCTGACTCTGCCATCCACAGCACACACACTTGTCTTGTAGACCCAGGCCAGCTCCATTCCACACCTACTGCTGTTCTTGGTGATCATTCCACGGTCCTGACATCTCCAAAAAGCTGGGTTTCCACTGAAACTGAAGCTGCACCCTCACCAATGGCCTCTTCTGGCCTCTCGGGGTGCAACGCTTCAGATTCTCTCCATGATCCCTTAAATTCTGGGGTCTTCACTGCAACTGAGGCTGCATTTTCACCAATGGCTTTTCCTGGCCTTTCAGAGTACCAAGCCTCAGCTGCTCTCTATGACCCCTTCACACTTTCAACACCAAAACCATGCAGGAGACTCTTACACTATACCAAGTCCTGCTTCCAGCTTGAGATGGAGGCTCGTGTTCCCTCTGCAGGCTGACCCTGAGGAAATAAATCCCAGAACACAGTGATGCTGGTCTCTTGTTACTTACAGCTGATTTTTTTAGCCCCAGCTAACCAGCATCAATTGTCCCAGTAAAGCAAAGGTTTTACTTCAGGTTCTGGTCTTTTCTTAATCACAGCCCACAAATTCTCAATTTAAAATATCACACAAATAGCCCCGATAGTCTCTGCTTTCCCTTGAAACGTCACAAGCCAGGCCTCCATTGTCCACAACTCTTACAGCATAACTGTTCTAAGCTCCTCAGCAACAAACTCTAAGCACTCAATGGCTTTTTCAGCTCAAAGTTCCAAACGCTTCCACAATCCTCCTAAAAACACCAAGGTCAGGTGTGTCACAGCAATACCCCACTTCTGGTACCAATTTATGTCCTAGTTTGTTTCTCCATTGCTGTGACAAAACACTCTGACCAATACCAACTTGGGAAGGAAAGGGTTTATTTGGCTCACATCTCCCAGGTGACAGTTCATCAGGGAGCACAAGGTAGAAATTCAGGGCAAGAACCTGGAGGCAGAAGCTGGAGCACAGGCCATGGAGGAACTCTGCTTATTGGCTTCCTCCCCTGGCCCCTGCTCAACCTGCTTTCTTATGCAACACAGGCTCACCTGCCCAGAGGTGGCACCACCCACAGTGGTCTTGGCCCTCCCATACCACACTCAACAATTAAGAAGATGCCCCACAGACAAGGCCACACGCCAGTCCAATGGAGGCAGTTCCCCAATTGAGGCTCCCTCAACCCAGATGTGTCAAGTACACTAAAGCTATCCAGCACAGACAGTGATACAGAGAAGTTACTTTGCAGAAAGGCTGAGCGCATCTAAAACTCCTAAACAGATCTCTTTAAAAAGAAAATAGTAAAGCATCATGGCACAGACCTTTAATCCCAGCACTTGGGAAGCAGAGGCAAACAGATCTCTGTGAGATCAAGGCCAGCCTGGTCTACATAGCAAGTTCCAGGCCAGCTGGGGCTACACGGAGACCCTGTCTCAAAAAAAATAATAATAAAATTAAAATTAAATAAAAATAAATAGATATGTTTAACCTTTATTCAGGGACTATCATTATTTAAAGGCACACAACTTGACTACTTGGATCACTCATATTCATAGAAGCCAAGAGTTAAAAGGTCATTACCAAGAGCTGGGAAAGCAGGCATAAAGACACACTGTTTAACACACGTTTCCAGTACTGCATGATGAAGTCAGCTCTAGAATTGGGTAGTGGATGGCAGCACTGCAAGTGCTACATGCCACTCAACTGCATATTCAAATTGGATAAAATGGTAAATTTTAACTAATGTGTATTTTAATGCATTTGAAAAAGAAATATGTGTGTTTTGTAAAAGCCTTATAATTAAAGAGTAACAATTACAAAAAAAAAAAAAGATAAAAACGGAGTGCAAAGCATTTACCTCCAGATTCCAGAATAACAGAAAACCTGATGAGCAGAATGGATAAGGTCCATTGAACAGCCATGGCTGGAGGAAAGGACCATGACCCAAATACCACTGGTTAAATCTGAGTCGCGCCTGCTCAGCACACAGACACTCCGTACATCAATCAACTAAGTACACCAGATCCTCCAAGATGCATATTGAAAAAACCAGCCCAGGGGCATGCATGGAATATTATGGGAACTGATGTCCCTTACTTACATCTGTCCTAACCACGGCACCTGTTCAGTCCAAGTTCAAGGCAGGTCCTTGTGCTTTTCGTTCCCCTTCAGCCTCACAGACTTCCCCCACAATATATGAAGATAGATATACAACATAAAACCTAAACATAGACCGCAACCTGAACCAAGCATTTTATATACATTAGTTAATTCAGCTTCACAGGGTCAATAAGAAAGCCTCTCTGACTGACCCTTTCTCCAGATGAAGAAACTGAAACTCAGGAAGCTTAGCCACTAGTACAAAGTAGCAGAGGCTGCTTAACTCACACTTCCTGGAGGATGCTTAACAAGAAATCCTGCCTTGCAGCAGTGACCACACCCAAGAAGTGGAAAACAAATTTGCCACTCCACCAGCACAAGCCAACTGAGACAATGAATTATCAATTCAACAAAAGAAAAGAAATTAAAAAAAGAATAGGAGCTTTAAAGACATAGTTATCACAGTTTCAGGAGTCTCCTAGGATACCATTGAGAGAAGAAAAGGAAAGGAAAATGAAGAGAGAGAAGAAGAAATTAAAGGAAAGGGAATAGAGTAAGGAAGGAGGAAGGGGAAGGAGGTAGGAAGGGAAGGGGAACAGGAGGAGGAAGGGGAAAGAAGAAGAAAGGACAGCATCCAGCAGTAAGAGGGATGGGTCTTGAAATATTACATTTAGGTACTAACTTTTCAGGAAGAAGAAGAAAATCTGTGTAGAGAATAAGTGTGCTACTAACGATGTTTATAATCCCATCATTTGCAGGGAGCAGACCTAGGCTGTGCCGGTGACCTGTCTGTGACAGTATCACAAACTTGGAGAGGAATCCATCCCAGGCTGCACTTGCTAGAAATGTAGATCACGATGCTCAGCATCCTCTGGAGGGAATGATGAGGCCCTGCAACAGAGGAGCTCTCTGGGCAGCCTGGTGACCCCAATGCTTGCTCTCAGGAAATATACCTCATATTTACCCTGTTCCAAAGCATTCTCGCAGTTCACCCACAGGGACACAATGTTAGTCCGTGGGCCCTTAGCTCTGAGCAACAGACCTAGGCAATTTAAAGACACTCCCTCCATACGCCTCTACCAAGTTCTTCCACAAGATACAAGGAAGGAGTCTAGGAGGTAACAGGAAGTAAGTTCCTACCTGAAGACTATACCCTCCCTTCTTGACCAGGTGCCCAGGATCCCGGAATTCCCTACCAAAGATTCCAAATCCACCACTGACGCCTGTCAGGAAAGAAGGCTCTGCCATGAGAATTTATCCCTCTTTGAACTGTACATGTACAAATGCAAAATGAAATAAAGAGAAACTGATGGATGGTTCCATGAGTTCTAAGGTAGGCTGGTTACTAAAAAGCTCAGCATCAAGGCATCAGGGAATTCAGCCCCCAAATCAATAGAGTTCTATGTGCTTATTTGTGGTTTTTCTAGTGAGAGAGTAAATCCTTAAAAGAATAAATAAAACAGCTAAGAAGTTTAATTCCAGAGAGTCACCCAGGCATGTAACCTGTGATTCGACTAAAATAAGATTTTTCTCATCAGAGAAAACTAACATTAGAGTCAGTTCCCTAATGCTCATTCCTTTTTAAATGTTTAATTTCCAAAACTCACAGGGAACTGAAATCATTTTCCATACATATATACACATATATATGCATATTACACTGCCTCATGTAAACATAGATAATGGATGCTATTTATCTCAAGGAGGAAATATCTTCTTGGATTTTTCAACACAATCTGTCCACCTATATATTTTTCCTAGTTTTAAAAGCTTTCCAATCTCATATGTCAGCTATTTTGATCAGTTCTGCAAACAAGTATAAAAATTTCTCAGTTGTCTAATAGTGTTGGTTATTATAAATATAAAGGAAGCCCCATGCAACATTCACAACTTAGCATTCATTAACCCAAAGCATTTTCACTGCAAAGGCACAAGGGCCTACATTCCCAGGAAGGCACATTACACTGCCCAGACACAATGTGTTTTTATACTCCTGATATTTGCAGTTCTTTGAGAAAATGAACAATCTCTACCGTTTACACTACAAGGAGGATGAATCCCATCCGAAATCTCAGTCCAGCATCACTCTCCATATGAAGTACCATAATACCATTTCAGGGAAAGCTGCCGTTGATCCATGAGGCTGTCCACTATTAGCTATTACACAGCAGAAATGGCACAGATCTTCCTCATAATATCCATTCGCTTGTTGGAGATCAGATGTCCTGGGATGATGCTTCCGGGGATTCATCTCTGTTGTTTAACTTGATTGTTCTGCATCTGTCTCCATCTGAGGACCCTCATCCTCCTGTCTCATCCCTGTCGCTCTTGCTGTTGGACAAATAATCAGCCAGCCTGACCCAGGCTTTGCCTCTCTTCCCCTATGCAATTACTTGACTTCTAACTGTGCACGAACTAACATTGTGCATTTTAATTCTGTGACAGTTATTTATGTAAATAAATATCTTAACTTGGTGACTTTAGAAAAGTCACATCTAGAGATTTACATATTGATGGTCCAGAAACCAACTCAAGTGTCTTTATTTGGAATTCTGAATGATAGACGTATATATGTGAGAGAGGGCACTTGTGAAAGCATATTCCTGTCTGTACATATTGTGAAGATCTAGAATTGCACTATGTGTTGGGAAAGAGCAATAAACAAGATGCGTATGTTCCCTGTATACAGACAGGTGCACTGGTGTGTACTTAGGATACCAAGTGTCTTGCACTGTGACTGGGAAACACAAAAGGAGGACATAGCCTAGATGTCGGGAGGCAGAGCAGGAGGCCTAAGAGATAATTAGGGAATAGCCAGAAGTAGAAGGCAGGGGAGAGTCCTAGGCTTTGGGGGCAGCCAGCAAACACTGAGGGAAAATGAGAGGAGATCTCATGCTAAATGACCAAGGGGCTGTATCTCAGCACCGACGAATGGAACCACAAATAACAATGCTAGAGAAAGGGCACTGACTCAAGAGCTTAAGAAGCTGGCTTGTACAGGGTGAGAAAGAAGATCTAGTTTCATTCTTCTACAAGTAGATTCCAGTTTTCCCAGCACCACTTGTTGAAGAGGCTTACACGTACTATGAAAACAACTCAGACTTCACACCTGAACACCAGAGGAAACAACCATGTGAACACCCACAGCGAGAGAAAACCCACAGAAAAGACCTTCGCAGGCCTCGGTGGTAGATTTGGGGTCTTTGGTGGAAACTGTGGTAGCCTGGCACCTGGTAGAGAAGGGAGGGTGTAATCTTCAGGTATTATCCTATCGTTGCCCCCTGGACTCCTTCCTGGCCTCGGAGCCTTACAGGGACATATGGATGGAATGTCTTCAAACTGCCTAGGCCTCTTGCCCAGAGCTAAGGACCAGGGACCAGTTGGTCTAACACTGTGTCCCTGTTGTTATTGAACTGGGAAAATATTCTAGAACAGGGTAAGCATGAGGTGTATTTCCTGAGAACATGCATTGGGGTCAATAGGCTGTCCAGGTGGCTTTGAACAAAATAAAGTAGTGTACATAGTTCAAATAGAAACATGGCTTAGATACATTAAGTGAAAACAAGCTATAGAACAGTGGGTATAAGCAGACAATATCTTTGTCTGTGCTATGAGCAAAGACGATTTCTGGAAGGAGGAACATGTACTGAGATGACTAACGTTGCTATGGGAAAGACTGTAGCACAGGGCAGAAGAGAAAGAGACATTTTAGAGGACCTGCCTTCATACTGTCTGAATTTTTTGTATTGTTCAAATATTACTCTTTTTTTGGTCCTTTTTGAGACAGGATCTCCCAGTAGCCCCAGCTGGCCTGGAACTCACTATGTAGACCAGGCTGGCCCTGAACTCACAGAGATCCACCTGCCTCTGCCTCCCAAGTGCTGGGATTAAAGGCATACATTTTAAAAGTTTGTTACTATTAAAAGTCACATACAATGAAATTAATGGATTTCAGAGAAAAAATATGCAAAATCACTCTAAAGAATCCAAAAGGCTCTCCAACTTTTGAATTTGTCAATCAGAACTGGCACTGGGCAGCGAGTGAAGGAGGGAAGTGTCCATCCAGTGGACCTAGGTCTGGACCCAAGCTTTTCAAGTCTTCCATTTCTCTGTGAAAACCGTGCTGTGTCTGAGATGGAGCCTCCAACAAGTTTAGCCTGATGTTACTAACCATCCTAACTGCAGAGCTAAATACCCAGGGCTTTGAGTCCAGGTCACTAACCAATTTTCCAGTTATAATTTATTCTCCTTTAGTGGTCTGCTGGTGTAGTAAGAGACTGTTATGCTGGTCTGTGTATTCCAGCCCATGTAATAATTGTATGAGCTCTTTAGATTACAATGTAATAACAGCACGGAAGGAAGGAAGGGAGGGAGGGAGGAGGGGGGAGGGGGAAGGAAAGAAAGACAAGGGAAGGGGGGAGGAAGGGAAAAGTTATTTAAAAAAAAAAAAAGGACCCACCATCTTTGGACATCGGGGCTTCAGAGCAATTATTAGCAGTGCCAGGACAAGATCAGCATTTGGGGAAAGGCCAGTCCCATGTCCACTCCCACATCCCTGCCCACACCCACACCCACACCCACTCCCACCTCCATGCCCACTCTGGCTACATGGTTGCATGTAGGGAGGGAGGGTAAGGAGGAAGACAGGCCAGCTAGGAAGCTATTGCAATGTTTTAAGAAAAAGATGATGGTGGCACAAGTTTCATTATTTTTACTTAAGTGCTTCATTGGTATTTGTTTTCCCTCTCAGCCTTTAAGCTTAGAAAGAAGAGACCAGGCCAGTCTTTCTAATCATATCCCAAGCACTCAACACAATTCCTGATACAAAGAAAGTGCCAATAGATATTTAAAGGGAGAAGAAATGGGTGAGGGAAAAAAGAAGGAATTGACAGCAAGGCTAAAAAGAAGTGAATACACTTAAGAAATGTTTAGAAAACTGAACTGCTAAGTGAATAAGTATGGTGATTAAAGAGAGAGAAATCAAAGTTTTTAGCTTGTGTTCTTAAGTGGACTATGGTGTCCCCCTTTAAGACAGGGGACACTACGGATGGGGAAGGGGTAATGACCATGAATGTAATTTGTTAAGTACTGACTGTGGCAACTACTGCGTGTAAAAGGAGTGTTCAGCAGCAGCTGGGTGTATGGGTCCAAAGATGGTCACTGGAAGTTTGTGAGAACATAGGTAGGATTCATTAGCATGAAGAAAGCAGCAGAGGTCATGTGTGGGAGTGGAAGAGCCCAGAAAGAGTGCAGGAAGAGAAGTATCCATGGATAAAATCATCAGGACCATCAGGTTTTAAGGAGGGCACAGAAGAAGGGGAGCCCACAAAAACCAAAGAGCAGCCTGAGAGGTGGAGCACTGTGGTGACCCCAAGCAGAGGCAAGGGCGCTTCAGGAAGGAAGTGAAGAACAAAGCCAAGTTCTGTCACTTCACAGAAGATGAACACGGAGGAGTCTACTTCGCTGAGGTCTTGGAGGGCTGGAGAGGAGTAAACAGGAGCCAGGGACACACATACCAAGTACCCATCCATTTTGAGATCTGGATTTGGCAGGAGAGGGGCTATTACCCTGTTTTTCTGTAGCATGCTGTCCTCAGTAACACTTGAGAAATTAACCAATGTCTCCTGGTTTGAGTCAGATGGCCAGAAGCTCCTATGGCAATCAGGAAACAAGTGATGAAGTCTTCCAACCCAAATGAAAGGTTTGATGGGCAGAAAAGCAAGATTTGATCTTGTTGACATCTTCTGTCATCACTGTCACAGAAGGTGAGCCCACAAGACAGGTGAGCTCAGAGCCCTCCAGAGACTCGGCCACAGAAGTAGACCAGGGATGGGTCAAAAAAGTTATCAACAGACACACATCAGTGGGTTTTGATCAGAAATGAACACCTGAGATAGCTGACGTCATTGTCTAAAGTGCAGATAGAGTAAATGTTATTTTTCTTTCTTGAAAGCTTTCTTAAAACTTTTCTAAAAACTTTCTTAAAAGCTATCCCCATGAAAAAGAATAAGAACTTGATTCATCTAGTGGGACTTCTTGGAAGCACTGATGCCCAGTGTAGCAGAGACCTGAACTGAGGCGGTAGACAGAGAAATCCTACGCGTCAGACTTCTGCCACCTAGCCACCCACAGTCCAGGCTCTATTAAGACAAGGGTGAGTTCCAGAACACAAAAAGGGATACCAATATCTGTGACTGACTGATCAGCAGTTCCGAGTCTCTTAAAAATGAGCATCCAGCAAGGTTCCTTACATCTGCATTCAACACCAAAGCTAGTAAGGTCAAGTGGTCACCCAGAATCCCAAGCACAAGATTGATTTGATGAACTAACAACTACAAATAGGCCAGACACCCCTTCCCAACTTTGGCAGCTTCAACATATCTTTGCTGCTGTCACAAAATACCTGAGGCTGAGCTGATTTCATTTGCAGGTCTCTAAAACCAAATGCAGGGCACAGGCAGCTGCTTAGCCCCTGATGCAGGGGGCCTCATGACAGCCATGCAAAATGGAAGTGGGAGGAGACAGAGATGCTGACCCACTTTACAGCAGCCCACTCTCATGGTAGTTAATGCAGTCACATGAGACCTAATTCACTCCACCAAACTTAACAGTCTCTCCAGAAAGACATCAACTCATTCATGGTGGTGAAGCCTTCACAGTCTATTCATCTCCTAGTAGGTCCCCAACTCTAAGGTCCCTCATCTCTCAGAAGCAATGTCGTGAGGACTAAGCTTCCAGCACAAGAACCTTTGCACACTAACCATATACAGAACATATCAACTCCCAAATACCATCTCCCTGGAGATGACTTCTTACATCTGTCATTTTTTCCAGGTTCCTTTATCAGCTTTCCATGTTAACCTGATCCAGTCTGAGTTCAGTTGAAAAAACAGCAGTCTAAGCCACAGATCACCTACTTGAAAAGAGTACAAAACCCAAGATTCCTTCACAATCTATCAGCTGTACAGCCAAACATCTGCCTGAATTTGTATTTCTGTGTGTCTGTGACCCAGGAATAGCAGGAGGAGCTAAAAAGTACAATAGAAATAAGGAGCAGGAAGAGCTACAAATAGGAAAAGCCAAACCCAGGCCTGCTTGTCTGTCAAGGATGCTACAAAGAAAACACATTAGAATAAGTCATTCATCAGCAACAGAAGTTTTCTGTTCTAGAGGCTGGCAAGACCAAGATCAAGGCACCAGCAGAGCCAATGGTCGGAGGCGGGGGGGGGGGGGCTGTTTCTTACAGGTGACACCTATGTGTGTCTTCACATGACAGAAAGAACATGTGATCTCTAGAAGGCCTCTTTTGCAAGGACACTGATCCCATTCATGAAGGTCCTGCCACCGCCTGACACCAATTGCTCTGGGGATTAAATTTCAACATACGAATTTTAGGATTCAAACCACAGAATCAGGGACATAAGCAAAACACCTAAAGAGCAAAGCCTTTCATTGCATTCTTTTTCGGAGAAGTTACAGGACAGTTTTGAATTGAAATTGAACAACTAGAAAGGATATTGTGGTTTGCTTGGCTTAATTGAGGTTTTCTCTTTGGTTGGTTGGTTGTGTGGGTGGATGGTTGACTGGGTGGCTGGTTGGTGAGGGTGAATGAACGAGTAGGTAGGTGAGTTGGTGGTTGGATGGTAGGCGGGTAGTTACTTGATTGGTTTGGTGGTGCTTGGGTTTGCGCCCAGACCCTTGAACGTGTTAGGTATGCTTTCTACCACCAAGCCACTTCCTCAGCTCAGTTAGTTTGTTTTGGAAAAAGGAGCTTGGTTTTGTTTTAGTTTTAGTTTTCAGTCATACCCTGCCAGAGAAGTTAAAGGTCATGGTGTCAAGTGGTTGTCACAGCCTGCACCCCAACACACTCATAACAGATGATTAAGTCACCATCAGGGAAGAAATGCACCCTCTCCTACAGTGAGCAAGAATCAGATTCAGGTACAGATCCCTCGCCCACCGCACAGCAAGGGACTGTAGGGTGAATGAAGTAGAAACAGCCCTGTAACAAGGCTTAGAGTTTCCTGATCTTTTTCTCAACATGCATTCATTCATTCATCTGTGTGTGCACAAGTGTGCGAGTGTGAGTGTGCATGAGTAGGCAGTGTGATCAGAGGAGGACAACTTACAGGAGTCCTCTCCTTTCACTACGAAGGCCCTGGAGATCAAACTCCGGTATTTGTCACGTTTAGTGGTAAGTCTTCTTACCTACTGAGCCATCTTGTCATCCACCCCTCGGTTTTTATAATTTTTTTCTAATTTTTATCTTTTTAAATAGCACCACATTTCACAAGGTTTTTAAAACCCCAATTCTGATACCTATTTGTTCAAAACAATTTTGTGTTGAAAACTGATAAAAGACTCAGAAAATAGATACAGTAGGTCTAAGTAGCCCAGTTTGCTAACAAGTTTGGCATACTAACATTTGCAAACTTCACTCTGAGAAGATGCCCCATCAGGTCCTGGCAAACAGCACAATGGTTAAAGCAAAATTCAAAGAGAAGCTTAAGACAGTTACCTTCCATTACCAGGAAAACTTTATAAGTCACAGGAGTTCAAACCAAAGAATCGCACAGAGTGGAGCTTCAGCAGAGATTTATGTATTTATAGAAACAAGGTTCCCACAAAAATATTCTGGGATATACGTGTATGTGTAAAGATTGTAGGAAAGGCCTAAGTACTAAAAAGTGATTGATCTTTATTTGCAATAAAAGAGGGCTTTAAACAGGGTACAATTAGTAGTTTCGTTCTTTCTGAGCAGAAGCAAAATTACTAAAGGCCAGCAAATCACATACCTCTTAACTGATAGGCTGCAAAGGAGCTGAATGGACGTGGGACGGGGAGGAAAAAAGTAAGCCGAAACACCAGTCCGCGTCCCCCATCGTGCTCTTGATCTGTGAACATTGCCCTGGGCAAAAGTGAACCTGGAAGTCCCTCAGGTTGTCAAGATTGACTTCACCTTCTTCAGTGTGAGGTTTAAACCCACATAAGCAGATGTCCAAAGTGCCTGTGAGGTCAGTCCCAGAAAAAAGCTCCACATGAAACCAGAGTTCGATCTCAGAAATGTTTTCTCACTGGATAATCTCAGAGCAGGGCGGCATACAAAATGGCAGTTGAATGGATGCTGAGGTTTGCTCACTGTCTCAGAGGTTGAGCTGGGTCGCCAGTCTTAGGGCACTTGGAAAGATGGGGCAGCAGAGATATCAGAAAAGAATGAGCAAATAACCTCTGGCTACAGGTCTTTCAGTGGGGCTGGCAAACTGTATGTATGTATGGTTTCCTACTGCGATAAGACTCCTTTCTGCTCTGTGTTCTCTGCCCTCCCTCCACGATGAGTGGGTTAGCATTCCCCATCTATGCCAACTCATAAAAACTTTCCTTTACAGCCCAATTTTGTGTATGAATTGTATAAGGAAGAGAAATATAATTAATATAATATAATATATTTCAAAGTAAGCTAAACACAGGAAGGTATAACTTCCCATGTGAAGATGAAGTCATGGCTTTGTAATCAGTAATGGTTCATGCACTGTTAAATTACTTTGTCTCCCAGACTGGATATGCAGAGTTTCCCATGCCAAGCTTGTCTTCCCACTGCTAAAACTTCTCCTCTAATGGTGGATAGAGTTCGACCTCAGTCGGAGGACAAAGACCAGCCTCCCCTCACTCTAAGGATAAGCCACAGTGTTTGCTTGGATATGAGAAGAAAGAACCCATCCCTGCAAGGCCACAGGCAACTCTCTTTACCACCTTTGGTTTTTGCAAAGAGGCTGGAGCCTCTAAGGCATCTTTCTAAGGTCTTGATTTAAAATGACCTTTCTGAGCCTTGACCCTGTGGTCCCCAGCTCATTAGACTAGCACTACCATGCCACCAGCCATGGTAGCAGCTCCCATTTAAAAAGACAGTTTGAAGGAGCTCAGAACATACACAGAAACATGCCCCTGCAACACTCTGATCACGAGAGGTTTTCAGTCACACACTGCTGACTCGGAACACCATGACCCTCTCTTTCCTTCACAGCTGATGGAGAAACTGCAGCCCCCACCCCGAGCTGAAGCTTCAGGGAGCTGCAAAGCCAGGAGAAACTTGTCTGAGCATCAAAACCAAAACCTTCCATTTGTATCTTACAGGCTGAGGCTAGGGGCCTCAAGACCAGGTAGCCAGTTAGGGGCATGTTTGGGTGGGTTATTGTTGGGATGAGCTTCTGTAACTCAGCTCCAGTTTTCCAACATCGGCGATTTTTGAAACGTTTGAAGAAAGAGCTTAGTATATGCACACTGTTTTTCTTTGGAGGGATTTTATAACTTTAGTAGCCTTCACTCACTCATCTCCAGATCAATATTTATGACTTCCCAATCTCTTGGACACTCCAGAGAGCAAAGTGAGTGGTAAGAAGGAACCCTGATTGTGTGCGATCTTTGCCTTTTTAATGGAGATCGATCAGCAATCAAATGCAGAGCTAAAATTATCAGGCTACTTCAGAGATCAGATCTCAGCCATTTGGGACGACAGAGTAGGATTTGTATTTTTAAATAGCTTGACAAAGTAGATTATGAAAAATAACCTATCAACTATTAACAATCTACTGTTCATGGTTATCTCTCTCTCTCTCTCTCTCTCTCACACACATACACACACACACACACACACACACACACACACACACACACACACACACACACACAATACCACTAAATAATATCTCTCGAGTCTGCCCTCGCCCTGGGCCATCACTGTCCACCCGGAGTGTTCTAACATCGGGGTCTGGCACCTTCCGCAGCTCTCACTGTATTGACTCAGGGCTCCAAGGTGACTCATCCTGGTACAGCCCTGCCTAGGGTATGTGACACTAGAGCCACGGAGAGCCAAGAATCTAGTGAAAAGTGACCTGCCCGACAATCCGCACCCCCTGGTCGTGCCCCCTTCCAACACCCCTTCACCAAACACGTACTCTCTGTCTCTCTGTCTGTCTGTCTTATACTGTTCATGGTTATCTCTCTCTCTCTCTCTCTCTCACACACACATACACACACACACACACACACACACACACACACACACATACAACATTCCTAAATAATTTCTCTCCCGAATCCTGCTCCTGATTTGTAGGAATCAAGAGGCAATAAATATTGGGATTGTCCAAAAGGTCCAAAAGGCTAACCTTTCATGACTCAATGCCACATTCTACTTTTGGTTTTTGATCCTACAAAAGCATTCTAGAGAAGATGAGTCAACTCAGCCTAAAGATAATGCCAGTACAGTACATGGTATTCAATCATGATCTGATAATGTTTCCCTAACATGCAGATGAGAAGTAAGTTCAAACCAAGGAAAATTACTTGGTACTCAAGGCAAAAAAGGAAAGTAAAAAAGAGAAATTCAGTCCTTCCCCACCTAAACAATAACTCTAAGTTTATGCTCCTATGACCTAGATATAGTCAAACAGATCATACAGATTGTTCCTAGGGAGAAAGAGACCTCAGCTTTCAACTCTTCAGCCAATTCTCCAGGTTAGCAAACATCTTTGCAAGGGAATATTGAAAGAGACACAAAAAGGGTTTATGGGATAGAAACAGTGAATGACCTTAAACAGACCTAAACTTGGGATAAGGGAGCTATAAGCACATTGCTTGCTTGTAACAGCATATAACAGGCTCCTCTCTTAACTCTAAGCACTCTGAATTCCCACAAGGAAATATCACTTTTCAGAGGAGTAGAAAATCAAATACGTTTTCTTGTACCGTCAGCGAAGGGATGTGGGAGAAAGCAGGGTCAGAAGGGTCACAGGGCCTTTCCATTGTTTTACTCAACACAGCAAAAAGAGTTTGAAGGTGTGACAGTAAAGAGACTCCAACAGACTGCGCTGAGCTTAAGTCTGTAAATACCTCCACTGTGTGGACTGCTTTCACCTCCAGTGCAAGCTCCAGTAGATAATGAGTGTTGTAAATCAGACCGCCTTATTTACTAACAAGTCTAGTGTGGTTTATGTAAATGCAGGGTTTTTAAATGCATGAAAAGTACAATCCAAAGTTCTAGAACGCCCAATAGAGGAGCTGAGGAATAAGCATCATAGCAAGAAACACCGAGGCCTTTGGCTGAGTCCTTGTGAATGCCAGAATTGTTCTTAAATACAATTAATTGCAGTAGTAAAGCATATTAAGGCGAGGGCCAAAATCAATGTATTAATGGCATGGCATTAGTGCTGCTTAACCAGACAATAAGAAGATGCACAAGGCACTCTGGCAGTAGGGCTGCAGAGTCTCTTTATCCTATGCTAAGAAAAATAAAGAGTAGATGAGTTTCCAGTTATTCCCCCCAAATTAGAGAACCCCACTCTAGAAACTCAGAAGAAGCTCCCCATTTAGCTTTCATAAACACATGCAATATAAAAATGCATAGCTGCAACAGCAATGTAGATCACTTAACGCTGCTTAACTGTAGACTGCAAAATGCTTAAGATGATAAATTCATTCTAACCGTGCCTTTTATTTGCCACTTGAGTAAAACAGACCTTGCCCTTTACAATGCATCTTGACATTTGACACAATGGGGACTTAAATGATCAGTTACATAATTCTAATAACATTCTACTTACATGTGACATTGGTATTATTTTTTAATTAATTTAGCACTACTGTGGCATAACCATTTCTAGGTATCAGGAGCTGCTGCTTAGCAATGTGATATTGACTGAATAGGATCCACAAACAGAGAAGCACAGACCTAGACAGAGTAACTTCGGAGGTAAAGAATCTAAGACAGTCACTGTAACATGAAGATTCTTAACAAAATACATTCAATAACTGACAGCAAAATGTCAACTGAACTTCAATTATGTATGCAAACACTGTATGCTACCTGTTAATTAATCTGTGCATATATTTTCAAAATGTTCCTTAGGTTCTCTCTAAAGCCTGAGGGATACCATGGTTGAAAATATAGATACTGAGAGATATGTTATTTTCAGGTTGTGTGGTCAGTTGTTGCTCTAGCAAGTTCTGAGAACATATTATGGAATTTAGTCCTGTTTTCAAAGGATAGAACACATAAATTCAGAAGTACACCAGTAAACTAGTATATTAACCTAGGATATGTGAGGGACAGCACTGAATCTAATAGCAAAAGTTTAAAAATGCTTAATTTGGCTCCAACTGGCACGAGTATCCACTAGCCAAGCTGTTCAAGCAAATGTTAACATGAAAGGAAGAGCACAGGTGCTACCATACAAGGCTGAAAGGGAAACAAAATCACCTACTGATATTATTTTGAGAATTTTTTAAAAAGTAGACTTCAAAATAAGCCTTTGAGGTGCAATACATTTTACAGGTAAAGGCGCCAAATCACCAACTGGCTGGGGCCAAACAGAACTAAAGGGCAGAGTAGACAAAATTATCATTTTCCAGGTCTCACATCTCCTCAGCCCGACTACTATTAGTAGCCTAATTCCACAACCTGAACACTCAGCTCGGCCCCATCTATTTCTCAGTTCCCTCAATATCAATAGGTGTTCAATCAGAAAAAGAAAACCACCAGGCATGGTGGCACATGCCTTTAATCCCAGCACTCAGGAGGCAGAGGCAGGCAGATCTCTGTGAGTTCAAGGCCAGCCTGGTCTACATAGTGAGTTCCAGAACAGCTGGGGCTACAGGGAGGCCCTGTCTCAAAAAGACCAAAAAAAAAAAAAAAGAAAAGAAAAGAAAACCCTAAGCGTGAGAACCGGGAGTACCATGCTAGAGTGAAGGACTGTGGCAAGCTTTTGTGAGTATTTCAGAAATAGGAAGCTGCCTTCACATAGAAAAAAGTAACCGCAATTGTAAGAAACAACAGGGACGCTGGGTCCAGTCTCAAAAGTCAGACTTAGTACTATTCTAATTTCTTTTTCTTTTTCTCAGCTGATCTTAAAACAATTAAAGTGAAAATCACAGTCTGTATCTTCTTTCTTCAGTCCTTGTCTATCACCTAATACAAAAAAAAAAAAAAAAAAAGCCTGCATTCTCCAGCAATGAAAATACACCTCCCTGGTTCTCCAAATGTCAGAAAGGCTCTAAGTCCCTCATGGCCTCCTCTGACTGACACTGATCTCTCAAACAGCATGGGTTCTGCAAAGAGCCACAGACTCTTTGGACAAGCCCAGTCCACGGCAGGCATTGCTGGGGCCCTAACCCACCCTCCTTTCCCACAGGGCTGCTATGCTCCTTGCCAAAGGCCAAGATCCTGACACCCTGGGTTCAGCCCACAGTTGGCTGCTCGCATCAGGGCTCAGCTATATACCAGGCCTGCACATTCCCCTCTGATCTGTTCTCACTTCCTTCTGCCAGAGCCCCATAGACACGAATATCACCAACAGAACTGGCAGCGAGATTAAAAAAAGGTTCTTACTTACATTTAAAAAATAAAAACAGGTTATCTCCATCCACTGCGTTGGCAGAGACATGGTTGTGCCTTTTGGGGGGGGGGGGGTGCATGCGCACTCGCAAACCGGAAGGCCAAGCCCAAGCCCTACTTTCAAGGCTGCCGTTGTTCTCAGTGTCAAACACTGAAGATCACCGGGAGAAACTTTGCTTTACAGTCCTCTACATGGATGAATAAAACGTCATGTTCATGAAACATGAAATGGCAAAATCCCTGGAGAGGAAAAAGACAGAACCTCCAATTCAGGGGACCTAGGAGTGCTGGGGAAAGGACTACTGGGTTCTTGCTTGGCAGTGTATTTGCCACAAGACATCCAACAGGGATAAAAGCAATGTATCACTCTGCTTCTCCATCAAGCCGGGGCACCCTGTAACCTTTCTAGGGGCACAGGGACCCAAGACTAAAGCAATCATCCATTGGGGTACTCCACGTTGCTTTGTCATCCAGCCTAGTCCTGGGAAATTATATGATGGGCAATTAAAATGAATAATCCAAATGGTCTCCAAATCTCTGAGAAGTCAAGTCCAAATTAAATCAGACAAGGCTTTTAGGCTTCCAACGATCACATTTTCCCTTTACAGCGAGTGCTTTTCAACACTCAGAAGTTCTCTTCTTACAGATCATTTTCAAGCCATCTCTGGATGCAATCTCCTAAACCAACTCTGATAGGCGAGATGAAGAGGGAACTGGCCTCCTCCAAACCTTGGGGAAAGGCTAAGGGAGAGAGCCACATTTTCTTCAACAGATTTCTGAAAGTTAATTATTTTAACCTCCTTTCTAGTAAATATTACTGGAACTTCTCATACAACACACACACACACACACACACACACACACACACACCATTTTACAAAACAAAAATGTTCCAAATTACTGTATATGGAAAGCCTAACGCACACCCATGAGAGCTTTGAAACATAAAATGCATGTGGAATTCCATCCCAAAAGGAAAACATACATGTATTTAGGATTATATATCCATATATAATCTTTATGTGTCACACTTCGCCCTGCCAGGGAAACAGACAGGTAAGTGACAGATGATCCATCATCTCTGCATCTCCACATTCTTAGGATGGCACTCACATCCAGGGCATATCTGCCAGCCCAGCCTGGGCCCCCCGAGGTCGAGGATACAAAGAAGGAGGGAAAGTATGAGGAACTTACATTTCAGTGATGTTCTCGGGGTCTGCACTGTTAGGCTCCAATCTCGGAAAAGCAACGATACCAGGGGAAGGCTCATTGCACCAAATCCGAGAGGCACTGCACTTGCAGGACGGGGGACAGGCGAGAGCGACCCTCCAGAAGCCCACAACCAGCCAGCAGAAACCCCAGAGCCTCGCCATGGCGGGTCCATGCCACCTCGACCAGGACGACATCCCTAGCTGCCAGTGCCAGTCCGAGTGCGTGTCCCTGCGCTGCCCACGCCGGCTTCCCCCGCGGATGGGGGAGGCCTTCCGCGTGCCCTCCGCCCTCTGGATTCCTCGGTGCTGGTCGCCTAGTGCGGAGTGCAGCGGCGTATCCAAGGCTGAGCCGGTCCGTGGCTGAGCGTATTCACGCGGGCCGCGGGGTTCACAGTGGCCGGGGCATCGCGGGCCTCTTCACAGGGGGCGCTGCTGCGAGCTACACCGTGGCCGCGGCTGCATGGCCCCGCACGCCGGGCACCGGTCCGCGGCGCTCACGGGACTCTGGGTCGCAGACTCCTTACTAAACCGTCACAGGGATCGGTGCACACCTCAGGGCTGGGGACAAACAGACACAGATGAGACTAAGTGCAGCACCCCAACACCAGAACTGGGATCCGCTCCCTTCAGCTGTCCTGGCCCCCACCTGACCCCAGCCCGGAGGCTGGACGCCAGTGCCCAGCAGTCAACTTGCCCCCTTGGTGCCAATGACGCCCCCAGGATGCCCACCCTCCAAGCCCGAGGCCGAGGGAGGAAAGATCGGAAAAGGGTCTGTGAGACCCGATTCTATGGCACAGGCCCAGCGAGGGACCCTTTGAAGAGGACTCGAGACTGCGATGGTTCCGCCACCGACGGGGCCCCAATGATGCTGCAGAATCCTGGCGGCCGCCGCGCGGGGGGCACGGGCAGGTGGCGCGGCACGTCCCACCTGGGGAGCAGCTGCGGCCGCCGCCGGGCGACAGCGAGGGCCCGAGGCGACGGCGGCCAGTGTCTGCGCGGCTCACCCGGCCTGCGGCGCCTCCCGCCCGCGGCGCTGCCTCCCAGCTCCTCCCGCCGCCGGCCACCGAGCGCGGGGAGAGAGAGCGCAGAGCTGCGCGGCTCCAGCTCAACCCGCTCGGGAGCCGCCGCCGCCGCCTCTGCTACTGCTGGCGAAGTGACGTGAGGGCTGACGCAGAGCAGGGGCAGAAACTCCAGAAAATTAGTCTGAAATCCAAAAACACACACGCTCACACACACGCATCACACCCTCCAGACAAAAGCGGCGCGGAGGGAGGGAATCTGGGGGCGAGCGGGGAGGGGGAGCCTTCGGTACGGTGCCGCTGGCCAGGCGCAGACGGCAGCGTGTGGGAGTCCACACTCGCGCGCTCACACGCACACACCTTGGCTGGGTAGACACGCGCGCGCGTGTGTGCGTGCGTGTGTGCGTGCGTGCGTGTGAGTGTGTGAGTGTGTGCGCGCGCGCCTGCTGGGATCCAGGTACCTCCGAAATACACCCCTGCGCCGCTGGACGCCCCCTCGCTCCCTAATTCTCACCGCGGTCTCTGCTACATTGCAGCGGTCTATCCCCCTTTTGAAATGGAAACAGGGCTTGGTTAGGCTCTGAAAAATGCGCTGATTCTTATTATAGGAATCCTCCCTTCTCTCTTCTTCCCCGCTGCGTCCTCCTTCCTCACCCTACGTAAAAGGGAAGGCAAGCTAGTCCCAAAACACAGGGACGGCGAGCTATCCCACCCCCCAAAAAATAAATAGCATCCAAATGTGCTCTGCTTTCCTTAGCGAAGGACCACAGTCCAGATCTCGGACCACCTAACTGGGGAGTGGTGGTTTGAGGCTCTCCCTGATGATGTTTTTGCCGAGAGAGCCCAGTCTCCAGCCGCAAGTCTAGCTCTTGGAAGGGTCTTTTTCCTGCGGCTTTCGTCCTCGCACGCGGGGTTTCGTACCCTCAAGTGCGGGGAAAGAGCCCCTTGCGCGGAAGGGCGCGCGCCTGCCGCTCGCCGGCTGCTCTAAACGCTCTGCAGCAGCCTTTGGCCTGTGGGATGTGTGGCGTCATTTTCTCTGATGAAGGATGCAGCCATTCCAAGATCGTAGCTTCACTGCCAGCAATGCCCACCCTCTTGCGGGGCACCCGGAGCCCTTGCTCCCCTGCCCCGCCGTACCTTGCGTGTGTTCGTGTGTGCGCGCGTGTGCGCGAACGCGTACCCTGCGGCCGCGCCGCCCCAGCACGACGTGCTTCCAGCGACCCAGAGCCCGGCCACGGACAGCGCCCGAGTCTCACTAGGGACACGTGAGGCGATCGGGAGGGTCGAGTGACAGCCCGTAACTGCCGTGTGGGTGCAGTTAAGCGACGGCTGCGGGGCCTTCGAGAGCCTTGTCTGAGCCCGTTCTTCCCAGTTGCGGCTCTGCTCCGAGCCTGTTTATCCGCAGTCATTTAGAAGGGAACCGGGTAACTGCACCGCAGTGTTGTCTGACACTTCCGAGGGCTCTGGTGCCCCCGCGCGGGGATACGGAGCCGGCACGCTCCGGAGCGCCAGCCCCCCTCTGCGGTAGCGCTGGCTCTGCGCGGGTACGCGCTCCCGCGCCTCTGGCGCAACCAGCCGCGCCCCGGGTGCGCCTCTCGCCTGACCCTGCCAGCTCCTGCCTTGCGGACCCAAAATCCGTCTGCCTGCACAGGCCGGGGATGCAGAAGGATGGAGGAACCAAATGTCAGATGAATGCTTGGGTTTCCACAGGAGAACCAGAAAACAATTAGCAGGGCTTTTGTAAGTAGGTAGATGCCAAGCACTGAGGACAGTAAGGACAATTCCCCCATGACACTCAAACATCTGGCCAGGAACAGAAGCCAGCAGGTCGGCCTCACCGCCTCCACAGAGTGCCGAACATCAAGCTGCCAAGCTGAAGTTTATGCCTCAGTTTGGCCTCTATCTTTTGCTGGGTAAGAATGTGACAAGAAAAGCCAAGGCCAAAAATACCTCAGTCCAGGAGACACAGTGAAACTGGACCTTATTTTGCCAATGTCTTTTAAGTGGAGAAACCCCTAGAAACACTGGGGGGGAAGATGAGTGGACACCCTCCTGTCCCATGCCCACTTTCACTTGGTTTATCTCGGAAAATTCCCTTCCATAATATTTGGTCTTTTAAACAGATCATTTACTTATTATATTTATTCTTTTGTCTCCCAGTAGAATGGAAACTCTGTGAAGACAGGGAATGTGTCAGTTTTATTCACTGAGGTAGCTCCAGCACATAGTATTAAGTTGTGTGTTTAATGGATAAATGAAATAGATGGGAGTTCAAGTATGACTTCCTTAATTTCTAGCATGGCAAGTCATCTGTGTAATTGTCCCTGGGCACAGTTCCTCTCATCTCCTCCCTTCTGAATTGGTCCCATGATTGGGATCCCTTCTCAGCACTTAATTCTACCTCTAATGACCAGATCTGTTCCTTCCCTAGGTCACAGAGGGCTTCCCTTTCGTGCACGCTGGTAACTCAACAATACCACAGACATGATAATCAATAGCTCCCTCTTAACTTATAGACTTAAAGATCAATATCAATTTTAAGACTTTAAAGTTGTCACACAGAGACCATTCCAGACTATGACATTTTAGGAGACAATGATCATTTTAAAGTAGATAATATGAAACAGAGGTTATTTTCCCCAGGTCCCTCTAATGCAGAGATAAAGATTAAGTGTTGTAGGTTCCTGCCTGCTCTGAGCCATGGCACTGTCTACCACAGAAATTCACAAGACTTACTGATTATAAGCCACAGGAGGAAAAAGCCAGATATGTCACAACTCGGTCATGCATTCACAAATCATGTGTATTTTAAAGGTTTCACACACACACACACACACACACACACACACACACACCCTTAATACATGAAATACACTTTTTCTACACTTTATTTTACAATGCTTACAATTCAATGAATTGATTCTACCATCTAATATTGGGTTGTGAAAAATAACAAGACGCTATCAACTGAGGTTCAACTCAGTTGAACTTAGGTTCAACTTCCCAGTCAAATAACTAATGCACTGACCAAAACATGTGAGACATGATTTTAAAAAGAGTGGTCATCAGACAACAAAATGAAAGCTACAGCAAAGTCTACTCCATTCACTTAGGAGCCATGACTCGGGGTCAAGGGAAATCAAGGCAAGCAGAGCACCCAAGACAGAATGGCAAGGAGCAGAGTGTTGCATGGAAAGAAAAGGCAGACAGAAAGAAATCATGAAGACCAGAAGGAAAAATAACAAAACGGGAAAACAGAAAAATAGTTAACAAAATCAGGATCTTATTCTTAAAGATGTATAAAACTGATAAATGTTTGGACTAATCAGGAAGGGAGAAGTCAGGAAAGGGGGTACTGGAGAGCTAACTCAGGGGCTGAGGACCCAGGTTTGTGTCTCAGTACCCACATGGCAGCTAACAACTATCTATGACTCCAGTTCCAGGGAGTCTGACGCCCTCTCTGACCTCCAGGGAGACTGGAAGCCTGTGGTACACTTACATACTTGCAGGCAAAACACTCATACACATAAAATGTTTTAAAATATGTTTCACAAAAAGGAAGAGAGAAGATACAAATTACCAATAATAAGTGAGTATGCAGGACTTAGTCACACACACCTTTAACCCCAGCTCTCAGGAGGCAGAGGCAGGTGGATTTCTGTGAGATAGAGGCCAACCTGGTCTACATAGCAAGTTTCAGGATAGCTGGGGCTACAGGGAGAGTGTGTCTCAAAAAAATAATAATAATGAGTGCAATGAGCACTAATTTATAAATATTAACAAAATCATAAGGGTATATTGTGAACAACTTCATGCAAATAAATTTAACAACATGAATAAAATGATTGTTCTCCATGAAATGTACAAACTAATGACACTGCTATAGAAGAAACAGATGACCTGAATAGTCCTAGGTCTAATGCATAGATTTATCTTTTAAAATCTTCCCACATCTGGGAAGATGGCTCTATGAGGAAGAGCGCGTGCTCTTCAGTCTTGAGCACCTCAAATGCCCAGAACCCATGGGTATGCTTGACTGTAACCCCAGCAATGGAGGCAGAAGCAGGCAGATCCCAAGAGCTCACTTGTCAATCTAGCCAAAAAGGTGAGCTTCCAGCTCAATAAGAAATCCTATCTCACGCAATAATACAGAGGGTGATAGAGGTGTACGCCCAACACCCTGCTCTGTAAATTAGTACAACCAAGCACTCCTGTATTTATTATACTATTCACAATAGCCAAGGTGTAGAATCAACTGGATAAAGAAAATTCAGTGTGTATATACACAATACAATAATACTTTCCATTAAAAAGACAAAATCTGGGGGCTCAAGTGATGACACAAGCATGAGGACCTGAGTTTGACACCCCCAGAACCCGCATGAGAGCAAGGCTAGGCAGTGAGTTTCTGTAATCTCAGCACTGGGAAGGCAGTAACAGAAGTACCTCGGGTCTTGCTGACGGGGTCTGTGAGATATGTAGAGCAACTGAGGAAGACCTCTGCCCTCCCCACACATATATGCACATAGGCATACATGTACATGCATGTGAGCACACACACACGCACACACACACACTAAAAATCTGTCATTCATCTCAACATGACTAGAACTGGAGAGCACAATGTTAAGTAAGCCATGAGAAGAAAGACAAATGACACCTCATTTCCCTCATATGTGAAGGCTCAGAGAGCTGAGTGCTGGTTACCTGTGCTGGAGAGGAGAGGGCATGGGGAGAGATTACTCAGTACAAAGTCATAACCAGATAGGAAGAAAGAGTGTTGGGATTGCCCAACACAGAGTTGTGTGTTGAAAACATTGCCTCTGTAAGCTGAAATAGCTAGAAGAGAGGATTGTCTTGTCACAAGAAATGAAGAGTGTTTGACATGATGGGTATCCTAACCAATCTGAGCTAATCCGTACACAGTGCACAAACACCACACTGTACTCCATAAAGATGTACATAAATTTATTGTTTTTAAATAAAAATTTTTCAGATAAGGAAAAATAATTCTGGTCCTAAGGCTTTGTGTCAAGATTTTATACTATGTTAAGATGTGTTAGAAGTACTTGTAAAGTTACTTAGGGTGCAATATGTGCTCAATAAGCAATCCCTAACAGGGTCCTGCCATTCTAACTTTATTGAGTTACTTAAGGGAAATGAAATCATTTGTCTATATGAAGACTTGTATGTAAACAATGAAGACTTGTATGTATATCTGTATAAGCAAAAATGAGAAATAATCCAAATATTAATTGAAAGTGAATGGTTAAAAAAATTGTGGCATCTCCATACGACATGCTGCTCAACAAAGACAAGCAGCCAGCTATTGATACTGGTAACTATGTAGGTGCCTCTCAAGAGGAGCATACTGAGTAAGAAACCCAGGAAAAGGGAGTATGTACTGTGTGCTTGATGAAACTCCAGAAAATAGCAACACATTGATTATGACTGCTGGTGAACTGTGGGAGGAGTGGGAGGGAGGAGCCAGAGGGGGCCATGACAAGGGCTCAGGCAGCCTGAGGATGATGGCTGTCTCCTCCATCTTGGTCGTGATGGTTTCCATCTCAGCCAGCTGCATGCTCAAGATGTTCAGTTCATCATCGCATTAATTTTAACTCAAGAAAGAAGTTTCAAAACAAAGGAAAAAGAATCGCCAATGAGACTCTTCTTTGATTAGTTCCTATTGGACTCCCAATAGAACCTCCAATTTTAGGAATCTATTATAAATTTAGAGGAACTTTTTTCATATACTCATTCTATAATATTCTAGTTTTAAAGGGGTTTACTATGTAATTACTTTTGCATTTTGAAAAACATAGAAGGGAACCCATGATTTAAGATATAGAAGAGATAGTGACTCAGGCCTAAAAAATAGCTAGAATGTCCATTAATGGTTGAAATTTCAATAAATACCCCATATACCTAAGGAAGAATTGACTATACCTAGATGCACCGACCTGGAGGTAAGTTGCTATGATTTGGATCTCTAGTGTCTCCCAAAGGCCATGTGTGAAAGGCTTGATTCCCAGGGCAGCATCATTGGAAGATGGTAGAGCCTTCAGGAGGCGGGGCCTAGTGGGAGGCCCTTAGGTCATTGGTGTGGACTCCTAAAGGGGATAAGAGGACCCAGCCTCTCCCTCTCCCTTCCTTTTACAGAAGCTTTCCTCTTTCACATGTTCCTACCAAGATATTCTGTAATTCCAAACAATGAAGTTACTGATCATGAAGTGGAACCTCAGAAACTATGAACTAAAATAAACCTTTTTGTTTTTATAAATTATCTCAAGTGTTTCATAATGCTGACAAAAAGCTAACACGCATGAATACAATATATTATCTGAATATTGCAACTTCCAAAACATTACATGTTCCTATAAAGGAAACTAGTGTTTGAAGCATGTTTGATCTATAAGTGAACATGGAAAAAGAAATATTTACACCAATCCGCACTAACCTAGAGGAATCAGAGACTGATAGAAAGTTGTGCATGATTTCCTTGGAGCTAGTCACTTCCTTGACTCTTGGTCTTGACTCTTTCCCACTCCCATCCAGTGTTATCCTGTTCCAAGTCTCCCTTCAGTGCAAAGAACTGAGTCTAGAGAGTCCTGTGTACAATCTGAACAGGAATTTCACTTTGCTCAGAATGTCTGTATTTGTAGTGGATCGTGGAGAGAAGACCTAATCTACCTGTATCATTCACAGAAAGGGATCTGGAGACCAACGAAGGCCTCTTAATGGGCCACAATGGAACCAGAGGTTGAGATATGTTATCAGTCCCAACTGCTCACCCTAAAATCCTTTTGCTTTTCAAAACATTTCCAACTCTCTTCCGCCATGTGCATTCCAGCTCCGAGGAAGGGTCTCACTTTGCCCCATCTCTGCCCAGATGATCTGTGATGTGCATGTGGCTGTACCATTTTGAACCACAGCTACCTCTGATATGTTTCCCATTTTGTCTATGTCCAAAGTGATGGGGAACAAACCCAGGGCCTTGTACATCCTTGGCAAATGCCCTACCAAGCCATGTCCTCAACCCCTCAGGTTTTTCACTCTGAACTCCTGACCAGACACTTCGTACATGTCAATACAAATGGAGGAAATTTGACAACACTTCAGAAACTAGAGCCACACATAAGTGGATAGCCTTGAAGTATAAGCCAGAACCATCCGTCTGCCTTTGTTACATGGTCAATTTGGGATTCTAATTCTGTTTGAGGGCAATAGACCTTATCAATAGCTGTATATCACCCTATGTCTTATTATTTTATCAACAGGTCTCCTACCACACTTAGCCCTCAGCAAACAGCTTTTTTTTTTTTTGGTCTTTTTGAGATGGGGTCTCCCTGTAGCCCCAGCTGTCCTGGAACTCACTGTGTAGACCAGGCTGGTCTTGAACTCACAGAGATCCGCCTGCCTCTGCCTCCCAAGTGCTGGGATTAAAGGTGTGTGCCACCATGCCTGGCTAGCAAACAGCTTTTTAATGTGCCTTTTCTGTGCCACCTAGCCAGATTTATTGAAGCAGTCAAGTTCCCCAGCTCTAAACCTATAGACAATTACACTCCATGTAAACAACCATATTTATGACCACATCATTCTTAGATTTAAAAGACCACAGTATTCAACCCCATCAGACCTCTGATAAGTTTGCAAATGGTCTTCTCACTGGGGTAGCAATCCACCAGTAGGTCAGCTAGTGGACTGTGTTAGAATAGTTCTTACAAAATAGGCCTAACTAAACAAGCATTTGCTATATCAGTGATGTACATCATACATGTAAAGGTGAAACTATTTCATCAAAAAGTTACACCCAGTTCAGATAAGTTGTGTCAGATGGATGGGATTTTTCATATGCTAATAGAAGACATGAAGTTTAAGTGGGTAGGGCGATGGGAAGGTGAGGGTGGAGATGGAGGAGGGGATATGAATATGATCAAAATACATTGTATGAAATTCTTGAATTAATAAAAAAAATTTAATTAAAAAACCTTTTACTGGTTCATATCCACTGGAAAAGAACATGTTTCACCCATGTAAAAGAACCTCCTCTACAAGGGCCTGCAATTCCAAGTCTCTGCTTGGGTATTTTAAGCAGTTCTCCTTAATCAGAATATTAGAAAAAGAGCAGAAAGAGTACAGAATGTACTAGAGTCATCTTTATAACTATCACCAGCAGTCTGAAGGCTATAATGTTCTTATTTGTCATGGTAACCTATTTACATCTCAAATTACTAGAAAGTTTCATCTTACGATAAGCCTTAATCTGCCTCTCTCACGAAAATCAGCCATTGATTCGGGTTTGAACCCCTTAGTTGCAAAGGGGGGGTTTTCTTCATGGTACACCTCTCCCCATTGGGGTGTGGTGGTCACATCTCTTCTAAATGCTCCAGGAATTTTGTTTTTACCCCCAGTATCCTTGAGTTTCATCATCATAGGTGTCATCTCAAGGTACACACATCTTGACTTATATCCTTCGTGTTCCGTGCTGAGTAATTCAGTGTCTAATAGCCCATATGGTTAACGATGCACTTACAGTGAGACAGGTTCAGCTGAGCAATTCTGGAACAGTAAAATTCACATGTAAGATAAAGACTTGAAAACAAAGAACATAAAATATTCATCAATAATCTTGTTCATATACTATCATAATATTGTATAACTATTAGGCTAAGTGAAAATATCAGTAAACTCATCTCATCTCATCTCCACTTTTCATCTGGATATTTTTATTGACTTTTTCACAGTTACCAGCTCAGAATATGTGTTTCATAAAACCCCATTGTGACTGTCTTTGAAAAATGACCCAGATAATTCTTTTTGAGTTTTCTATAAAATCTCTCAACATTTTAACTTCCTCCCATGTTTTCTACCTTCAGATCTGATCCATTTATTTGTAAGTTGTGGACAGAAAAAATACTAGTTAACCTAAACAGGTCCAGACAGTCAACCAGGGAGATCATGTAGATAGGCTGACATTTCTCCTTGACTAATTAATTTGTCTTTACATTGAGTATGGCTGTTAAGCCAGATAAGAAGTCATCAAATGAATTCTACAATGACCTTTAAACTGAGCCATCTGTGCACCACAGGCCCAATTTCACAAAGGCCAGTTAGTATTGCCTACTAACTTTTTATTTTGTTTTATTTTTTGTTTGTTGCTGTTCCTGTTTGTGCAATCATCCTAGAATTCCTTTCTAAGGCTAACTGTGAATCTATTCTTTTATAAACAATTTTTAAAGATGTACTCACTTCTATTTTATGTGTATGGGTATCTGCCTGCATGTATGCACCATGTTCATGCAGTGCCAGAGGAGGCCAGAAGAGCTGTTTTGAATCCCCTGAAACTGGTGGTGTTAGCTGCCATGTGAGTGCTGGGAACCAAGCCTCCATCTTCTGCAAGAGCAGCCAGTGGTCCTAACCACTGAACCATCTCTCCAGCCTCTGTAAATCTATTCTTGTTCTAACCTGATGTCAACATAGCACCTATTGCACAGCTTTTTTTAAACCTATAATTACATTTCTTCCTTTGGTCCTTTTGATCGTTGTACATTGTTTCTCTAATACAAGGAATTGATGCCTGGTAGTGTAAACACGGTCAAAATATATGGCTAATGAAGGCATAGACTCTGGGGGAAAATCTATTAATATTGTTTTGCTATCCTAAATGGTGATATTATCAAATTTTCTTCTAAATATTTATGTCTATATCCACAGATCTGTGCTCCTTCCAACCTGAGTTAGAGAAGCATCTTATTGCAGTGGGTAGTTGTTAACGCAGAGACTCCTAACTGTTCAGTGCACTGAGAGTGAGTTACTGAGTGCTCAGTCATAAAGGAGACATCTATATCAAGCTCCCCTGCCCTCTGCCCTGCCAAAGCTCAGGGAATATTGCAGAAGATGGGATGGGAAGAATGTAAGAGGAGAGAGAGGAGCACTGCAAAGTGCTCTCCTCTGGACATGACACAATTGTTGCACACATGAACTCACAGAAGCCATGGTTACCTGCAAAAGAACTGCTCAAGATCCAACCAGTTAAAAAATCCAGTATGGAGGGGAGGGGCTCCTGCGGTCCTACCCACAGTTGAGGAGCAGTTGATGGCTGTTAGGGGAGGGAGAGTCCCTTTTTTTTTAGGCGTTGTGGATGCTGGTAGTTTCCCCCACGCCCCCAGTAGGTGACCCTACATCCATGTGCATATGGGCAGCAGTAAATTGAATTGTGGGTTAAATAAACAAATAATTTGAAAAAGAAGACTTGAAGTTGGAAGAGAGTGATGTGACAGGGATCGGGGGTCCTAGAGGAAAGAAGAAGTGAGGGGTGGCTATCATCAAGATACATTGTATACATCTATGAAATTTTCAAAGAATAAAAAAGTTAAATACCAGTTTGTCTAAATGATTTCTTTCAACTTTCCATTCAGAATTTGGTACACTAGATTCTCTTGAAGAGAAATTCCTCCTTTATAGTCTAGACTTGTAAAACCAGCTGGAATCCAGCGGGGCAAACTACAGCCACTTTCCTTCTATTGCTAAAGGAGCGCTGCTTTCAAAGAGGAAAACCAGAAGACAGGTGGGAGCAGGGACACTGAGCAGCAACGCAGTTTACATGGGGACCCAGCCTTGCTCCTTTCTGGAAACTGAGGCTTTTTCTTCTTTTTCTCCTACACGCCATTCTTCCCAAATCATGCCAGGAGTTCTGTGACACAAGCAAGCCCAGTAACCACCTTTATCATCTCTAACCATTTAAATAAGCTGCATTTAATGTAAGATAACAATTTTATGTTAACCCATGATCTCTGTAGTTTCCAATGGAAAGACCCTTTGTCTCACCAGAGAGGAACACAAAATAAAAATGAATGGTTCTGCTGTGTCTCTGTTCTGTGTATCTGCTGGGTGATCTGTTCATGTCTCACCATCCACCCCACGCTCTGAACTTGTCTTTTCATCCTCTTTTTTCTCTAAGTCTAAGTCTGATACAAAGAGTCCTTTTTCTGTTGATCCCTATGGCTCCTTTCTCTCTCTTTATTTATAACTTTAATGCATTCTGGGCATCAGTCTTTCTGTCATGGTTCTTGCAGACTTGGGCCGCTCTATTGTATTCAAAACTTGGCTATATATTCTGCTTTCTGGCTTCTTCCAGACCAAAATCCACAAGGGACTTAAGTAGTACTTCTTCCTTGTGGGGGCATTCAAGTCTGTGTCAGAATTTCATATATTAGAAGTTCTCTTCTTTCTCAAATCAATGTCCTCTTTTAGGTTCATCCAATCATGAGATTTTATCTATTTTCCCTCAAAAATTACTGTTCCCTGAAGTCTAGTGTGTGTAGGAATTTTAGCAGAAGCTCGTCTTTATATATAATCTCCAGTGCTCAGCCAGACCAACTTTGTGAGTTTCCATGGTCCTGTCAAAATGGTCATGTCCTCCGGTGCAGCAAACTATCCCTACTGGTGCAGTAGTGGCACTTTTACCTGGGGCGGGCAGGGGGGCAGTGGTAATCAACAGCTATCTAATTTGGTAGATAGCCAAATACACATAGCTGGAGAGGTAATAGATCCTAGAGAAAAACCTACATTTGTCACATCCCTAGACAAACTTTTCTTACCGTATGCTGAATATGCATCCTTATATTTACAGATTCTGCTCAAGGGCCATGGCCTTCATGAAACTTTATCCAAGCCCCGACGACACTCTGTATGCTTTCAAAATTGCACCATGCAAATGGAAATGATCTACTTTTATGTATGACTTTCCATAGGACTTCAAGTCCTTAGAAGGTAGAAATTGTATATTATTAGTAGTATTAGTATTAAAAATGCTTGTTAATTAACATGA
>NW_008352394.1:1454750-1474205 GCF_000622305.1 Nannospalax galili | reverse complement strand
AAAATTTGACATCTTTTCTTCTATATATTATCTCTCTCTCTCTCTCTCTCTCTCTCTCTCTCTCTCTCTCTCTCTCTCTTCCTCCTCCTCCTCTTTCTCTCTGTTTCTGCCTATACTTAAATTTGTGATAAAAACCTTTTCATGATAATCCCCAACTTGACTTAAAAAATAGAAATTACTCCTGCCCTCAATGTAGTAGCTCAAACAGGTAAAAAGTTTGTTTCTTCTGCCACAGTTCAGAGTGGACTTATATTCAAGGAAAGATTACGCTCCATGATGCTGTCTGTAGTTGCAGGTACCGTAGTCTATCCTTTGGTCGTTTGTGAACGGTGTGCCCAGTCTGCAGGAAAAAAGAGAAGAAACACAAGGTCCTTGCACACAAGTGGCATGGAAGTTATACACATCACATCAACATGCATTCTCTGATAAGAACAAGGTCAACTGGCACACATTTGCTTCCACGGAGCTGGAGGTGAATATAATTATGAACTGGATGTGACAAGTATTCTGGGTAACATGAATTGAAAAGTACGGTTTCCCAAGAAAAACAAATAAAATGGACACGAATGAGGCAATTCCTATTGTCTACTATTGTGTCCTAACTAGGTCTTCAAGGACATTGTGACACCTAGGTTCTTCCTGACTGCATCATCTTTAGTTAAAATAAAATTTAACAGGCAATTCAAGGTTAGGGAAAGAGAGAAAGATCAGTCTCCCCCACTACTCACTCAGACCAACTTGTGTGGACTCATCCTTGGATACAAACTTTTATTAATATATGCATAATATTGCAGATAGCAAACCCCACGGCTAACACTAGAACTAGACAGTAATGCATCATTATTATTTGTAAAGGAAATATTTTATATGTTCTAAAACATTTCTGAAGATACTTGGAGACCACCTAACAACCAGCATAGGTGCCAGCAGCATCAGCTCCCATATCCTGATTTCCACAGTAATTTCTATTTTTTAAGTCAAGTTAGGGATTATCATGAAAAGGTTTTTATCACAAATTTAAGTATAGGCAGAAACAAAGAGAAAGAGAAGGGGGAGGAAGAGAGAGAGAGAGGGAGAGAGAGAGAGATACAATAATACATACCCTAGAGAATCTCAAAGAAATATTTCAAGATCTGATGGACTTCCATTTCTCTTCATGTTAATTAACAAGCATTTTTAATACTAATACTACTAATAATATACAATTTCTACCTTCTAAGGACTTGAAGTCCTATGGAAAGTCATACATAAAAGTAGATCATTTCCATTTGCATGGTGCAATTTTGAAAGCATACAGAGTGTCATCGGGGCTCGGGTAAAGTTTCATGAAGGCCATAGCCCTTGAGTGGAATCTTGGAGAAATGACCAGGAAAAAGGGATGGATGAATGCAAGAAGTCTGGCAACAGCATGGCCCGCTTCTCAAATGGTAGCTGCACCTACACCCTTTCTCTGTCCTTCCAAGAAAATTAGTTCCAGCTGTGTACGCACACTGGCCTCTTGCCCTTGAGGTAGATTCTAACTAGACAAAGTGACTGCTTTCTTGACACTTCCTTTCACTCTGATCTGAGTCTCCCTATGACTGGTGCATCCTCAGCAATGCCTGTCTAGCTAGTTTGGTGGTTCTCGTATCTGACAATCCCTGAAGCTCTTCCAACTGAATGAATATGTGAGCATTTTCTGTCTTCTTCCTTTTCTGTCCTGAGATCTCTTGCTCTGGGCTTTAAATGAACTTAGGGCCTGTTCTATCATAAATCTGATGACTAAAGAGGTTTCTGAACACAAAGTCTATATTAAAATTGTAATTCTGAAGTCAGACAAACAGAGACAAACACGTAATAATTTTTCTGCAGCATGAAACCCACCTCTTCTTGAGATTCAGTTTCTGGGTTTTTTTAAACCTAATTTATTTCTCCTTTTTCAAGTGCCTTCATGGCCAGTTGATTCAGCTCATGACTTATAATGAAAAGATTCATTTTCTATTTAGGAACCATAGAGAGTCTGACAACCCCTTGCAAATTAGCAACTCCACATTTTCCTTTCCCCCCATTGCTCTCTAGAAATTTCAAAAAACCTTCTTTATCAGCTGGAAGACATCTATATGTTGATAGGTTCCCTCTGGATTAAGAGAAGGTCACAGAGAAAAAAGAAGCCCCCCCCCGATTCCCATTTCCTCTTAGACTCTCGTGTCAGATAAGAACAACTTTTAAAAAATCTGATCCTAAAAAATTCTTTTAAACAACTTCTAATGGGAAATTCTGGATTTTTTATACACCAGAATAGTCCTAACAATTTTCAAAAATTGTTGTCAGATCCTCAAAGAACAAAAAGACAGATTACCTTTTATTTAAACCTGGAAAAAAATGTGTGCCACTTAGAACTTTTTGCTTGGGAAAGGACATCCTGACCCCGTCGCCAGTGGTCTCGCAACATCATGGATGGTATCAGCTGCTGCCACTGGCTCTGGTTCTCCAGAGTTCTTTGAATTCTTTGTTCTTGAAATAATTGAATAAACACTGTCTAAAGAAAGATGAAAGAGCCGGACGTGGTGGCGCATGCCTTTGATCCCAGCCCTCAAAAGGAGAGGCAGGTGGATCTCTATGAGTTTGAGGCCAGCCTGGTCTACATAGTGAGTTCCAGGCCAGCTGGGGCTACAGGGAGACCCTGTCTCAAAAAGACCAAAAACAAAGAAAGATGAAAGATCACACCACTGTTATGCAGCAAAAGTGAGATGCAGGTTTAGCTCATCAACTTGTATTTCTGTGTCTGCAGCATCACCTTTACAAAATGTTATCACACATCTCAAGAGGCTCTTGGGTAACTAATTAAACAATGTCTTTGATTATGTGTAACTTTAAATCTTTACCTTCTTCATGTGAAAATGAAGAAAGTTAAGCAATGGAAGCTCAGGGATTGAAAGTGGCCCATCCTTTCCAATGTAAAGACAAGAACAACCTCTCTGCCTATAATGGGACTGCCATGAAGTGGCCATGAGAGGTGACAAGGCAGAGTGGCTTCCCCAGTAGCAGCTGCCTGCCAGCCCCTGCTCACATGGTGCAGGTCTGCAGTTCTTCCTATACCTCCGCGTGCTGAGGCCATGTTGCACAAAGAGCACCACAGCTGTTTGCTAAGCTTTCCTTCCTCTTCAACCTTCTTTGCATCCTAGAACATGACCTTCTTTGCAAAACAGTCCAATGTAGTAAGCTTTCAGTAGGGGATAGGAAAAAGGAAGGATGAGAGAGAGAGAGAGAGAGAAATGCCAGGACCTCTTAATTCTTCCACTTAATCTCTACTATGAGTGAAACTCCACTTGCTGGTTTGTCATAGATCTCTGCATAAAGAAGCCTATTTCTCTCTTTCTATTTTCAGAAGAACACTATAAACTGGCCATCAGAGCCTATCTCAAGACCCCCTCCATTCAAGAGCCGGAGCCTTTACCCCTCCCTTCACATGTGGTACCATCCCCTCTACTTTCTAGATCTCTATACTAGGTCTAAGCCCAAAGGTCCGAGTGAGCATCCAGCACGTATGTTTGGCACAGAACTAAAGACCATGAGTAGAGCCAAACTTTTAAGCACAGCAGCACAGAGCGCAAAATGCTGCATTTGTTTTTAATCCCTTTCCTTTGCTCGTCACTCTTCTTGATTACTGTTTATTTTTCAATATTTCTCAGCAACAAGAGGTTTTGTTTCTGCTCTGTTTCCTATCACTTTTCTTCAGACGGCCTTGGGGAGTGCAGCAGAGGTGAGACTGCCACCTTGTGTGCAAGGCCATCATCATGGCTACCGTCCTTTCCGCTAGACTCTGCACTCTGACGTCTATGGGTCTGGGGGAAAGAGATCCTAGAGTCCCAGGCTTCTGTTCCTTGGCCTAGGATTTTCCAGAAGTTGCTGAAGGTCCCCATCCATTGGCACAGCTCTTCCCTGCCTTTCCTGTCATGAGTTATCCCTTACTTGAATGCTTTTTTTTTTTAAATCGACCACTCTGAGTGTAACTTGGAAGAATTAGAGTTCAAATGTCAGTATTTACACTTTTATGACTGTCTCTGAGGCCCAGCTCCACAGGGTGGAGAAGTCTAATAACTAAGGTAAGACCTGAAAGCATTCTCTGTTCCTACCACCAGCTCCAGCTCCATGCTGGGCCAAGCCACCCACAAACAGCTATACTTCACATTACAAACAGCTCTGTGGGGTCAAGATACCCCAGGACCTACAAACATTCCCAGTAGAAGACCATCCTCGGGTGGGTGACACTTTCCTGCTGATCAAAGTCAAAAGTGGGCTTAAAGAGCCTGAGACTTGGGGCTGGAAAGATACCTCAGCAGTTAAGAGGGCTAATTTTGCAGGAGACCCAGGTTTGGTTCCCAGTACCTACACAGCAGCTGACAACTGCCTGTCACTCTAGTTTCAGGGGATCCCAATGCCCTCTTCTGACCTCTGTGAGCATTGCACAACACAGGTGCACTTATATACCTGGGGACAACAATCATACACGTAAAATAAAATTAATAAAATAATGTTTTTTAAAAAGAGATCCTGAGAAAGAAAAAAAGCAAAGGAGAAAGGCGAGGGAAATGAGAGGAAGGCCAAGAGGAGAAAAGATGCATAAAACACTGAAGGAAAAGCACCTGGGGGGTCGGGGGCACGGCTGGACTAATGCAGCTATGCAAGAGAAGCAGTCTTGGCTCAGCACTGAGTTACGACCGAGTCAACAGGAAGTGGTGATTGTAGTGACCTGGAGACAAAGTGAATTGGTGTGAGTTGAACTGGAGACTGAAGTCAGCTTGTGTGAGGTCAACCGGAGACTGAGGTGAACTGGAAACTGGTGAGCTAATGTGTGCTGAACTGGAGACTAAGGAGAACTGGTGTGAGGTGAACTGGAGGCTGTCACCCAGAGACAGCTCTTCTTGGGACACAGTGATTGAACTGAAGCATCACGGTCAGCCAATGAAAGAAGCCAGCTTGCCACCTGAAGCCCTTCCTCAGCTGGGCCTCATCCAATGAGCAGAAGAGGGCAAATGGTAAGGCAGCCCTGAAACACGAACCAGAGGCTGTATCCAGTGTGACCCGGTGTTGTTGGGCTCCTTCCTCAGCCCACTCACCCGCTGTCATTTGCCGAAGTGCTTTTCTTTCATAATAAATGTCTCTGTTTCTATCACCAACCCCGTGTCCCTGGTGCAGCCCTTTGCCCTTGGGAAACGGCCTGAATCTGAGCCTGGGAACCTGCAGCCCGCACTCCTGAGCCTGCTTTCTTTCCCTGACTTGCTGGGCTTTCTCGCTGTTTTTCGGACCTCTGAGAGTCATGATTTCTTCTCCATCTCTCCTCTACCTGGGCCTGATGTTGTTTTTCCCCCCAAACTCTAATAAAATTGTCCCAGAGTTTCCCTCTGAGTCTCTTTTTTAAATTCTTTCATTAATGAAACCAAGAACTCAAAAAGAAACCTCGGTTTCTCCAGTAACAGGAATATAAGTTTACCATCACCACATCTGCATTAAAAAATAATAATAATCCATCTTCACATAAAACCGTCAAGCGTTTTAAACTGGCTCAAAATAAATATTTTATTAACTTTGTTTTGTTATTAATAGTTTATATTTTTTATCTTTTTTTTTATTTATTTTTTTTTTTTTTTTTAGAGAGAGAGAGAGAGAAGGTATCCCTGTAGTCACAGAAGGCCTGGAACTTGCTATGTAGAACAAGCTGGGCTCAATCTCACAGAGATCCACCTGCCTCTGCCTCCCCAGTGCTGAGATTAAAGGCATGCGGCACTATGCCCAGCTCCTTCTTATTTGGAATCCATGCATGCTGTTTGTGCATATTTATGGATTATATCATAATTCGATGCATCCAATGGAAAAGGCCACACCAGGGTAGTCAGCTCTGACATCTCCTCAGGCACTGCTCTGCTCCTTGTTGCCAACCTTTGGTCTCCTCTTACAGCTGTTTAGAAATACATATTTAAAAACTGATGTAAATTGCAATTAACTTACTATATAGAACACCAGAAATGATTTCTTCTATTTAATGACATGTAAATTACAGGCATTTTGGAAATCAGTATAAAGACTCCTCAAAAAACTAAAATGAAACTACGATGTGATCCAGCTTTCCCAATACTTGGGAAATTACCAAAGGAAATGAAGTCATTATTATTTCTTAAAAACAGTGCATGGGGGTGGGAGAGATGGCTCAGCAGTTAAGAGCACTGACTACTCTTACAGAGGACTCAGGTTCGATTTCCAGCACCCATGTGGCGGCTGACAACCTTCCATAACTCCACTTCCAGAGGAATTAGACGCCCTCTTCTGACCTCTGCAGGAAGTGCACGGCATGGGTGCACTTACATACATGCAGGCATGTATTTATTTTTTCATACACATAAAAATAAAAATAATTAAAAAGAAAAGTGCATGGGACAAATGCAACTTCAGGCTATATTTTTTCTGTGGCTGTTTAAGACCCTCCCTTAAAACAACACAAAACTTATGCAATTTGGGAGTCTTTTAGACAGACCCACTGAAGGGGTACTCCAATTGCCTCACCCTGCTTCCCTGTTCAGCATGGAAGAAGCCAGAGCGGTCAGCATCCCTATTTCCTATTGGCAATTTGGTGAACCCCTTCAGAGGATGGCATGATAAGAAAAGGAGGTAAGAATTGGCTAGACAGTTAGGGTAAAAAGACCCCAAAGAAATGAAGCCAGTTACTTGGCTAAAAGTCAAAATGTCCTCTGGCCTGTTAGCAACATATTCTGTTCCAAGGCCAAAAATGTCAAAAGCATTTGGGAGCTTGTATCTAATCCTTAAAAGATTTTAGGGTTACCTCTTCAGAGGGGGGTATGTTGGAGGGGAGGGAGTGGGCATGGATTTGATCAAAACATCTTATATGCATGTATAAAATTCTCAGTAAAGTTTTTGCAAAAAAGAAATACAAAACTTTATTGATGTGTAGGTACATAAATAGAAATGCAGCTATACTTCTGCCTTGTCTCCCAGGCACAAGAAATTCAAGAAATTTTAAAAACACAAGTAAGAAATGGCATTTGACAAACATTTGACAAAGTATTCTTACTTCTTTCCCAAAACTGTGCACACAATTGGACATCCAAAAGGAAAAAAAATTAAAATCAACCAAGCATACTTTACATAAATACTTGAAATGGATCATGGAAGCAGGACTTGGTGACACAGGCCTGTAATCTCAGCACTTGGGAGGTGAAAGGTGGGGTGTAAGGTGTTCAAGGCCAACTTCAGCTGCAGGGTGAGTTTGAGAACAGTTTCAAAACAAAATAGATCATGGTCATATACGGAAAAAAATAAAATGTTGAGAACACAAACGTAAAAGAAAATCTCTGAGACCTAAGCATGGCTGAAGAGCTCTTATGACACGAAAAGTATAATTCATAAGAAAAAAAAAACTGACACATCAGATGTCATCAACTAAAAAATGTTTGTTCTATTAAAGAATACTGATAAAAGGATAAAAAAGAGTTAAGGAATGTATTTTCAAGCCAACTCGGGAACCTACATGTAGTTCTTAAAATTTGACATTTTTAAAAAAATCCAGAACCCACAGAGTGGCAGAAAATCTTCACCAGCATCACATCTAAGAGTTTAACATCCAGAATATGTAAAGAACTCAAAAAACAAAGAGTCAAGAAAACAAATAACCCAGTTAAAAGATGGGCTAAGGATCTGAACCAAGAGTTCTCAAAAGAAAAAGATAAAAATGGCTAAGAAACATTTTCAAAAGTGTTCAACATCGCTAGTAATTAAGGACATGCAAATAAAAACACTTTAAGATTTCATCTTACCCCTGTCAGATCATGAGAATAAATTATACTAAATGCTGGAGAGGATGTGGGGAAACGGGAATGCTCATTCACTGTGGGTGGGATCAAAAACTCATTGAACCCCTAAGAAAAGCAGTGTGAAGAACTTTTAAAAAACTAAAAATGAAGCTACCATATGATCCAGTTATACCACTCTTTGGCATATACCCAAAGGATTCATCCTACTGCAGAGACACATGTACATCTATGCTTGCTGCTGCTCTTTTCACAATAGCTAAGAGATGGAAGCAACCTAAATGTCCCCGACAACTGGATAATTAAAGTGTGATGCATGTACACAATGGTGTTCTACTCAGCAGTAAAGAAAGACGAAATCATGAAATTTTCAGATAAATGGATGGAACTAGAAACTGTTAGACTAAGTGAAGTAACACAGACTCAGAAAAACAAATGACACATGTGGATCCCAGCACCAAATCCTTGCATGTGAGTATATATCCTGATGTAACTGCAGAAAAGTAAAGGGAAAGAAGGAACCTGAGAGAGAAGAACAGTAGGAGACAGGTTTACTAAGGGAGAAATGGGTAAAATGGGGGTATTTAAATGGGAGGGGAGGGAGGGCTATACAAGGAACTATGAGGATAAAGGGGAAGAAGGAGCTCAAGAGAGGTGGGACCATAGGAGACAGGTATTATCAAGGGAGAAATGGGGACAATGGGGTACTTTAATGGGGAGGGCATGGAGGGAGAGTTAGATAGGGAAAGAGAGAGAAGAGATACATAATGCCTAGATAGTGTAAAAACTAGAGGGCACTGTATTAATCCAAAAACCTACTGAGAAACTACAATACAGTATCTCTACATGAGTCTGTATGTATAGCTGAAGGGTACCAAGCAAGAAACAGTGCCAGACAGAAGAAACCTTTGAGTTGTTGGCCAGGGTAGACCAAGAGACTCCCAAAATTACACAGGCTATTGCCACAGCCCTTGATTGTCCCCCGGAACTTGAAGGTAAGACCCTATTGCTGAAGACAGGACAGACTTCAGATACAGGATTTGGAGCAATGGAGCTGGAACTGACCTGGAAGCCTCCTCCCTGAAGACTAGCTCTCATAGCTTTGGAGAGCACTACACAAGCTGGTAAGCAAGAATATCAATCAATGGTCCAACCCACCTTTAAGGTCTAATAATAACCACATTAGTGACTGGCACAGCAAACTACATTGGTATGGTAGTGGCACTTTTATCTTGGGGGTAATCAACAGCTACCTGATTGGACTTAAAGCCTTCCCTAGTGGGAGGAAACTCACATGTGGTACTGTAAACACAGCCAAATACATATGACTAGAGAGGTCACAGATCTTAGAGAAAACCTCAAGGCTGTCACATCCCTAGACAAATGTAATTTCTTACTATGTGCAAAGTATGGTTTCTTATGTTTACAGACAAGTATTCCAGTCACCACTCATCAAAGAAGCTTCTTTTGCAGGAGACAGAGATTATTATAGCATTCCACAACTGATCACACATAGAGATTATCTGTGAACTACCCAAGTCTAAGTGGTACATCCACAATGCAACCTCTACACCTAAGGCTCACAGAACATAGAACAAGCAGTAAAGAGACACTAATACATCTCTCAGTTCTCGTCAGTTACACTCTCTTAGCTGCTGAACTATCTCTCCAGCACCAATTCTTGATTTTATATTCTGCTCTACTGGTCTGTAAATCTTTTTTTTTTTTTCTTTGCCAGTGGTATTGTGGTAAGAGGTCCTTGGGGCGGGAAGCGGGGGGGGTGGTCAAGAAAAAAAGGAGAACATAGAAAAGACCAAAAAAAAGGGGGGGGTCAGTGTAGGCATGTGCAGACCTGTACAATCCTGTGGTCGTAATGTCATAGCCCTGTAGCCATAGAATATCTAATCAGAATGTATATTATCACATAAGAAAAACAAAGGGGCTAGAATGATATAAAAGGCAAAACCTTACTATGCTCAGCATTCAGTCTGTGGGTACGAACCCACTGAGCGAGTGTCACCACTAATAAAACTGCTTCCTTGGAGAAAAGTTTCCTTTGGTGTCTCTGTACAAAACTCCTACAACAATATGCTGCTTTGATTACTGTAGCTTTGCAATATGTTTTGAGCTCAGGAACTGTGATACCTCCAGTTTGATTTTTTTGCCAAGGATTGCTTTTGCTAACTAGATCTTTCATGGTTCCATAAGAATTTATGAAGAGTATAATTGGTAGCCTAATAGGAACTGTATGGAACCAGAATATTGCCTTGAGTGGGGTGGACATTTAAACAATATTAATTTTTCTAATATCTGAGCATAAAATGTCTTTCCATTTCTTTTGTGTTCCCTATATACTCTCTTATGTGTTTTATAATGTTATACTAGAGGTCTTCTGCATGTGATGCACTGACTTTCATGAGTTTTTATGCATCTTTTGCAGGAAAGAAAGGAAGCTATGAGGTATTAGGAGAAGACTAAACCGCACTGTAACATTTTATTGCTTGTGGAGGAAGGGAAGAGTGCAGTTGTAGTTGGATAGGGGAGAGCTAGATCCTACCAGAGCTATGAACCTGCTATCAATTTTATTTGGAGAGTACGTTGGTTTGGGAGAACTGTGTGGACTCAAGATCGATACAGATTAGTTTTGTGGTGGTCACTTTTGTGTGCCAATGTGACTTGGCTAATAAATACTCAGATTTCTAGCTTTAAAAAATTCTATTTTGAGCCAGGCTTGGTGGTGCACACCTTTAGTTCCAGCACTCAGGAGTCAGAGACAGGAGGATCTCTGGGAGTTCAAGGCCAGCCTAGTCTACAAAGCAAGTTCCAGGCCAGCTGGGGTTGCAGGGAGACCCTGTCTCAAGAAAATGAAAAAAAAAATCTATTTTAGGGGGTGTGGGGATTGGAGAGATGGCTCAGTGGTTAAAACCACTGGTTACTCTTGTAGAGGACTCAGGCTCGATTCTCAGCACCCACATGGCAGCTAACAACTGTCTATAACTCCAGTTCCAGTGGATCTGATCCCTCTTCTGACCTCTGTGGGCATTGTAGGACACAGATGCACCTACCTACATGCAGGCAATACACCCATACACATAAAATAAAAATAATGAAAAATATTTTTTAAATCTATTTTTTTTATTTTTTAGGAAGGTATTTCTAGAATAGATCAGTATCTCAACTGGTGAGCCAAGGAGAGCAAGCCCAGTTTCATCAGTGTAGGGGGACAGCATCACTCTATCAAAGGTCTGGCTAGAACAAAAAGCAGAAGAAAGGCGAACTGTACCTCTCTGCTTGAGGTGGGACATCTGCCTTCACCTGCCCTTGGACAACAGTGCTGCTGGTTTGGGGAACTTCAGATGCAGGCTGAGACTTACTCCATCACCTCCCCTGATCTTTAGGCTTCACTTTCAAACTGGAACTGTCTGCATGCCTCCAGCATACAGATGGCTAACCTTGGGATTTCTCAATTAACAGTAGGAGCCAATCAATCATGATGAATCTCTATCTCCCTTCTGTTTCTCTCAAAAACCTCAACAAATACACACTTTTAGGGAATTAGGATGACTGGCAAAAATAATTCTCAAAATATGAAATACTATTTGATTCCGATTACATGACAATGTCAAAACCCCAGAGGCAGATTGGTGTTAGAGATTGGTGGAGTAGAGACTATTGGGGTACAGAGTAGGTATGGAAAATTAGCATGAGGATGTCTTTTGGTGGTTATCCAGTGGTGCAAGTTAAATACTGGTTACCTGCAGCCTGGCATGTGGTGGAACTGCACACAATCCACACCTTGAGACACTACATAAATACTTTCTGAATCTAAAGCACATCTGAAGATTGTGTCAGTGTTGGTTTTCTGGTTGTGACATAGTTCTTATAATTCACACAACATCAGGGTTGGGAGAGGCAGGATGAAGGACTCAGGGGAATTTCCTGTGTAATTTTCTTTGAGTCTGTAATTATTCCAAAATAAAAAGTCTTTAAAATTCACAAACTTCAGAGTGTTTACCATCATTGATAATAAATCATTTGTCACACCTGGCAACAGAGCCGAAAACACTGGGCATCATGGTATCAAGCTGGCTCATCTCTTTCCCCTCCAAAATGAACTGCACTAAAACAACCTTATATGGTAGTTTTCACAAGCACTGGCTAATTCAATGGTCTCCAAAGAAACTAAACCAAACATCCCAGGAACAAAAGGGGCTTTGTTGGTCACTGAAAATCCGGCAGTTTCAGAACTTTCCCCCATGTTTAGTGAACTATGAATCTCCTGCCTTAAAGATGAATTGGTGGATAACTGATGCTCAGACAATGGCATGAACAGCTCAATGCATTGATCAGGATGAACCAGCTACTCTAAGAAAATGCCCAAATTCTAACACAACAAATTTATTCCCCACCCATGCAAGTTCAAAGCACAACCTTCTGATAGGTGCCTCTCTCACTGTGACTCAGCAATCTGAGCTGTCTCACTTCACCTTCAATACAAGTTTGGTTTGGTATAGCCCAACTACAGAGTGGGGAGGGAGGGAGGGAGGGGAAAGAACTGAATTGAACAGTATGCTTCCCCAATCAGCCCTGGAATATCACCTGTCTTTTCATCTAGTCCTGGTTGCTTAACTCTACCCCAAAGTAGGTGGACTGGAAAAGGCAGTTTAGCTGAATGTCAGGAAGAAGAAACGGATTTGGGGCTTTTAACCTATGGGAAAATGACTGAGGAGGAGCTCAGGTAGTCACCACAGGCCTGAACTCACTGGAGTGTGGGGCATGGAAAGTTCTGTGTGGATACCATTTTCAGGACTTACGAGAGAACTGTAATTTTTTGACTCTGAAAAGGATCTTGAAATCTGTAGAGGGTTGGAAATTCTCACACAGCTGCTGAGGCGTCAGTCCGTATGTTTTGCCAGTTATTTTTCTTCTTACATGGATGTTTTCCTGATAATTATTCATCACAAGTAACAGTTATTCACTGTAAATTATTCAGGACTAAATTCTCCCCCATACATTTCTTAAAGGTGAACTAATTCACCAACAGAGCCAAAAAAGAATAAAACTCACCCACTAACCCTGTAAATTAGTATATAGAATGCCTATAATTTCCAGAGCACATAATTCCTAATCATTTTTCCTAGCAGCACAGGAAACTGCCAAAACCTGCAAGAAAGAAATTCAGTTGAATCACAGGAAGAAAGGACCAAGTCACACATCTTTACCTTACTACACTCTCTGCTCTGCCACCCAATAGCACATGTGGGTTCTAAAAAAACTCAATCATTATGCCCTGAATATGAAGAAAAATTTCAAAAAATATTTGACAAATCCTTCTGAATACATGTTTCAGAGTGTAGTTTATTTCCATCCAGTGTTGCATCTAAATGCCATTCCTTTCTCAGACCGCCCTGTAAAACCATCTCAGTAATATCCATAGGCTTTGCATAAATGAAAACACCTGTCCTCATCTATCCTTAGCACCAGATCTCGAGGGCAGTCTCTCCTGTGCATGGCATCCTCATGTGTCCAGTTGTCTAAGAGAGAGAGATCTCCTCTGTTCTAGATCAACCTCCTTGGAAGCAAGTGCAAGCTACTTTTTCACATAATCACCCAGACTTCAGGAATTCTTACCAAAATAACAGCCATTCCCTGTACTTCCTTTCTAGATGAGTGAAAAATAAGAAATTGAACTCTTTCCAGAGATCTAACTACATAATCAGTTGCCAACTTAAGTCCTAGAGTCACTTACCGCCATCTTCACTCTCCGCATCCAGAAGTGAAAGCTGATAGCCATAGGCAGAGAATATGTGTGCATTCTCCATTGGGTGTAAACGCTGGTTGCAGGCACTAACTGTGATTGTTTGAATGAGAAATATCTCCCATGGGCTCCAAGTATTTGAATACCTGGCCTTAGTTGATGGGGTTGTTTGCAGAGGTGTGGCCTTGTTGGAGGAAGCGTGTCACTGAGGGTGGGCTTTGAGGGTTCGTAGCTTTATCTCATTTTGAGTCTGTCCTTCTCTAGCTCCTGTGCCTGCTTTAAGATGTAAAGAACTGGCTTCTTCTGCAGTTGCCTCCGGCTGTGCCTTCCCTCCATGATGGACTCTTATCCCTCTGGGGCCATAAACCCAATAAACTCTTCCTTTTATAAGTTGCCTTGATCATGACATTTTATTACAGCAACAGAAAATTAACTAATACAGGTGTTGGCACCAGGAGTGGGATGTTGTATTTCTGAGAAATGTGGAAAAGTTTGCAAGTTTGGACTAGAAAAGTGGTTGACAGCTATAAACAGAGCTAAATGTACCATTCTAGAAGCCTGGAAAAAAAAAATTAGTGCTGAGAGCAATGTAGTTCCAGAGGGAGCAGGGAGCAAAGTCTTAAACAGCAAATGGGATATTTTGGCAAAGACTCTGGTTGTTGCCTGCCTACGGCCTAAGGACTTAGCTGACATTAAATTAAAAAGCAATGGACTAATTTCTTTGGTGGAAGAAATTTTAAGACAGCCTAATGTTGGATCTGTGACATGATTATTATTGATTAATACTATGCAGCTCTACAATGAAAAAGAGCATGTGGGGCAGAAATAAACACAAAATGCACAGTTTGGAGAGAAAGCGAGCACCTGGAAACTTAATGTTGCAAGCTAAGGCATGTCCTGGAAGAGAGGGTCTCATTCTTAAGGAATTTAGTATCATTAAAAAGAGGCCTCAGGTTCCACTGAATGATAAAAAGAATGCCCTCAGGACAAAACCTCACCTAGCTAAGCTTCCAACTTATGAAACTAGAAAGCTTAAGAAGTTTTCTGCACCTAGAAAACTATGACATATGAAAGCAGCTGCAAATGCAGAAGGGAGCCAAGGTCCATCCCAAGCAGAGAACTGAATTTGGCAGTGACATCCACAAGTGCTGACTTTAGAGGCATGAAAGATGCAGGAGTGAACGGGCTGTTGATTCTTTCTCTGTGGTTTCAGAGAACTGCTGACACCAGACAGCATGTAGCATGAGAATGCCTATGTAAAGAACATCCTAAAAGGCCACGAGATCCTGAGAGGCCATTGTGTGATGTTGCAAAGCACAAACCTGGTTTGCAGTGGAGACCCCAAATATGCTGGAAATGCCAGAGCCATGAGGCATCTGCCAAGGAGAGCTATACATGGAGAGTGACACCAACCTGAGAGAAATGCTGGAGAGAGCAAAGCTAGAGGGACTGCACCATCTAAACCCTTGGAAAGCAAAGTCTCAGACATCGGACACAGAGCTACAGGATTTGGTGTTTGCCTTCCTGGGTTCTCACCCTGCTTTGGTCTGGTATTTTCTCACTATGATCCCATTCCTCACTTTTGGAATGGGAATGTATATTCTGAGCCATTGTATTTTGGACTTATATAATTTGCTTTTTGGTTTTACAGGGGCTTACATTTACAAGATTGCCTTGGACTCTGGACTTTTGAAGAGTGTTGAGTCTCTTAATGACTATGGAGACTTCTAAAGTTGGACTAAATATATTTTACATTAGGAAATGGCCATGAGCCTACCGGGGGCCAGGGAGTGGATTGTGGTAGTTCGAATGAGAAGGTCCTCCATAGGCTCTAAGTATTTGAGCCCTTGGCCCCAGATGGTGGGGCTGTTTTACAGAGGTTTAGGAGGCACAGCCTGGGAGGAGGCACATCACTGTGGGCAGACTTTGAGAGTCCATAGTCTTGCCCCACTTTCAGTTTGTCATCGCTCTGCTTTCTGTGACTGCTTGAAGATGTGAATGTTCAGCTTTCTTCTCTGGCTGCCTCTTGCCATGCCTTTCCTATCAAAATGGACACATCCCTCTGGAACTGTAAGGCTAATAAACTCTTTCTTCTATAAGTTGCCTTGGTCATGGTGTTTTATCACAGCAACAGAGAAGCAACTAATACAGTGGACCAGGCTTGCCTTTTATTTACCATTCTTCTGCCTCATCTCCCAAGTAGTGTACACAGCCATACCCAGCTATGAAGGGATCTTAACAAATACTACCAAGTTTTTATCAACACTGAAAAAAACAACTTCAGTGATGTTCCAAGTGCTGCCATTAGTACACTTGTGCTATATATTGGAGGATGTGGTCAATCTGACATTCAAGAGCACATTGGAAGGAAATTGTTGAGGTGCCATGGTATGGGAAACCCAAGAATGAAAAGAAAGTCAAAGTTCAATGATACATGGTGGACGTCAGAAGCAATACTGGGTGCAACTCATGAAATAATAGCAAGAAATAAGCTGACATTGACTGAACACCAACCTTGAATCATTTATTGTTCACATGAAGCTTACCATATAGATATTCATGTGCTCCTTTTATATATCAAGATCTTGAAGAAACATGATCCAAACATGCAGATCATCAGGGGAGGGGTCACAGTTCCATCTGAGGAGTACTTTGCTGTCATTATAGGACTATACTATACAGAAATTCTTGTCACTAGCCCCATCTGGTACTCTTTGAGCCACCACACAGATCATGCTTTATGAAGATTTATGAAGAAAGTAAATTTTGCACACTAGAGCTCTCCATTCATCACAAACAAAGCCTACTCAATTAGTCTCCATCTCTGAGGTTTTATCAAAACAAATTCTTTCCTTCTAGCTCTTTCTATAGCTCCAGCTCCCAATGGCTTCACACAATTTTGTGAACAGCTCCTGATGTCACATTCTTTGAAACACCTCGTTTATCTAAAATCAGAGTACCCTTAGTATTCTCCTAGCAAACTCCTTAAATCTCCATATCAGTGATCAAAAACTGTATTTTAGCTTAAAAGATTTTTTCCTAAAATTTCCCTTTGTGTCACCAAAATGAATTAAGATCTTCTTAGGTAGGGTTGGAAGAGAAAATCTTGAAAAGTGCTTCTATGCACAGTGTCCAATGTGTTGGCCTAGATATACAGGGAGATCATAGCAACCTGCAAGACGAAAGTTCAAAACTGATATAGAGTAAACATGAATCAGCTGACTCTGTGCATATAGACTGGTCATCCCCGATGCAAAATTTCAAAACGCATAGTACTCCAAAACCTGAAAAGTTTAAGCACCAATATAACACTATGATGTAGAAAAATTCCACACTGACATCATGACATAGGTCACAGGCAGAACACATGAAAAATATTGTAAAAATATGTGGTAAAAGGAACCCCTATACACTGTTAGTGAGAATGTAAATTAGTCCAGCCACTGTGAAAATCAGAGGTTACTCCAAGAACTGAATCTAAAACTACCCTGTGAGCTAGCAATTCCACCTGAAGGACTACAAATCAACATAGCACAGAGACACTTGCACAATGTTTATTTATTTGTTTTTTTTTTAATTTTTAATGTGTATGAGTGCATTGCCTGCATGTGTGTAAGTACACCCACCCATGTCGTGCAATGCCCAGGAGGTTAGAAGAAATCAGATCCCTTGGAACTGGAGTTGCAGACTGCTTGTGGGTGCTGAGAATCGAACCCAGGTCCTCCACAAGAGCAGTCAGTTCTCTTAACTGCTGAACAATCTCTCCAGCCCTAAACAACTATGTTTATTGCAGCACTAGTCACAATAGCCAGAAAATGGAACCAGCTTAGGTATCCATCAACAGGTAAATGGTTCAAGAAAATGCAGTACATATGCACAATGCGTTTATTCAGCCATAAAAAAAGAGTTAAATTATGTTATTTTCTAGAAAATGGCTGCAACTGAACTTATCATATTAAGTGAAATAGAAAAGACAACACATTCTTTCATTTGTGGATTCTGAATTTTGCGTGGGTATATAAAATCATTTCTATGTACATAAATGGCATAAAAGCAGAAGAGAGAAGGGTAAAGAAAGGGAGCAATGGGGGCAGGGAAGAATGGGGAAAATGGGGGGTGAATGTGGTTAAAGTACAATGCATGGTATATTTGAAAGAAATTGTTTTTATGAATTCCAGCACAATGCACAATGAATAAACACCAATAAAAATAATTAAAAATAAATTTAAAATTTCAAATTACTTTCAGGCTGTGTATAATATGTATATGAAATGCAAGATAATGTTATGTTTAGACTCAGGTCCTTATCCACAAGACATCTCTTTATGTGTATGTAAATATTCCAAAATAAAATTAAAAAAACATGTCCAAATACACTTAGAACAAAGAATACTCAACATTCAATATGAGCATTAAAAAAAAGTGGAACTGAGCATCAGGCCCTGTAAACAGCAATGGAGGTTGTGAACCAGGAAGACTCTGGGAGGCCCTACTTGTGTTGCATGGCAGGGTGGGAATCATGCAATCACCAGTGATCTGTGCTTATGAGAGAGCAGGCAAGTCCATGGGCAAAGAGGCACTCTGAGAATCAAGCTGGAATTGAAAAGTGATTTTAACAAGAAACAGAAATGGAAAGAAGCCTGATAAGATATCACTAAGAATAGGAGGAATTGGGCTCCTAGCCTTCAGAGAGGGGGTCATGCTTTTCAATACACAACATGAAGTACATCCCAGACAGTTAACAGTAATCATGTTCACCTACAGAAAGCTAATGTTCTATTCCTGTGGTGTAGTCTCCAGGAACTTAGGTCGTGAATATCCATCCAAGTTCTCCAATGCCACTTAAGGTAAAGAAAGCAAGGATCTTACCCACAGTAAGTTGATGCTAGGAATTTTGACTACTCTTTCGTCTACATATTGTACAGGTTTCCTACTTACTAGATCTTTATCCATGAGTAAGCATGCCTTTCATTATAGGAGCAAGTTGCCGCACTACAAACTTGAGAAATTTGTAAAAAATATACATGGTGGCTGAGTCTACATATATATTAACTGATGGGTCGCAGCCAGGTCTTACTTCAGAATCAAAGAGAAAGGATCCAGTTCGCCTTCTGTAGCAGAGCAAATTTGGACTGATACCATGGTTTGAATAGTTTTCAAAGGACATGAGTATTGCTCAAGAAAGCCTTGAAAAATTAAGTGAACACACCCATCACTTAAGTCAACAGGAGACAGTCTCCTTATCTTCCATTGGTACCTGACTATAATAATCCAATCAACTGGTTGTGTTGTTTTGGTTTATTTTCAAATGTGTTAGTGTGAGAGAAGCTAATCAGAAGCACTGTTTTCCTGTCATCTGACTCAAAGAACAGATCAGGGACTGATCTTAGGAAACCATAAAGTAAAGGATCTCAATTCCATGCAAAAATAAAATCTACACAATTCTTGTATAAAAACAAATAGGACTATCCTCAGGCCTCTTGGGGTAAGTCTACAGCGCAGCTCTCCGCGCCGGGACTCCCTAAGCCTCATTCACCCTTCCACCCAACCCAACACCCCCCTGCCCCCCCGCCCGCCATTCTATACTCTAGCTTGGACCCTGTGCCATTCCTAGTCTTGGGGCCCCAGACACCTGGGGAACCAATACTGTTTCCTGATCCTTCTCACCCAGAGCAACTCAGGCCCTTTCTTGGGCTCCAGGAGCACCGCTTCTGGTCCTGGCCCTGCCCTCATCCCCCTCTACTTCCCCGGTCCTCCAACACCCGCCAGCCTCATTCTGGGGCTGACAGCCTCTTTCTAGGGCTCCGAGGCTTACCTTTACTCTCCCTGATCCTTTGCATCCAGTACAACCCAGCTACTCAATCCACTCCCTGGGAAATCTTGGGGCTTCTTCCC
>NW_008352394.1:1444623-1448652 GCF_000622305.1 Nannospalax galili | reverse complement strand
TCTCATAGTTAAAAAAAAATCACACCTTTGTTTTCTTCAGATTCTTTATGTATGTGTATTTTTTGTGTGTGTTTGGTTCGTTTTGTTTTTTTTTGTTGTTGATACTTTTGGGTTCTTTTGGCTTGTTTTTGTTTTTGTTTTGTTTGGTATTTTTGAGACAGGGTCTCCCTGTAGCCCCTGCTGCCCTGTAACTCATTATGTAGACCAAGCTGGTGTTGAACTTATGGAGATCTGTCTGCCTCTGCCTCCCAAGTGCTGGGATTAAGGGCATATGCCACTGTGCCTGGCTTTTTGGGGTATTTTTAATTTTATTTATTTATTGAAATAGAGCTTCCCTCTGTAGTCTGGGTTAGCATGGAACTTCATTTGTAGACCAGGCTGTCTCAAACTTGTGGTGATCCTCCATCCTCTGCCTCTTAAGTACTGAGATTGCAAGAGTGAGACACCATGCCCAGCCCAATCACTCATCAATTAATCCTCTATGAAAAATTATAGTTCTCCGCAGCTGTTCAGGTTTCCCCTTAGACAAAAATGTCTTTTCATTATTAAGAAATTAATGCAAATGACAATCACCATATCACAATTTTCTTTCATAGGAACTTACATGTGTAGGAACTCTAACTACCTCTATGAAGTATCAGTTGCATTTCCTGCATCATCAGAAGAGCTGACATTGTGGTAGGTTCACACCTCCATTCCACTGCCCCTCATCCTGCTTTTTTGTACACACGATGGGAAGTAAATTAGTTACCAGGCTCCCTTGCAGCTACAGTCCCAGAGGTAATTCTGCTCTTTCTTGACTATAGTGTGGACAGCTACTCAGAAGCTGAAGTCCCTACATAAGTCCAAGCTACAGCCTGTTTATCATCACTCCATACTCCAAGAGCTGTATAGAATTCAGTTTTCTATAATGAATTGAGTGTCACTAATATGAATATTTGAAAATAGAAAGACCATGAAATATTAACCATTTTCAACACTGGTATATGCTCAAAATTTTCAGATTCTGAAACATTTTGGATTTTCAGATTAGGGACGCTTAACAAGCAAAGTCTATACAAATATTCCACAGTCCTCAAACTCCAAAATCTGATTTTCCTGATTCTAATCATTGTTTATAAGGGATATTCAACTCAGATAAATAACTTAAATAATAGTAAGGAGAATTATATGAGAAATCAAAAATTTCCAAAGCCCATATATGTGTGCATGCACACACACACACATATATACACACATGGGAGAGAGAGAGAGATTACCATTAAAGTTTCCATCATGTTACATGTGGTAAAATCATTAATATAATTTTTAAATAGATGTGTATTTCATACACATGAAATTTTTATATGTATATATTTCACTATATATGTGAATGTATATGTATGTATATCATTGTGATGTGATAAGAACTTTAAAAACCATCATAAAATTCATATGGAAGCACAAAAAATCCCAGATAATCAAAGTAACCCTGAGCAATTCTGGGGGGATTAGTATACCAGATTTCAAACTATACGATAGAATTACAGTCATAAAAGTAGTATGGTACTGGAACAAAAATAGACCTGTAGATCAGTGGAACATAATTGAAGACCCAAACATAAGTACATGCAATTTCAGCCATCAGATATTTGACAAAGATGCCAAGAACACACAGTGGAGGAAAGACAACATCTTCAGCACGTGATGCTGGCAAAACTGGATCTCTATGTGTAGAATGAAACTAGACCCTTATCTTTCACTTTGCACAAAAGTCAACTTCAAATGGATCAAAGACCTCAATGTGAAACTGGAAACCTTGAAACTCTTAGAAGAAAACATTGCCAGTAACCTACAAGACATAGGTGTAGGAATGGACTTTCTAAATTGGACACCAATTGCTCAGAAATTAAGGCCAAGAATCAACAAGTGGGACCTCATTAAACTAAAAAGCTTCTCTACATCAAAAGAAACAATCAAAAAAGTGAAGAGGAAACCCACAGAATGGGAAAACAATCTTCACCAATGACACATCCAACAGAGCTTTAACATCCAGAATATATGAAGAACTCAAAAAACAAAGAAGTAAGAAACCAAATGACCCAATGAAAAGATGGGCTAAAGATCTGAACAGAGAGTTCTCAAAGGAAGAAAGAAAGGTGGCTAAGAAACATCTCAAAAAGGGTTCAACATCATTAGTAATTAGGGAAATGCAGATTAAAACCAACCTAAGGTATCATCTTACTCCAATCAGACTGGCTAAGATCAAGAGAACAAATGATACCAAATGCTGGCAAGGATGTGGGGAAAGGGGAACGCTCATTCACTGTTGGTGGGATTGCAAACTTCTATGGAAAACAGTGTGGCAAACTCTTTAAAAACTAAAAATGAGCCTACCATATGACCCAGTTATACCACTCCTTGGCATATACTCAAAGGAATCATCCTACTGTAGAGACACTTGTACAGCCATGTTTGTTGTGGCTCTTTTCACAACAGCTAAGAGATGGAAGCATCCTAAGCACCCCTCAATTGATGAGTGGTTAACAAAACTGTGATATATTTACACAATGGAGTTCTATTCAGCAGTAAAGAAAGATGAAATAATGAAATTCGCAGGTAATTGGATGGATCTAGAACTGGCTCAGCAAAACTTCCAAGGAACATAGACTCAGAGAAACAAATGACGTGTGTTCTCCCTCATATGTGGATCCTAGCATCAAATCCTTTTAAATTCCAGGTCCTTTTAATAAGATGATGCTACACAGCAGTCCCTTCTGCATGAAATAACTACCATCATCACTACTTCAGCTGAGCCTGATTGCTAAATATCATCACGATTGGGCTTGTTGATGGTTGTGCTCATTCCTAAGGAGGGCCAAGCCCTCTCCAGAGTATCCAGCCACTCTTCCTAGCCAACTGTCTATACTTTGGCCCTAATCACACATATTCTCCTGGATTTGGGGAGGGCTAAAGTATACGGTCTGGGGAAGGATAGGAAGAGAAGGCATGACCCATGCTGGGTAAAGGTTTTCCAGTGTGTATATCCTCTGGTCATACATACACCTCAGCAACCCCTCAGTTATCTTGATAATTAAGCTCAATAAATTCCTTAGTTCCCCAGTAAAACTTTAATCAAACATTGGCTTGAAACTAGAAACTTAAAAGGGAATAAGCATTGCTTAGTATCCCAAGGAAAGGAAGTCTCACAACAGATGGAAAATTTATTTGTTAATCCTATTATTTCTCATGATTATTTTTACATAAAAAGAAAATGAGGATCTCCCTCTGCTTCCATGGGCCTGCAGGACCCGCAGCAGGCCTCTCTCCTACCCACAGGCCTCTCTCTGGGGTAAGTCCATTGCCCCCTCTGCACTTGACTCCCCCAGCCTCATTCACCCTCCCATCTGACCCTCACCTGAATTGGGCCTCTGTGGGAACTCCTGAAGACAAAAGCAATCCTGCCACTCCAATAAAATATCAAAAGAGAGAACTGGAAGTTTAGACGAACCAGCTTTTCATGCCCAAAAAGTAAACCACAAAGACACATAAAGATGACAAAAATAAGCAGACCTAAACTTGAAGGCCTGACTCTCACACAAGAATCAGAAACTACAAAAGAAATTCACATATCAAAATCACAGAGAAAAAATAATACCATGAATAACCAAAATAAGATATCCCCACCAAATTCCAATAGTCCTCTAGAGGAGTACAATGAGAACCCCCTAGAGATAATGCAGGACATGGAACTCAAAAGAACAATTATAAACATGATAAAAGAACTGAGTGAATTTAAAGAACACACAAAGAAATCAAAGAACTGAAGGAAGATAGTGATAAACTTCTGAATGAATTCAGAAAAGAGTTAAAAATATTGAAGAATCCTCAGGCTGAAATGAAGAAGGAAGTAAAACACTCAGTAAGCCCATTAGAAACGACAGGAGAAAGCATCACCAATTGGATGAACGAAATGGAAAACAGAGTATCAAGACTGGAAGACAAAGTGGACAAACTAGACCACTCAAGCAAAGACTATGAAAAATTTAA
>NW_008352394.1:1443488-1444159 GCF_000622305.1 Nannospalax galili | reverse complement strand
AAGGGGAAAGAAAAATCTTCCATGACATAAATAGGCTGAAGGAATCCTTGTCACAAAACCAGCCCTTCAGAGAGTTCTGGGAGCAATACAAAGAGCTGAAGAAAGGAATGACTATACCCAAGGGGTTACAGAAAGAACTCCAACGAGGGTATAACAGTGTAAAAGTACAGCTATAGCAAGAATAAAAACAAAAAAAAATGACAGGATTCAATACTCATCTTTCATTAATAACTTTAAATACTAATGGACTGAACTCCCCAGTCAAAAGGAACAGACTATGTGAATGTATTAAGAAACAAAATCCATCTTTTTTTGTTGTCTGCAAGAAACTCATCTCACTTTCAAGGACAAATACTATCTCAAAGTGAAAGGATGGAAAAAAATATATCAAGCAAATGGCACTAAGAAAAAAGCAGGAAAAACAATTCTAATATGTGACAAAATAGACTTTAAACTAAAATTACTCAGAAGAGATAAAGAGGGCAACTTCATTTTGATCAAAGGAACAATGAATCAAGAAGATATTACAATCATGAACATATATTCACCAAACTCTGGTGCACCCAACTTCATAAAAACAATACTACAGGACTTTAAGACCCAGATTAACACCAACTCATTAAGAGTAGGGGACTCCAATACCCCACTGTCTCCATTAGATAGGTCAACAG
>NW_008352394.1:1441682-1442903 GCF_000622305.1 Nannospalax galili | reverse complement strand
AAGAACATTATAAGGGAATACTTTAAAAACCTATATGCTACTAAATTTGAAAACCTAAAAGAAATGGATGGGTATCTAAAGGCATGGGAACCACCAAAACTAAACTAAGAGATTAACAGCCTAAACAGACCCATAAAACAAAAAGAAATTGAAACAATAATGCAAAACCTCCCAACTAAAAAAAGCCCAGGACCAGATGAATTTACAGCAGAATTCTATCGGGCATTTAAAGAAGATCTCCAAATTTATTCAAAAAAATAGAAATGGAGGGAGAACTTCCAAATTCCTTCTATGAAGCCAGCATCACTCCAATATCAAAGCCAGGTAAATATACAACCAAGAAAGAAAACTATAGACCCATATCCTTAATAAACATAGATACAAAAATTCTCAACAAGATACTTGCAAACCGCATAGAGACACACATCAAAAAGATCATCCACCGTGATCAAGACAGCTTTATCCCAGAGATGCAGGGATGGTTCAATATACGTAAGTCAATGAACGTCATAAATCATATAAATGGACTCAAAACAAGAATCACATGGTCATCTTAATAGATGGAAAGAAGGCCTTTGACATAATTCAACATGCATTTATGTTCAAAGTACTGGAGGGAATTGGACTGGAGCAAACATACCTCAAAATAATTAAAGCCATATATAACAAACCCACAGCCAACATCATTCTAAATGGAGAAAAACTGGAAGCATTCCCTTTGATATCAGGAACCAAACAAGGCTGTCCACTATCCCCACTTCTCTTTAACATAGTGCTTGAAACTCTTGCAAGAGCAATAAGACAAGAGAAGGAAATTAAAGGAGTAACAATTGGAAAAGAAGAGATCAAATTATCCCTTGTTGGAGATGATATGATATTGTATCTGAGGGATGCCAAAAATTCCACCCAAAAACTCCTAGAAATTATTAACACATTCAGTAAAGTGGCAGGTTACAAAATTAACTTACAAAACTCTATAGCCTTTTCTATATACCAATAGTAAGCAATCAGAGAAAAAGCACATAGAAACAGTCCCGTTCACAATAGCTGCAAAAAAAATAAAAATAAAAATCTTGGAGTAAACCTGACCAAAGACATTAAAGAGCTCTACAATGAAAATTTTAAATCTTTAAAGAAAGAAATTAAGGAAGACATCAGAAGATGGAAGGACCTCCCATGCTCATGGATTGGAAGAATTAATATTGTGAAAATGACCATCCT
>NW_008352394.1:1439239-1440050 GCF_000622305.1 Nannospalax galili | reverse complement strand
ATATGGATAAAAATTGGGTTAGTTTAAGGGAGGGGGTAGGGAATGGTATACAAGGAACCTAGGGCATAAAGGGAAAGAAGGAGCTCAAGAGAGGTAGGACCGTAGGAGAAGGGTATTATTAAGGGAAAAAGGGGGGAAATGGGGGCACCTTAAGGGGGAAACCATGATGGAGGGGTGAGACAATGTGAGAGATAAACAATGCCTAGCTAGTTTTGAAAACCAGAGAGAACCATATTACTCCTATAACCTACTGACAAATTATACATAGCAGATCAAGAAATATATGTCTAGGTAAGGTTTATCTGAGAACAACTGATCTTTGCCCAAGATTTTTCTATATGACACACAGTAATTAAAAATACCAGACTGGGGAAACTAACCTTCTTGGGTGTTTAACACACACACTTTGAGGTCTATAATAATTTGGTCAGAGGGACATAAAGTACACTTTTTGCTCCTTGCCCTCTTAGGTCTACTAGTTACAGGGGACTATGAGCATCTCTCAAAATGTCCTACAATGGTGGTGGGTCACCTGTCCTCTTGATCAAGGAGGCCGAGGAGACCCCACCAGATGAACTTCAACCAGTGTCCAGTCTATAAAATGGAGGGTCAACACAGAGGAATCATTTCCTCCATGCTTCCAAGTGAAGCCAACCATGGTCGAATAGGACCTTTGACTTATCTTCACATAGGTGGAACTGGAAAAGAAAGGAGCCAGGGCCTCCTCCCAAGCCCATGTGACACCTGAGGAACAGATCTTCAAACAGCCTTAAGAGTAAAAATAAATTGGTTTATCTGGACCAACTGTATG
>NW_008352394.1:1436893-1438206 GCF_000622305.1 Nannospalax galili | reverse complement strand
GATATGGGAATGTAAATATCTTACAAAATAGAAAAAAATGAGAAAGCCTAAGCAAGTGATGAAGGTCTGTTTAGGTGATATGATATATAAAGGATTAGGCAAAAACAATATACACATAATCTTAAAATATCTATGGTCATAGTTTAGTCAACTAGTTTAAGGATTAAAATATATATCTAATCAAGGTTTATCTTAGAACACTTGGTTTTTTACTCAAGCCTTCTCTACATAGCACACGATAATTTTTTTATTATTTTTATTTTATATGTATGCATGTATTGCCTGCATGTAGGTAAGTGCACCTGTGCCGCGCAATGCCCACGGATGTCAGAAGAGGCTGTCAGATCCCCTGGGACTGGAGTTACGGACAGTTGTTAGCTGCCATGTGGGTGCCAGGATACAAACCCTGGTCTTCTGCAAGAACAACCAGTGTTCTTAACTGCTGAGCCATCTCTCCAACCCCAGCGCATGATAATTAAAAGTACCAGGCTGGTGGAACTAACCTTATAGAATGTTTAACAGCCATAGTTTGAGGCCTATACTAATGTGGTCAGAGGGACTTAAAGGACAGTTTTTGCTCCTTGCCCTCCAAGGTTAACTAAGTTCCAGGAGACTATGGAACATCTCTCAAAGTGTCCTGTAACTGTGGTGAGTCACCTGTCCTCTTGTTCAGGGAGGACATGAAGACCCCACAAGATGGACTTGAACCAGCGTCCAGTCTACAAAGAGGAAGGTCAATTCAGAGGAAACATCTCATTCATGCTTCCAAGTGAAGCCAGCCGTGGTTGAGCAGGACCTTAGACTTATCATCACATAGATGGAAGTGGCAAAAGAAAGAGCCAGGAGCTCCTCCCAAGCCCATGTGACCTCTGAGGAACAGATCTTCAGATGACCTTAAGTGTCAAAGTAAGTTGATTTATTTGGGCCCACTCTATGGTCTTAAACACCCAAAAGGAAAATATAACCAAAGAGTAAAGTGATCAGTATATTTATTTAAGAGTTCAAGGGATTACACTTCCCAGACATTAGGCTTAATTCTACAATAAAAAGTTATTTAGGGGGCTGGAGATATGGCTCAGTGGTTAAGAGCACTGACTGCTCTTGCAGAGGACCCGGGTTTGATTTTCAGCACCCATGTTGCAGCTATAAACTGTCCTTAACTCAAGTTCCAGGGGACTCCAAAGCCCTCTTCTGACCTCCGTGGCATTGCACAACACAGGTGCACTCACATATATTCAGGTAATACACTCATACACATAAAATAAAAATAAAATATTGAAAAATAGTCATCATCACATAAAGAAATTTGATAA
>NW_008352394.1:1428216-1436787 GCF_000622305.1 Nannospalax galili | reverse complement strand
CTGTTCTGACTTTTTTCTAGTTCCCTGTCTGGAACTTGTAATGCTAATTACTCTTGCCTTTACTTCTCCTTCCCATCTCCTATTCACCAGTCAAGGACTTTCTTTTCCTCCTCAAGCTATGAGTTATGCAACTTGGAAATCTTTTAGATAGACCCACTGAAGGGGTACTCCAATTGCCTCACCCTGCGTCCCTCTTCGACATGGAAGAAGCCAGAGCCGTCTGCGTCCCAATTCCCTATCCACAAGCTGGGTAACCTCTTCAGAGGATGGTGTGATAAGAATAGGAGGTAGGAATTGGCTAGGCATTTAGGGTAAAAAGACCCCAAAGAAAAGTAGCCAGTTTCTTGGCTAAAACTCACGATGTCCTTGGGCCTCTTAACAACATACCCTGTTCCAAAGGCCAAAAATGTCAAAAATATTTGGGTACTTTTATCTAATCCTTAAAGATTTTAGGGTTATCTATTCAGAGGGGGGCAATTTTAGAGTAGCCAAAAGCCCCAGAAAAAAATATATAAATCAAAGAAGAAGAAGAAAGAGTACATGAAGTTATCCGAAAAAAGTGATCGGGAGATATGGGAGGAGTTGGAGGACAGGAAGTGGGCGTGGATTTAATCAAAACACCTTATATGCATGTATAAAATTCTCAACAAATTATTTTTTTTTAAAACTAAAAAGTTTCCATACAGCAAAAGAAAAGAACCACCAAGGAAGGGAGGAGAAAACTCACAGCATGCAAAAAAATCTTCACCAGCGACCCGTCTGACCAAGGTTTAACATCCAGAATGTAGAAAGAACTCCAAAAACAAAGAATCAGGAAAGCAAGTAACCCGATTAAAAGACGGTCTAAGAAACTGAACAGAGAGTTCTCAAGAGAAGAAATAAAGGTGGCTAAGAAACATCTTATAAGGTGTTCAACATCATCAGTAATCAGGGAAATGCAAATTAAAACCACTTTAAGATTTCATCTTACCCCAGTCAGGCTGGCTAAGATCAAGAGATCAAAATTACCACATGCTGGAGAGGATGTGAGGAAAGGGGAACACTCATTTATCCACTGCTGTTGGGATTGCAAACTCGTGCAATCCCTATGGAAAGCAGTGTGGAGAACTCTTTAAAAAACAAAACAATAAATCTTCTCAAACTGAAGAATAAACATTGTCCTTTAAATGTAATTAAATTGAAATGTTTAAATGCATAAATTTCTAAGATCAGTTTTTGTAATTGTGTGCAACAGTAGGGAGGTTTCCTACAAAGTAATTTCTTCTGGGCTTATATTTGTTTTAGTGAGATTGTGTGTGTGTGTGTGTGTGTGTGTGTGTGTGTGTGTGTGTGTGTGTGTGTATGCAAATGTGGCTAGAGGAGGACGTTGGATATCTAGCCCTATCACTTCCCATTTCATTCCCTTGAGACAGCATCTCTCTCTGAAATGGAGCTAGGCTAGCAGCTAGCAAACCCCAGGGATTCACCTGTCTCCACCCCACTGCAGTGCTGGGGTTACAGGCACACTTATGCACAGCCACACCCAGCTTTTTATGTGGGTATTGGGATCCTAACTCAAATCCTTATGTTGTGCTCTTACCCACTGAGCAATCTCTCCAGGCACTTAAAAAGAAAACTTCTTTAGGATGATCTGTAGCAAGATATCAGAAAATGATGACTTTTCCCACCATAACGTCAGTTCTTTTCTTACAGTAAAATGCAATTACAAATAAAAAAATGACTGGCCAAAGCACAGTATTAGGTATTTTAAAATCTCTATGAAACTAAATGTTCTAAGTAATGATGCTACATTCTCAGTCTGAGGGATCTGAGGGATCCAGTACGTTGTTAGAAAAAAAAAGTCTCATACTGGGACTATGTTAGGAATAGAGACTGGACTGTATGAACTAACAATCTTTAACTTATCATACTAATCAAAATGATTTCAGAGATATAAATAAAACATAAACTTTCCCAGTATGACATAATATTTGCCAAAAGAAGGAAATTACAGCTACCTATAGATCAGTAAGTTTAGCTTATCCTCCTGTGAATATAGTTATATGATTTCAGTGTTACACCTACATCTACCCATGAGGACCTGGTACCGATTACACTGGAAGATACCAGAATGGTGCACCAGATGTTTGCTTCTACCGTCTCTCCTTTTTGTTTGTGAATATACTCCAGAGAAGGTAGTATGATGCTATTATATCTGTAGTTGGTGTTTAGATTTCACTAAGTAACCCAAAGCTTCACGACCTAGCGCCAGCCTCACCACCTTCTTCCATTTTTAACAGTCTTCAAAAATGTCTGGCAAAATTCCAGGGAAATTATCTCAGAATATGTTCAAGTGTTTACATTTCACTTTCTGGATTATAGAATGGTTTTTAAAGCCATAATTATTTTCTTTAAAAAATAAGTTGATGTTTCTTCTTAAACTATAAAAATTACACTGTCATCTTATTAATTTAAAGGGCTCATGAGTCACAGTCTAGGATGGGGACAACGGACACCCATAATCTGAAAAACAGGACAAACAAATGTTCAATACCTAAGAGTTGTTTTTAAGAGTAAGCTTTAGCTCAGCTCTTACTTCACAGTCTTAACATTGGTTTCTGGAGTGAGCTTTAAAATACTTGATGTGACCCATGGGCAAAAGAAGACAGCATATCACGGCTCCTGCAGCTCGGTAGAAAGAGAGTGCTGTGGCGTGCCCTCTGAACACCTCCTACTAGCACTCAGAACAAAAGTAGGCTGAGACATAAATTATTGAACATTCAGTAATCTGCTGGAAGCAGTGCTTGCTCACTGGGAAACTCTGAGGACTGAGTACTTGACAGTAATCTGCAGCCAGCCGTAGTAAGTTCATCTGGTCTTCATTCCTTCATTGGAGTCATCAAAAGATTTGAGGGAATGCTATGTGTGCCCTCGATGAGCATTTAAATTGTTTTAATTACATCTTGTTTGTTTGTTTGTTTGTTGATTATGGGGGTTTGGCTTCCTGAGGAAGTCAGAGGACAACTTGGGGGAGTTGCTTCTCTCCTTTTCACAATGTGAATTCCGATGATCACACTCAGGTCATTGGGCTTGACAGCAAGCACCTTAACCTGCTAGGCCATCTCTTCAGCCCCCAGGAGGATTTTTCAATTATTTTCTGTAAGAATCTCTAAACATTCAGTAACCTTACACGTTGGTGAAATAAGATTACTTCTGAAAGATTTAGATAAACTAAGCCGACGATTCTAAAAACTTTTCTTGGGGGAGGGGAGGGAAATCTTTACATTTTGGATTTTTTAATTTCTTTTGTAGATTTCATTTTTTCAGGTTAAGAGCTGTGCATATCATAGGGAACTACATACTATTTTGATGTATGGACATATTGTACAATGTAAATCATAGTGAGCTTCCTCACATTTATCACTTTTGTGGTGAAAACGTTCAAAATCACCCTACTGTGCAATAGAACATCATCACATTCTCCTCCTGTCTGTAGATTAGCATCCCTCGATGAACTTTGCCCAGCCATCTCTCCACCCCACTCTCCTGCCTTTGGTAATCACCCTTCTGTTCTCAATACTTTTTTGGTACTGGGGATTGAACCCAGAGCCTTGTGCTTGCTAGGCAAGCTCTGAACCACTGAACTATAGCCCCAAGCCTTGCTTTGCACTTCTTTAGCCTCTGCATGTGTGTGGTAATAGGCATTTGTGTTCTGTGCCTAGTTTATTACCATTCAACAGAATTTCCTGTTTCTCTCCACGTTGTTGCAATTGACAGAGTTTCATGAACTTTTACGGCTGGATAATATTCCATCGTGTATAATACCATGCTTTTGCTATTGAGTCGTTCTTGACAAGCATTTGGCTATTGTGATTAGTGTTTCAATATACATGGCAGCACAGGTGTCTTTTCAATAAACTCGTTCCGTTTCCATTGAGTGCATGTCCCGTAGCAGGATTACTGGGGCATAATGTGGTTCTCTTTTCAACTTTTTGAGGAACTACTATGCTGTTTTCCATAATGGTGGTATGATCAGCATTCCCATCAACAGTAAGAATGTTCTCTCCTTCACAGCCTCACACTTAGTATTTCCCTTCTTTCTGAAAATAGCCATTTAATTGGAGTGAGGGGACATCTCATTATGGTTTTGACTTGCACTGGTGATCAGTGATTTTTAGCATTTTTTCATGCACCTGATGACTATTTCTATGCTTTCTCTTGAGAAATGTCTATTTAGGTCTACAGCACATATTTTTAGTCAATTATGGTTTTGGCTACTGTGCTGTTTGAATATTTACAGTCTTCATATTAATTCTCTAAAAGAGTTTACGATTTCTTTTCTTGAGACAGGGTCTTACTGTACAGCCCTGGCTGGCCTCAAACTCACAAAGACCCACCTACCTCTGCCTCCCGAGTGCTACAATTACAGACGTGAGCCGCCATGCCAGGCAAATTATAAGTTTTAAGCAAGAGCAGGAGAGAGTAGTTAATCAAGAGCTCAATAAATGAAGGCCTCATCTGGAGCTCATTTTCATTTCTTAGATCTTTATTCCATCTTGAAGTGCCATAAATCAGACATAATAGAACCATTTTGACAAGACACTAATAAGACCCTCTAAGCTCTAGATTTCACTTTCCCAGTCAACTATATGAAGCATGCATCTCTCGTGTTCACCTCTCAGCACCCCAAATTCAGTACACCCCACATCAAATTTATGTTCCCCACAGAGCTGACTTCTGTCCACTTGTATCACCTCTCCATCATCACCTGTGCTATGTCATCTTTACCAGTTTTGTCCTTTCTTCCACCATATCTAAATAGTTACCAATTCCTTTTTTGCTTTTTTTAAAAAATTACTTTTGACTCTTTCTCCTTATATCTATCCACTGGCCATGTCTTTGGTTCAAGTATTTATTTCTTCAAGGCATGATTATCAAAAGAACTTTCTTATGTGTCTCTTCTTTATCCATTCTTTTAAAATATTTGTACTGATTGTTTGTGAATTTCATACAATATATTCTGATCACATTCAGACTCCCTCCCTCATCTGTACCCCACTCTACTATACCCCAAATTTATGTCCTTTATCATCATTTTTCTTTTTTAAGGCTTTATCTGTGTTCCCCATACACTCTTGGGTATATTCTCTCTGTAGGAGTCTGTTCGACGTACCAGATTTCACTTTCCCGGTGAATTATATAAGGCATGAATCTCCCAAATTCAACACAACCAAAACAGAATGTGTCTTTCCCATAGAGTTCCCCTAAAGAAACTGTCAGATCCCCAAAAGAAAACTGACTCTAGACTGACTTTCTTCTTCCTTCCCAACTACCTGCTGCTCAACCATTTCTTCCCAAGCTAAACCTGTCCCAGGACTTGGCAAGACTCTCTTCTAGGCACTCTCACCCCAACTCCAGCCGAAGTGCACATGTCACTTCCCAAGCACAGCCTCACGGCCTTCCTCCCCAGCTTTGCCCCTGCCTGCCTTGCACACCTGGAGCTCCCTGGCTTTTCCTCCCTACTCTGCTACCACTCATCGGATCTGGACCCTGGGAAGATCAGTTTGGTAATTTTTCTGACTTGGAAACCCCATAATGTTCCAACGCAAGTTTTAGTTCTTTTCCTTAGCTACAGCCATTTTCTGTCTGTTGCTCTCCATTTACATCCACCTGATGTTGCCTTACATTCTTCCAAATGTCTTTATTCATCATGAGTTCTTAAATATCTTTTTTCTGGCCATATTTTATCTCCCCAGCTCCTTCCACCATGCTGAGACTGTTCTTTCTGATCCGAGCACATAAACATTTATTCTGGAAGTCCTACCTCATAGTCCACTTCCTCAGACAAGCCAGCCTTAATTCTTCAAGGAGTTGCCATACACACACTTCCCTTCCTGCTGTAACTTCCAGCCTATCATTGTTTGACTTATATTTATGCTACTGCAGAGTGAAGATACCCATATTCTATCCATTCTCTCTGACTTGCTTGTCTAAGCCTACTTGGATATACAATGCTGAGCTTTTGTATGTAGTAACCAAAACTGCAGTAAGTTTTACAATATTAAGATAAATTTCTGCAAAGTATCCCCAGTAACCTGCTTTTGCCCTCAATAGGCCTAGTAATCAGAGGTTGGAAACCTACAGTTACTAACCATGGTAAAAAATAATCAGCATCAATTTGAATGTTCAAATTTGAGAATGGATAAATATATTATGTTGTGTACACATGACACTGTTATTTAAAATTGTGCTAGTGGACTCAAAAATAAAACTAAGAGCGCTGCTTCCCTGGGCCTGCATGACCCTCCGGCCACTCTCCTGGTAAGTCCATCATGCCCTCTGTGCCTTGACTTCCCCAGCCTCATTCACCCTCCCATCTCCCCTGTTCATCTCTTTTCCTAGTCTGGGTCCTGTTCCATTCCTTGTCTCGGTGGCCCAGACACCAGGAGAACCACCACTGCTTCCTGATCCTTTGCATCCAGACCAACCCAGTTCCTTCTCACGGTCCCCAGGAGCCCTCTGGACCTGGTCCCACCCTCACCTCCCTCTGCTTCCCTGGGCTACACAGCCCACCAGCCTCTTTCCTGGATGCATAGCTGACTTTTGGCTTCTTGATCCTTTGCACCCAGACCAACACAGTTCCTCAGTACAGTCCCCAGGAGCCCTTGAGGCCTCTTCCTGCCCCCATCTCCCTTTGCATCTCTGAGTGTCATGGCCACCAGCTGCCTGAAACCAGCATATTTCCTGGGCCCTGCTCCCAGGCCAGACAAACCCCCAAATTCCTGAGGCCAAAATCTTTCCTGGAGTGATCCAGACCTTAGGGGAAAGCCTCAGAGAATCTGACCATCATCTGACTTGGGCCTCTGTGGGAACTCATGAAGACAAAAGCAATCTGGCCACTCCAATATAAAATCAAAAGAGAGAACTGGAAGCTTAGAAAAGATTATGCAAAATTGAAGAAAGCACAAGAATGGAATATGCAGGAACTATGTGGCACCGTAAAAAAAAACAAACTTACAAATCATGGGCATACAGGAAGGAGAAAATCCCAAGATAATGGCATGGACCAGATCTTCAACAGAATCCTGGAAGAAAATTTCCCAAAATTAAAGAAAGAATGACCATACAAATAGAAGAAGCATAGAGAACACCAAACAGACAGGACCAGAAAAGAAACTCTCCACGGCACATCATAGTAAAAACATTAAAAATTCTGAACAGAGAATACTGAAAGCTGCAAAAGAAAAACAAGTCACATATAAAGGATAACCCATTAGGATTACAGCTGACTTTTCAGTGCAAACTATGAAACCCAGAAGAGCCTGGACCAAAGTATTGCCAGTTTTAAATGACCATAGATGCCAACCCAGATTACTATTCCAAGCCAAAATGTCTATTATAGTCAAAGGGAAAGAAAAATCTTCCATGACATAAATGGGCTGAATTCATGTCCACAAAATCAGCCCTTCAGAGAGTTCTGGAAGCAATACAAAGAGCTGAAGAAAAGAATGACTATACCCGAGGAGTTTCAGAAAGAAATTCAATGAAGATATAACTGTAGAAAAGTACAGCTATATCAAGAATGTAAACAAATAAAAATGACAGGATTCAATACACATCTTTCATTAATAACTTTGAATATTAATAGACTGAACTCCCCAGTCAAAAAACATAGACTAGGTGAATGGATTAAGAAGCAAAACCCATCTTTTTGTTGTCTGCAAGAAACTCATCTCACTTTCAAGGACAGGCAAATGGACCTAACAGACATCTACCAAGTATTCCACTCAAACACCAAATGACATACTTTCTATTCAGCACCCCATGGAACCTTCTCCAAAATCGACCATATACTGGGGCACAAAACAAACCTCAACAAATACAAAAAGATTGAAATAATTCTATGCATTCTATCAGACCACAATGCAATAAAGCTTACAATCAACACCGGAAGAAGCCCTAGTCACCACATGAACACATGGAGATTAAACAACACACTCCTGAATGACGAATGGATCAAAAGAGAAATTAAGAAAGAAATAAAAGCATTTCTGGAACTAAATGAAAAGGGCAATACAACACAACAAAACCTCTGGGACACGCTGAAAGCTGCCCTTAGAGGGAAGTTTATAGCTCTAAGTGCCTACATAAAAAAATCTGAAAGATCACGAATAAATGACTTAACATTTCAACTCAAGACACTTGAAAAGCAACAACAAATGAAACCCAAACCAGCAGACAAGAAATAACAAAAATCAAGCAGAAATTAATGAAATCAAAACAAACAAACAAAAAACAATAGAAAGACTCAACGAATCCAAGAGCTGGTTCATTGAAAAGATAAACAAGATTGACAGACCACTAGCCAAGCTAACCAAAAGAAAGAAAGAGCACCTCCAAATCAACAAAATCAGAGATCAAAGGGGAAACATCACAACAGACACCAGAAAGATAAAGAACATTGTAAGGGAATACTTTAAAAACCTATATGCTATGAAATTTGAAAACCTAAAAGAAATGGACAGATATCTAAAGGCATGGGAACCACCAAAACTAAACCAAGAAGAGATTAACAGCTTAAACAGACCCATA
>NW_008352394.1:1427760-1428001 GCF_000622305.1 Nannospalax galili | reverse complement strand
AAGCCTTGTAAAGACACAACCAAAAAAGAAAACTATAGACCCATATCCTTAATGAACATAGATGCAAAAATTCTCAATAAAATACTTGCAAACCGCATACAGACACACATCAAAAGGATCATCCACCATGATCAAGCTGGCTTTATCCCAGAGATGCAGGGATGGTTCGATATGCATAAGTCAATAAACATCATAAATCATGTAAATGGGCTCAAAGACAAGAACCACATGGTCATCTCGG
>NW_008352394.1:1426387-1427602 GCF_000622305.1 Nannospalax galili | reverse complement strand
AAAGCCGGGTAATGACACAACCAAAAAAGAAAACTATAGACCTTAATGTACATAGATGCAAAAAAAATAATCAATAAGATAACTTGCAAACCACATACAGACACACATCAAAAAAATCATCCACCATGATCGAGTCGGCTTTATCCCAGATATGCAGGGATGGTTCAAAATGCATATGTCAATAAACCTCATAAATCATATAAATAGGCTCAAAGACAAGAACCACATGATCATCTCGATAGATGCAGAGAAGGCCATTGACAAAATTCAACATGCATTTATGTTCAAAGTCCTAGAGGGAATTGGACTGGGGGGAACATACCTTAACATAATTAAAGCCATATATAACAAACCCACAGCCAACATCATTCTAAATGGAGAAAAACTGGAACCATTCCCAGTGAAATCAGGAACCAGACAAGGCTGTCCACTATCTCCACTTCTAACATAGTGCTTGAAACTCTTGCAAAAGCAGTAAGACAAGAGCAGGAAATTAAAGGAGTAATAATTGCAAGAGGAGAGATCAAATTATCCCTTTTTGCACATGATACGATATTACATCTAAGAGACACCAAAAATTCCACAAGAAAACTCCTAGAAATTATGAACACGTTCAGTAAAGTGGCAGGTTGCACAATTAACCTACAAAAGTCTGTAGCCTTTCTATATACCAATAACAAGCAATCAGAGAAAGAGCACATGGAAACACTCCCCTTTATAGCAGCTGCAAAAAAAAAAATGAAATATCTCGGAATAAACCTGACCAAAGACATTAAAGACCTCTACAATGAAAATTTAAATCTTTAAAGAAAGAGATTGAGGAAGACATCAGAAGATGGAAGGACCTCTCATGCTCATGGGTTGGAAGAATTAATATTGTGAAAATGACCATCCTACCATGATGCCAAGGAGCTCAGAACGTAACCGACTGTGACTAGTACTAATCAGATATATAGAGATTAGAAATACATGTGCAAACATCTTACTGTCAGTTGCATTAAAAATGAATTATTCTCTATGAAACTGTGTATTTAAATAATGAAATAGAGATCTTTTTTAAAGGTTAAAACCTCATTTAATTGTATGTTTTAAAGGGTTTTACTGAGTACGATATTGTATAACTGTATTAATTCAACTATAAACCTAAAAATTTATAGCCAATTTTGAAACAGATGCATCTTAGCTCTGGAAATTGTTATTGAATATGTTAAAGCT
>NW_008352394.1:1410943-1426136 GCF_000622305.1 Nannospalax galili | reverse complement strand
TTTTTTTAAAAACTTGAAGTATTAAAAAAACAAAAAACTGAGAATTCTGATATTTTTTAGCTAATAATGTTTTCCTATTAACTAAACATTAAAATACAGTATATAAATACATAGGCTGATCAGTATTATATAAAACAAATGAAACATAAAAAGTTAACAAGAAAATAAAATATCCCCAAATATAACTAATAGTATCCAGTAGGCAAAAGTGTTTCCCTCTCCTCCTCTTGCTTTTATCCATATTTCCTGTAATCAATATGTATTTTATTACTTAAAAACCTAATTTATTTATTTATTTGTTTATTTGTTTGTTTATCTTTAAGACAGGGTCTCCCTGTAGCCCCAGCTAGCTGGCCTGGAACTCACTATGGAGACCAGGCTGGTCTCAATCTCACAGAGATCTGCCTGCTTCTGCCTCCCAAGTGCTAGAACTAAAGACCTGTGCCAACATGCCTGGCTTTTATTTATTTATTTATTTTTATTTTGTGTGTATGAGTGTTTTGCCTGCACGTGTGTAAGTGAGCCTTGTGTAGTCAATGTCCACAGAGTCCAGAAGAAGGCATCAGATCCCCTGGAACTAGAATTTTGGGTGGTTGTTAGCTGTCACATGGGCACCAGGAACAGAACCCAGGTCCTCTGCAAAAGCAGCCAATGCTCTTAACCACTGAGCCATCGCCCCAGTCCCCAAGATCAAATATATTTTAAACCATCATTCATAGGTTACTTTTTCATTTAAATTTTTACCTCTCATGTTTTCATTTATCTCAAAATTGTATATTTCAGATTATTTAGGAAAACTTTTCCTGTATTATTCACACTGGTCTCATCAGGTTAATATCAACTTTATTTGAACTTCAGGACTGTGAGCTGATTCAGCATTATTGAAATGAAGTAAGAGCTGCTGGGTCAGAAAAAAAGGATATTCATTAAGGTGAGTGAAATGGGTCCAGCAAACTGCAGTCAGCAAGCCTGTTACCTGGACAGGACCGACCTGAGCTGGCACTCTTCAGGCAAGGCACTGTTCTTTGTTGTTAATATCTTCAGAGAGGGGGAAAAAAAGGCCTCAGTTTCTTCCCATTTCCCCACCCCTGCTACCCTGACCCATTATCCTTTTTCCTCTTCTCTTTTCCGAAAATAAACTACGAAGCACAGAGTTTTTCGGAGTCAGGCATGAGGTTTAAAGTCCACTCTGGCTCAGCAGACCACTGTGAAAGTCTTCACTGGCTTCCGGATTTTCTTGTGGGAACATTTTCCTCCTTGAATGCATGCAAAGAGCTTAGCACACCAGTCAAACAAGCCGTTTCTGTCACTGGGTTCACATCACAGGAATTGGGTTCTGTAATTATAGAATTATTATCCTTCGGGAAATGACTACCTTTGCTTCTGCCTTCAAGTTTCTTCCTCCTCCTCCTCCTCCTCCTCCTCTTCCTCCTCCACTTCTTCCTCCTCTTCTTCCTGTTGTTGCTCCTGTTCTGTCCCTTCCTCCCCTTCTCTTTCCTCCTCCTCCCCTCCCTCGTCCTCTTCCTCCCTCTCCCTCCTTCTCCTCTTTCTGAGGTATATGTTCCTGTTTGGGCGTCATATAATGCATCACTCCTCAAGCACAAAAATGACACCATGTTATGGTTTAAACAAGAAATGTTCTCCACAGGCTCGTGTGCTTTTGTTCACCAGCTGGTGGGGCCGTTTTGTGAAATGATAGAAACTTGAAGAGGTGAGAAGGCCTAGCTGGAGGAGCTAGGTCACTGGGGTGCATCTGAAGGGAATCCCTCATCCTCAGCCCTTTCCTCTATTTTTTTCTGCTCCCTCATCAGAGAAGCAGCTCCAGTCCACCCCACCCTGGCACTAGAATATAACAAAACCTCTGAAATCAGAAGCCAAAATAAATCTTTCTTCTTTTAAAGCCCTTCTCTCAAGTATTTCTCATATCAAGAGAAAAACAAACAGCACAAAAATAGTACTAAAACTATTTTTCTAATGTAACCAGTCTTATTCTTGGCATTATGGCATGTTTTCTTACTTTTCCCCCTTTTCTAATAAAAATGAGATCGTCAAACTGAATCTAGAACCTCCTATTAATGACCAATGAACCAACAGATGGACACAAAGTCAATAAAATTTATGTGTTAAAGCGCAAGATAATAGTCCTTTCAAAAAGTATTAGGAGATGTACTCAACAATAAATTGATATAGATAGATAATAGATATCAGTAGATAGATTCTAATTAATATAAATAACTTTATCTTCTATAAGTTTCACATAAAAGAAACCATTTCTTTTTTATTTTATGTGTATGCGTGTATTGCCTACATGCATGTAAGTGCACTTGGGTCATATATATATTGCCTGCATATGTGTAAGTGCACTTTGGGTAAGCCCACAAAGGTCAGAAGAGGGCGTCAAATCCCCTGGAACTGGAGTTCCTGATGGTTGTTAGCTGCCACGTGGGAGCTGGGATTCAAACCCAGCTCCTCTGCAACAGCAGTCAGTGTTCTTAACTGCTGAGCCATCTCTCCAGCCCCAGAAACCACTTCTTTAACATTATTTATATAATACAGGTGAAGCGGAGCTGAGAAGGCGAAAAAATATTGTGGATAAATAAAGAAGTGGTCTAGAGAAATCTGAGAACTTCCAGCTCTCAAGCCACCTTTATTTTTAAAAAGGCCTGACTGTAGTCCCAGCACTTGGGAGGCAGAGGCAGGTGGATCCCTGTAAGTTCAAGGCCAGCCTGGTCTACATAGTGAGTTCCAGGACATCTGGGGCTACAGGGAGACCCTGTCTCAAAAAGACCAAAAAAAAAAAAAAGGCCTGAACCTGCCCTCAGAGAAGTACAAAAGGCACTGTGGCAGACAGAAGTAGACAAGCACAACTCAGGCTTCCATTCAGGAAAGGACTCTCCCTGAAGCTTGGAGGGCCTGGGTAACTGACAGCCTCCCTGTGGTAACTCTCCTCAGCTTTCCTGAACATAGGTTACACTCCTGTGGGACAGCCCCCAGACAGTGACTGTGCAAAGCACAAGGGCCCAGTGTTTCTCTGGCATCTGAGCTGCAATTCCTCTCAGTGGGCTAGGAAACCATCACATCTGTGTCAGAGTGTGATGGCTTCTTCCATCCAGTCCTGCTTCCTCCTTCCCCTTCTATGGATGTGCCAGCCTGGCAAACTTTCTGCCCCTTTGACCCCATTCCATTCCTGTTTCCCTAAGAAAAGGTCTAACATGGTACCCATTATCCAGCCTTCATTGGACCCGTGTTACAGGTCGCTTTATGCATTCTATCTAGTTCATGCAGAAAAATCTTCCCAAAAGAAATTTTAGATAAAAAAATATATAAACGTTCAAATTTTTCTCTGGTTAAGAAAGTAATTGTTTTCTTCACAGGAAATCAAAATATGGAAAGCAAGTCCTGTGGCCCCAAACCTCCTAGTGAGCCACTTCCAGCTCTTCTTCCTGTGCTAAGATGTCTGGTTGTTGCCTTTATAAAACAAAATCAAAATGTAGTTTTTACAAAATTTCTATAGCCCCAGCTAGCCTGGAACCCTCTATGGAGATCAGGCTAGCCCTGATCTCACAGAGATCTGACTGCCTCTGCCTCCTGAGTGCTGTAATTAAAGGCATGTGCCATGACACGCATATAGAGAGACATATGTCATTTGATTATATGTTTTACAAACAGTCCTTCTTTTATTTAAACGTTTCTGTACAAATCAGTGTTTGTACTCAGTTTTCCAAGATCACAGCATATTTAAAACACATATATGCTTAGAGCTGGTGCATGCCTTTAATCCCAGTACTCAGGAAGCAGAGGCAGGCAGACCTCTGTGAGACTAAGGCCAGCCTGGTCTACATTAACAAGCTCCAGGCCAGCTGGGACCCTGTCTCAACAACCACAACAACAAAAAGCATATACTTGAGTTTCATCTTAATTAATGCGCCACATCAGCACTAGTCTTTTGGAAGAAAGAAGGATGTAAAATGGGAGCTTCAGCGACTGAGCCCTCTTTAATAGGTTTGCAGCCTTGGGTAGGAAGGACTGTGGTTTATTTCTGTTAAGTGGTGTTTTGTCTGCAGTGGCAAGGTGCTCCCATGCCTCATCTATCCTCTTCCCCTCACTGACCCTGTGCAAACCAAAGTGAGGACTGGGGCAGGGGCACAAGGGCTTGGTGCAGAGGGGCAGTGATGGTAATTTGTAGGCTATCCTAATTTATAGGAGAGTGCCAATCACCAGCCTCCACAGATCTTGAGGACTTATTTTCATAAGGCCTACTGAAAATACAAATAGTATGTTTCTATAGGTTCTATAGAAGATAAGTATTTAAATACAACCTGAACTCTTTCCTGAAGAGTAAGTTTTGTCTTGAAGAATTGTTGAACAGAAAGCTCCTTTCATCAAACTTTTAGGAAAGAAAAGAGTGACATCTGGTAAGGACATTAGAGCTTTGAGTTCAATCAATGTCAGCATCACCACCAATTGCATTTGTTTGGCCAGTGGATCAAATGATTTTTCCTAAGTGAAGTCTTCCTGTCAGATATTTTCCTGGTCTTAGAGGCCACTTAAGAGCTGCTGTGCAATTTTCTGTCAGGGCTGCTCTAGCAAAACTGTCCTTGAATTGCAAATGTCATGTATATTTGTTTGGTTAAAGAACCCACACAACCCCAGGGAGACCCAGAAGAGGTCTCTGGTAAGGACAAAGGACAAAGGGCCGCAGCAAACGCCAGTGGAGGAGGCCAGGAAGTTGACAGAATCCACTCACCAATGACTCATAGGTCACTCTATTGTCTTTAAACGAAATGAAAAGGTAATGAGATGCCTTTAAAAGTCCACTTTGAAAAAAGTATTTGTTCAGATATTTTTTCTTTTCTAAATGACTGGAGAAAATAAAGTTACTCTATTTCTAAATTTTTCAGTTTGTGTATTCATGAGGCCAAATAGTTAAAGTACAGACAAGGTAAAAACCTGCACTTAATGAGGTGGTTCTCAGACTTGACTCACCCAAGGAGCTCACCAACATAGCATGTTCAAGGACAATTTCTTTTACTTCAATTCAACTAACAGTGAACATTAACCATTGTTAAAGCCTTCACAAGAATGTCTAGATTAGTGTTTGAATAACTAGGTCGCTGAAGCTGACACACAGAGCTAACCACCGCATGGCTCCCTGGGGCCTCTTTGGTGGTTGTCATTTATTGGGTTGGAAACAAAGAAAGCCTATCCAATTGTACTGGTAAAATAAAAACTTATTTTCAATTCCTTTTATTACTGTGTCACTTGATAGGGCAAATATACTAATAATTAGAACTTTAATGAACCTGAAAGATTCTTATACCTGTTTTCTGGGCAAAAGACCTAAAGGTCCAGCTGCCTTCTCTTCCTGAGGCTTTGATGTTTTATAAACAAAGGCATTAACGAAACCTGGAAAAAACTTTTAAAAAAAAATTCCTTCATATCCCTTCTTCTAGAAACAGTGCTTAACTTTACCTTTGGAACTACTTCCTCCCTATTTGTGGTCCAACTCTCCTTCCAGGAGGGAGGCCTGGCTCCTCAGAACAATTGCATCCCACTAACCACAGTGACTGGTTCGGGAACGGGTGGGTGACACAGAGCAGACTAGTGAGGTCCAGTCTTGGAGTGCTTAGGGGCCCAGCTGAAAGGGCCATTCTCTTGTGTGTGGTTACAGACCTGATGGAAGAACTAGACTTGTTGGTGACTGTGGACCTGTTCAAGAGACAGCTGAGACCCAGACGCACTCAGCCGTGGCCAGGTTGGAGGGACCCCTGTATCTGAAGCCACTGAGCTTCTGACTACTTAAACCAATAATTCCTTCCCTAAGCATAAACCTATTTGAATGATGTCCTATACCTGGCCATTAAATGTTTCTGATACCAGCCAGACACCAGTCATCCCTTTTGCATTTACAGTGTGCTCCTGGTGAAATTATTCTGGAGGAACTGAAGACAAACATTTTCTCAGCCCCAGGCTTGGGTTTTTTCCAGCCAGCCTCATATGTCCCAAATATGCCATGGTGGGTAATCAAGTTCAGGCCATTCTCCTGCTGAGCAATGCAAACACCTGGGTGCATGAGCACACACACACAACACAGGATCCCTGCAGAGCCACCATCACTCTCTGATAGGCACTTCCTTCTGCCAGAGACTCATGGGCAAGGGAGAGCACGTGTAAACTAAATGGGACAAATGCCCCATATCATATCAAGCTCTACTGACCTTCAACACCAGCCCCTGCTGCTCCCAAAGTGGAATTAGAAAAGAGAGAAAGCCAGGAAGGAATGAAGAGTAGAAGAATAGAAAGACTTGTATTACGTTCCTGCTCTGTACCAGGCATGGTAGCCAAGTGCAGGGTGTTCGGGTGGTTGTCTAGAGATAACCAAGTTCATTCAGTGAGACGGGCATAGAATTGACTGTCCAGGAAAGCTAAAAGACCAAAATGAGAAGAAAGCAAAAGAAACAGTTTTATTGAAACAAACAAGCAGCTTCTCTGGATAAGGGAGGGGTCCCAGAGCTGGGAATCTACTGAACAGGTCTGGTTGGGGTCTTAGAGGCCAGTGCATCCCCCTTTCCCTTCCTCCTTATTGGTTCTGTTTGGGTGTCCACTCCTGGTGAACTCGTTTTTCCCACTTTTCCCCTTGTATTGTCCCCTGGAAAAAAAGAAGCTGTCATCTTAGGGAATCTGTTCTCATTTTCTTTATCTACATATATTTCTTGTCCCTGTCCCTGATTTTCACATACATTACCTCATTGGATCTTACCATGTTCCATAAAATTCTATGAAGTATTTCTCTTAAGCAGTTACCATCTTCAGGAAAAAAAAAAATCCTGTAGAAATTAGCTCTATTGCAAAATGAGTTAATACTTAAAGTGCCAGTGACAAAGGTGAAACCCAGGCCTGTGTGTCTTGCCTTTGAAAATCTCATGAGGAATCCTAAGATGTAACACAGGAGGATCAGCCACGGGTTCCCCTCCTTCCCTACCTCAAAGGGATCCTGCAGCCTCTGCTTGCCAGTGTGGGAGCTCAAAAGAGAATTTAGGAAAATACAGATAGTTTTGGTAGAAAACCTTCTGGACTAGTTAGGACTCAACTCAAAAATGAGTGTTCTTCAACAGGAGAAGGAAAACAGAAAGCAACACGTGAACCCTCAAAGGGAACTGCCATGGCCCATGCAATTAAAGCACCTGTACAGACCTGTAGAAACAGTGTAGGAACTTAGTAAATGTTTATTGGAAGGATAAATAAATAATAGCACCAGGAAAGTTAGACCATTTATAGTATACTATCTATAGATGACGGAGGAGGGGATTTAGTTTCCTGGTGTGATTTCCCCTTGCTTCCCCTCTGAATTCTGCACTGGATTGTGTTCTCTGTGCTGGGGCCGTGGTGATGGCTTGCTGGAAGGTTGCCTGAAAAGATACGGTATATGCATTATCCACATTCCATCCTCTGCGCTTCATATCAGAAGATGGGGAAAGTCTTGAAAGTCACTGGGGGAATACAACGAGTGGGAGGGGAAGAAGTACTGGGTAAAGAGCAAGGTTGGATGTCCTTTCTCACCGTTCTAATGATGACATTGAGAGCATTGTGAAAACAAAGATTCTATTTACTCATACTTTGCACAATTCTGAGGAATATATTTCAGAATGGAATTTCACAAGTTTCTATACCACAATAGGCCTGCCCAGGAACTTACTGAGTTCCTCACATGTCCTGGCCAGGGAAGTCAACAGGTGTATTCACTCACCTGTATGTCCATAAGGGTAAGCACTGTGATTTTGCATCAAGGTGATATACTCTTGCCCCACACAAACACACATGGACACACACATTTCAGGAAATATTGACTCCATTTCTATCCAATGAGAGATTATGTCTGTCTAATAAGATCAAGCAATTATACCATACTACGGGGATTGGTTAAAAGACATGTGACAGGCCAAGCCAATCAAATCTAATCATATATATTCTTGACTCAAACCTTTGTTTTCTAGTTAGATATGAAACTGAAAAGTCACATGGTTTGAGCTGTTTTGTGCTTAAGTCAAACTTGAGGATCAAGCTAATTTAAGGAGAAGAAAATGTAACTGAGGCATGGGGGACAGAACCACAAGGCTGATTCCTCCTTTTGATTGTGAATCCAGATGAGGCTCTCGCAGAGACTTTTCATGCCTGTGACCACATAACTCTGACTCTTGCACGTAAACCAACTGAAGTTGAGTGAGTCACTGACAACTCAGAGACCCAACAAATATAGGCATTGTGCATACTCCTTCTCACTTGACATTCTTAGCAAGAAGAAAGGAAAACATGTTATTCACAGTTTAGACATAAAATCAAGGGGGCTGGAGAGATGGCTCAGCTGCTTGTTGCTCTTGCAGAGAACAGGAGTTCGGTTGCAAGCGCCGATGCCAGGTGACTCACAAGTACCTGTACCTACAGCTACGGGGTATATGACACCCTCTTCTGGTCTCTGAAGGTACCCACACTCACATATACATGCCCACAGACACAGAGTAAGTTTTTTTTTAAGATCTAAGTTTGGTAAGGTTATTTTATTTTTCAAACATTATGTGGATGGCATCAACTCTAATTCTAGAGAATGTGGATAATTCTTAATATCCTTGAGTATTCAAAATCTGTTTACAAATTGTCAAGAACTGTTAAGAATGATCTACATTGTGGAAGAGGGGGTGGAAAGATTGTAAGAGCTGGAGGTGGTAGAGGACCACAGGCAACAGCATTTTCCAGAAAGCTGGTCAGTGCCTCATATGAACTCACAACAATGGTTGTAGCATGCACAAGTTCCATGCAAGCTCAAACGAGAAAAAAATCCCAGCATAGACATGAGGAAGTGGGTAATAAGCTCCAACCACACCTAAGGAAATTGTGGCAACAGATGGCTGCTTGGAGGGGCAGAGACCATCTTTTCAAGGGTGCGACTCTTGATAGTTTAACCAGTCTCCAGTGGATGGATCCACATCGAAGGACATTTGGAGACACAAATTAAACTCTATGTCCTTTATATATAAAATACAGTACATTAAATTGGGCAGGGAGTAATAGGGGGAGGTGGGAATAGGGAAGAGAATCTAGATACCATCAAATTATACTGTATGAAAATTGCAAAAATTCAATAAAAAGAAAGCTTTTGAAAGCACATTTTATATATTACACATAAAATTTTCCAACAGATAATAAAGAAAGAAACATTTAAAAAAGAACGATCTATCCAAAATCTGAGGATGAACAACTTGGTATGTATATATTTCTTCAACATTGTGTGTTAGGAGGTGCTGCAAGTGTGTTTTCAATGTCAACATAGGTCACGATTAAAAACTTGGTATAGCATCAGGTTCTTTGTTTCAAATCCCAGCTCTTTCATATATTTAATTATGTATACTCTAACCTTTTAGCCTTGAACAAATTAATCTATGGTTTGGTTTCCTCATCTGAGAACTGGAATGAGGATAACGTTGCATTCGCCTTGTGCAACTATGGAATTACCTTAGCTAATACATCTAAGGTGGTTAGACAGTGTCTACAACAGAGAATTTGCTATGTTGTTTTTAGCATGTATGCTGTCAGCAGATTGCACTCCAAACTATTCAAAAAGGTATTACTTTTATACCCTACCTTATGCTCCCGTAAAATACATGATGAAGCACGTACCTGTCAATCACTTCTCACCAGGCACTAAATCCCTCAATACAGTCTCTGTTTTAAAAAACTCTTTTAAGTGTTGACTGCCTTGTGAGAGCATGGGTGACTTGTCAGGCTGCTCTGCTGAACCCCACCACCCACCCCTGCTGCCTGTAAGGCGTTTTTCCCTTCCCTCATCTTCTTATGTAAATAGATTTAGGAAGAGGATAGCCACTGGGATCTTGGCTGGTTGGAGGAGGGCTGGTATGGCAGCCTCTTCCATTTAAGGTTATTATATAGAAAGGGGTCTTCTGGTTCCTATGAATTTGTTTGGTAATGTTCTGCTTTGCTAAGTTATTTTTACTTCTTTTTCTTCACCTGTATTAGTTTGCTGAGTTTCCCATGGATACTTGACATTCAAAAGGGTTGAATGGCCAGATGGTGTTGGCTATGAATGCAGCAACCATCCTAGGAAAGCCTGATGACAATAGCGGTTCGTGAATAAAAGACCCTGTATCCTGTCTCTGACATACCATCCTGGACTTGAGGAGGAAAAGCTGACTGCCTCAGAGCCCACCCTGTGCCTAGACAATCCAGCAGACAGGGTCTCTGCTACAACTGAGAAAGGGAGGAGATAAGATTAAACCAAATGTGAAATTAAATTTGAATGTTAATAATTTTTAAATATTTTGTTTCTTATTTCGATTTTATGTGTATGAATGTTTTGCCTTTATATATGGAAGTGTTCCTATACCATGAAAGGCCCACAGAGGCCAGAAGAGTGTGTCAGATCCCCTATAACTGTAATTACGAACAGTTGTAAGCTACTATGTGGATACTTAAAACACTTCATAAAATATGAAGACTGGTCAAGATATCACTGTGGAATGAGAAGGAGAGATTCAGTGTTACTACACGGACTCCTTGTTGTGTTTAGCTCCCTAAGTGGGTTGACACAGTCCCATATGGCAATTATACTTTAAAGTTTTTTTTTTTTTTTCAGTCATGCCAGCCTTAAACATGCCCTTACTGGTTTCCTCAGGTTTTGCCCTTCCTGCCCTCACTAAGATGAAATCCACATCTTTTAAGAATCATACTTACACAGCATGGTAGAGGGGAATGGACTCTGTCCCACAACCATTCCTCCATCTTTATGTTGGCTTCAACTGAAGGGCCCACATTTCAACAAACCCACTTACAAAGTCTCCTGGATATGACCACTAGATCTCTTCAGGATCTACCAATTCCCTCAACAGATTTACAATTTTATCTGTGGATATGATGAGGGTTCAGCAGGTTCTCTAACGTGGCAACCTCAAGGGCTGCCTTGTAGCTGCCTGCCTTTGGACACTTTCATCAGCCATAAGAAAGCCAAGGCATAGGGCTCCTTCATAGATCCCCTCCCCTTCTCTATCTTTCTCTCCAACTTGGAAAGACATCTTCTAGTTCCTGTGGTAGTGGGGAGAGAAGTGTGAAACAAGGCGTTTCCTCTAATTAAATATTCTTCCAAATCTGACAGATTTTTAACCTAACGGCTCTGGTTCACAGCCAAAGCACAGCGGAAGTACAGATGCTTCCCGTCTTTGTCACTGTATTCTGTTATAACAGAATGCCGCAGGTTGGGTAATTTGTAAGGAATAGAGATTTGGTTCTTGTGGTTCTGAGGCTGGGGAAGTGCAAGGTCAAGCTGCCCTTGTCTTCTTCCATGGAAGAAGGCAGAAGGACAGGGCTGAACTCACTTCCATAATAAATATGTTCTTGAGACAATAATGCTAATCCATTCATGATGACAGAGCCCTTACGACCTAATCATGCTTAAAGGTTCCATTTCTCCAGTGAGCAACCCTAAATGCAACATCTGTATCACACATACCCACCAAGACTTGGGGAACATTGTAAAAGACGGAACAGAAAGATTATAAGAGCGACAAGCTGGAGCAGACTGCTGCAAAGCAGTGCCTTCTAGACGTGACATTTGCACTCATGAATTCACAGCAGCTGTGATGGCCTGCCCAAGATCTGTACAAGATCAAGCCACTCAAAGTTCCAGCATAAATGAGAGATGGATTCCCAAGGCCCCACCCCTATTTGAGTAGCTACTGGCAATTGATGGAGGCTGGCAATGAGGGAGTCAGTTTTCTACAGGAGCATGGCCCCTGGTGGACCGTCCATGCTCCAATGATGACCCTACACCCATGCTCACGGCTGGACACAGCACTAGTTGGATTCAGAGGGTAGTAAAAAAAAAGGAACACGAAGTCGGAGTTAGAAAGAAAACACAGTATGGGGAGGGTCTGGGAGGCGTTGAAGGGCATAGACATGATCACAATCCATTGTACACGTCTATGAACTTCTCAAAAAATAAATTTTTTTTAAAGAAAAAACTTTTATTTATTCTTTGACAATTATGCACATGTATGACACATATCTTGATCCTACCCCATTCACCCTCCCTTTCCCCCAGGAAATCTTCTAATCCACTGAGTTTGATTAGTGCTGCTTGCTGGAATGCTGACTGATGCTATTGGCTTGATCTTGTATAGATCTTGGGCAAGTAACCACATCTGTTGTGAGTTCACGAGTGCAACAACCATGTCAGCATCTCATAGCCCTCCTCCCCATCCTCCAGCTCTTACATTCTTTACACCCTGTCTTCCAAGATAGTCCCTGAGCCTTGTAGGAGGAGGATTAATACAGATGTCCCCTTTAGGGCTGAGCACTTAACAGTCACTTATTCTCAGCACTTTGACCAGCTATGAGTCTCTACATTACCTTCTGCCACTACAATAAAGACTTCTCTGATCAAGGTTGAGAGCAGCAATGCTCTCACTTAGTATGAAAACGGTAGGATTCATACATCAAATACAAGGCCAGTATAGTAAAAGCTGCCCAAGTTGGGAAAATTAGAAATAGGGCTGGGGAGATACATGGCTCAGTGGGTAAAGTACTTGTAGCACACAGGCGAGGACCTGGGTTCCAATCCTCAGAGCCCATGTAAAGCCAGGTGCAATAGCACGCATCTGTAACAGCAATGCTTCTGTGGTGAGCTGGAAGGCAGAGACAGGAGAATCCCTGGAAGCCAGCAGTTCAGCTAGCCTGATGTATGCCGCAGTGAGCCACAGAGACCTTGTTGAAACTAGTGGAAGGTGAGGACTGGCACTGGAGGTCATCATCTGGCCTGCCTTAATATGCAAGTACTCACACTAGAAACATGGCACATGCACACATTTGAAATATTTTTTCAAGTGATGTTTCAGACCCTAAGCAGGAGCTGTTTCCAAGCCACATCACAATAAGACAACTGCATCCATGACGATGAAGCAGCTACATCCTGACTCAGAGGGCAATGAGACAGCTCCTTACTATCAGCAAGAATAATTGCAAATTTTCCAATGCAAGTGTCATCCTGGTGCATTGTCCTCTTCCAAATATGTCTATAGATTTTAATTCCACTCACCCATAAAAGCTCTCTTAGTTTCTATCCAGACACACAGCTGGCTTGTCCAGTGCGGGGTCTTGTTTGTTTTTGTTTTTCTTTTTTTTTCTTTTTTTATTCTAAAGAGAGGCAATTTTTAGCACCCTTTTCCAGAAATAACTTGAAGCAGGTTACAGAAAAATATATATACAATGAAGTTTAAGGGGGAAAAATAGGAATAAGAAATCAAAGACCAAAGGATTTGCCAACATGGGGTCAGCTTTGGTGGAATAATGAAGGTTTCCATTAGCTCTGTTCTTCTATGGTGAGCACGCTGGGCTCTCGGGATCCCTGTGCGCACTCCCGGAATGGCACCGCGGGTTCGCGGGCTTCTCCGCCCTGCGCCTGGAGGATGGTGGCTCTGGCCTGGCGGGCTTCTCCGTGTCTCTGTGGGTCTCTGCTGCTGGAGCGTTGTCCAGCCGTGATTCTCCCCTGATTTCACCCGTGTACTTTCCTCAATATGCGAGTTCCACCGGCTGCTAGAACACGTGGGAAAGTGCGAGGCGGCTGAAGCTGGGATCCGTGAGTCAGTGACCGAGGAATGCTACCCTCCAGAGAGGCTGGATCGCCAGGAGTAAGACGCAGGACTCTGCTTAGTCCATGTTACAGCCTTTATTAAGTGTTCAGCTCCTAGCTCCTAGTGATCCAGCTCTCTATTATTGAGAGAAGACTGGGATATTTTTATACTGTAGGGGCAGTGGTAAAAGCTTTAGCTGATAGGTATTTTGGGGATGTCTCATTTGCGTGTGGAAATGGGCTCCCGCCAGGCTGCCAGACTGTCAGACTGCTTGAAAAAATCACACAGGAAAGCATGGTATTTCCAGAGCCAGAGGCCATGTTCTCTAAGGCGGCTACTTCAAAGGAGTTAGGAAGATGCCAGGTACTCTGCTGAAAGGAGTCATCTGCATATGAAACTGAGCCCGTGGGCCACCTGAATATGGAGAGACTACGACTTCACAGCAGGGGTCCCCAACATTCTTCTTTTCTTTTTAAAAAGCCAAATGGGAGTTGGGGAAATGGTTCAATGGGGAAGGTGCTTGCTAAGAAAACATGAGGACCTGAGTTCAGACTCCCTAGCACCTGCATACAAAGCTGAGCATGATGGCATGCACCTGTAATCCAGCCCTGAGAGACAAAGACAGAAGTATTCCCAGGGGCTTGCTGAACAGCCAGCCTACCCTAAATAGGAGCTCCAGGTTCAGTGAGAGACCCTATATCAAAAATAAGGGGGAGACTGATTCAGGAAGACACCCCCAACTCACACACACACACACACACACACACACACACACACACCATGAGCAAATAAATGTAATTTTTAAAATCTTTTTGAAAAAACACAATAGAACCCATTACTTTGTACAACTAGTATACACTAATAAAATACTAAGGGTAATTAATGTCACTGGATACACAAAAAAAATGGAAGTGAACAAAATGGTATTGAGATTTGGGTTTTTTAGGCCACATGAAAAATTATTACTCAACAATAATTTAGATAATGAAACTGAAATCACCATTCTTAGTCAATGAAATATTTAACAGAATTTTAATTACCCCCCTATCTGTCCTTCAGTTTGGTTTTAGGTCATATACTCGGCTTTCAAGATCCCAGGTAGAGTATCAACTAAATTAAAGTCAAGAGTCATCATTATCATCATGAATGTGGCTGAATATCCGTAGACAAAGGAAGAAGGTCTCACATTTTCTTTTTAAGAAAGGTGGGAACTTTGGTTGTTAATGTCTTCCGATACAGGATTGGAGCCTTCCAAAAACAAACTGAGTAGCATAAAAAGGTTTGTAAAAATCTGTAAAGAAATAAGGCTCTATGAAGTTCACTGGTGGGTCTGATGGGCATTCCTGCGTGGAGCTGCTCAGCTGACAATCACCGAACAGACTGCAGTGGCTACAAGGGCAGCTTCCCAGCCAGTCTGGACTCCCTCCGAGCTCTCCCATTCATAGAAAGTGGACCATCCTCAGTAGCTTGCACATGGGAGCTTCCTCTATATGAAAAAGTGAGATAGATTGTATTTTTATCCCTTTAAGGATAATTAAAACAAATATTATGCCGGGCAT
>NW_008352394.1:1360799-1402016 GCF_000622305.1 Nannospalax galili | reverse complement strand
GAGAAGAGAAAGGGGGGCCATGTGCAACCCGAGTTTGTAGCAGGAGGCCTCTGAGCCTGTACTTGGGAACTCTAGGCCATAGCTGAGGAAAATGGAGACAAGCCCCTCCCCACATTTTTATGCATTCCCAGTCCCTCAGGGAGGCTATTCTCTGTGACTAACAGCTGTAGAGGAGGGAGGAGAAGAGAAAGGGGGGCCATGTGCAACCCGAGTTTGTAGCAGGAGGCCTCTGAGCCTGTACTTGGGAACTCTAGGCCATAGCTGAGGAAAATGGAGACAAGCCCCTCCCCACATTTTTATGCATTCCCAGTCCCTCAGGGAGGCTATTCTCTGTGACTAACAGCTGTGTGCATCCAGGCAGGGAGCAGGTGGTAATCTGTGCAGACTAGTAAATAGCCATTAATAGCACTTAAAATCCCACTAAGCCAATGACATTCTAGCTATACATACCAGAACCAGAATTCTTAGAGGCCCTCCTGGGTCTTCATTACTGCCATCACCATCATCACTGCCACCAATGGCAAAGCTTCCTGCTACAAAACCATGCTGTCCTCTATGCAGTAGGCACCATGCTGTTCCACATAGCAGAGAAGATTAGTGAGATCTGAAGCTGGTGAGAAGCCTAGGCAGAGCACATAGTTGTTGGTAACTGATCACAGTCCAGTATAATGAAAACTAGGCAAGGAAATGAACTTAGGTCCATGGGACAACCATAACGACCTGTTTCATGGTTGAAATGGGACTTTTTAAGATTTTACTCACTTTTTTAGGTTCATACACTAAGCGATTGGCTTCATTACATACAGCATTTTGATGCACATGCCATCACACTTGGTCCTAATCCATCTACTGTCCTCCTCGGGGCCTCCTGCCCCTCCCTGGCTGCTTCCTTTCTTTCCTGCAGAAAGCCTCCTCTGCTGCTTTCACGTCATGTATAGCCCCCACCCCCTCTTCCCCCACACTTGTGACCCTTCCCCCTCTCATACACAATCCCCTTCCTAGTTTCATCATACACACACACATGCAATATTAAATCTAGGTTTCTCATATGTGAGAGAACATAGTAGTATTTGTCTTTCTGGGTCTTGCTTATTTCACTCAACATAATAATATCCAATTCCTGCTGTTTTCATGCAAATGTCATGATTTCATTTTTCTTTATGGATGAATAAAAATCAGTTGTGTATGTGTACCACAATCTCTTTATCCATTTACCTGTTGATAGACATATGATTCCATTTCCTGGATATTATGAATAGTGTACTAATAAACATAGACGTCTAAGTATCTCTGTGGTGTGTTGCTACACAGTCGTTTAGGTATGTGTCCAAGAGTAATAAAGTTGGGTCATATCACAGGTTTTTAGTTTTCTGTGATAACTCCAGGCCGATTTCCATGGCAACTGCACCACTTATTTTCCTACCAGCAGGAATAAGGGCTCTTCTTTCCCCACATCTTTCCCAGCATTTGTTGTTGTTTGCTTTCTAAATGTACATCTCCCTTGGGTGAGATGGAATCTCAAAGCAGTTTTAATTTTCATTTCTCTGATGGCTAAGGATGTTGAACACTTTATCTAATATTTACTGGCCATTTCTATTTCTTCTTTTGAGAACTATCTCTCCATTTTATTAGTCCACTTGCTGATTAGAGGTTTGGGGTGTTTCATTTTTGCCATTTTTTTAAATATATTCGCTTTATTAGTTGCCTGTCTAATGTGTAGTTGACAAAGACTTTCTCCCATTCTGTAGGCTGCCTCCATTCTGAGGATAGTTTCCCTTATGTGCAGAAGTTTTTAAATTTCTTATAGTCCACTCATGAGCACTTGAGATTATTTTCAGTGTAATTAGGGTCTGTATCTTAAATGTCTCCCCTATGTTTTCCTCTAGGAGTTTCAAACTTTTAGGTCTCACATTAAGGTCCCTTATCCATTTTGAGTCCATTTTTGTGCAGTGTGAGAGATATGGATCTAACTTCATTTCTCCATGTGGTAATTCAGGTTTCCCAGTACCATTTATTAAAGAGGCTATCTTTCACTAATGTCTGCTATTGACATCTTTATCAAATGTTAGGTGATTAGAGCCAGCAAGATGGCTCAGTGGGTAAAAGCATTTGCAGCCAAGCTTAACAACTTAAGTTTGATCCCTTAGATTCATACGGTGGATGGAAGAGACAACCAGCTCCTGCAAGTGGTCCTTTTATCTCCATGCATGAGCCATCACAAAGAAGGAAACAGAGAAAGTAGAACAACAGAGAAGATTAAGTAAAAGAAATGAATGTTATGGAGGGGAAAGAGACAAGAGATTTGAAAAGTAAGTGAAGAAAAAATCCCCAATATAAAAAAATTCAAAAATAAACTTAGATAAATCAAAGAATGGAATAAGAAATAAAAGCGTGAGGTTGCTGGAGAGCTGACTTAACGGGTAAGAGCAGTGGCTGTGCTTGCAGAGATCCCAGGTTCAGTCCCCAGCACCCATATGGCAGCTAACAACCATCAATAACTCCAGTCCCAGGAGATCTGATGCCTTTCCAGCTTCCATGGGCATTGCACATATGTGATGTACCTACATATGTGCAGGCAAAACATTCATATACATCAAATAAAAATAAATAAATAAATAAAAATAAAATCATGAATATTTAAAAAGTTAATCAGGTCAAGTCAAATTCTACTAAATGTAAAAGGAGAAGGAAACACAAGAAATGAAGAAAAAGTAAAAACATTGCCCAATAATGAAAGGGTAATACAAAACATGAAAGAAATTAAAATAATAAATGAAAACATGGTTTTAAAAACTATAAAGGACTTCTTGGCACCCTGTCATCTTAGCTCTCATGCTTCCACAGGTCTGGGGATGCTTTTCCATCCAAGATCTGCACACTTCTCCAGACTTGGAAGCGTGTATTCATTCTACCATCTCAGCTCTAAGGTCTCCTAGGGTTTCTGGGATCCTTCCCTGCCCCAGAATGCAGTCCTGAGTTCCCTTCCGCAGCCGTCCAGATGCCTCACCAACTTGGCTCACAGGCTTCCTCCAGTCATGGGATCCTTTCCTGCCCCAGATTTGTGCACTCCCTGAGATTCAGCCTGGTGGGTTCCCTCTTCCATCTCAGCTCTCAGAGAATCCTGGGTCTCTGGGATCTTTCCATGACCCAGAGCTTTGGTCCTGAGCTCAAGTTCCTGAGCCTTCCCTGCACCCTGCTAAGTCAGCTCTGTGTACCACAGACCTGCAAGTTTCCCTAGCTTAACCTATCAACCAACCTGTTCACCTAGCAGACCCCAGCCCACCCTGCTGATCTAGGAATGTGAAAGCCAATTCTGGAATCTCAACTAAAAAGTTGCACCTATCTGTAGAGGAAGTAAGACCACTTCTTTCACCCCATTTGCATATCAACACGAAATGGCTCTAAAATTGAATACCAAGCACTTCTCAATTGGGCCATAACCTGACAAGTTGGGGAAACAAAAAACAAAGACACAAACAAACATTCAACAGAGACAAGTCATTTATCCACACAAAGAAACACCACGCAAATCCAGATGCCCAGGTCTCATAAAAAAAACACAAACAACATGAATGACCAAGATAATATGTCTACAGAAATTAGATAATACATCTACAGAAATCATGTTTCCAAGAATGACAACCTAGTGGATACACAAAACAATGATTTCAGCAATTATAAATATGTTTAAGGAACTCACAGAGGACATGAATAAAAAAACCAAATGAAAACACAATTGAATGAGATAACTAAAACAATTCAAAACATGAAATTAGAATTCAATAAAAAGATAGAGTCTCTGAATAAAAGCAGAAATAGAATAAAAACTTGAAATCAAAAACTCAGACACTCAAACAAAAAGCTCAGAAGAAAGAAGCAAAAGGAAAGTAGAGGAAATGGAGCAGAGAACATCAGACCTTGAAGACAAGCTTGGGGAAAAGGATTGTTCAATCAAAGAAAATGTCAAGTCTAAAATAACCCAGGAGCAGAATATACAGGACCTCTGGGACATTGTAAAAAGACTTATGAGCTGGACATAGAAGGAGAAGAAACTCAGGTCACAGAAGAAAATTTCCCAAATCTAGGGAAAGGAATATAGAGCACCACATAGACAGGACCATAAAAGAAGCTCCCCATGTCATCTAATAGTCAAAAACTAAATGTACAGAACAAAGAAAAGATATTGAAACCTGTGAGAGAAAACAAACAAGTCACACGTAAAGGCAGGCCCATCAGAAGAACAGCTGACTTTCCATTGAAGATTATGAATACCAAAAGGGCTTGGACAAACGTCACACCAGTCATGAAAGAACATAGATTCCAGCCCAAACCCAGCAAAAAGATAAGTTGGATAATAGCTATGTATTGCCTAACAAAGTTAAATCAAAACAACATAAATAATTTAAACAGACTCATAACAACCAATGAGTTTACCATTGGACAGAAATTGGAGTAAATGCAATATAATGTTATAATATTACCAACAGAACGGATATAACTGGATGCTGATGGACTTAGGTGTATAAAATGTTTTCCATGAGAAACCAAGATGGATGCAGTAATTACAAATCTCCCAACTAAAAAGAATCCAGGACCAGATGTATACAGCACAAAATTCTACAAAATCTTCAAAAAAGAACTAATACCAAACTCTTCAAGTTATTCATTAAAATAGAAAAAGAAAGAACTCTTCCAATTCTTCTATGAAGCCAGTATTACTCTGATATCAAAACCAGCCAAAGACCCAAACTCTCTTACAAATAGAAAAGGCATTTGAAAAAATATAACATCCAGTCTTGATAAAAAAGGTCAGTGAGAAGGGCTGGAGGGAGGGATGGCTCAGTGGTTGATAGCACTGACTGATCTTTCAGAGGACCCGGGTTCAATTCCCAGCACCCACATGGCAGCTAGGAACCATCCTTAGCTCTAGTTCCAGGAGAATCTGAAGCCCTCTTCTGACCTCCGCGGCATTGCACAACACAGGTGCACTCACATACATGCAGGCAATACACTCACACACATAAAATAAAAATGATAAATAAAATATTTTTTAAAAAGTCATTGAGAGTCTAGGCATACAGGGGACATTTCTCAACATAATAAAGATAATAAACAACAAGCCCACAGCCAAAATTGTACGGAATGGAGAAAATTTAACAGCATTCCCATCAAAATCAGGAACAAGTCAGGGATGTCCACTCCCTTCAATCTTGTTCAATATAGTACTCAAAGACGTAGCTAGAGCAATAAGAGAAATGACGGAGACAAAGGGGGTATAAATTGGAAAGGAAGAAGTCAAAGTAACCTTAGTTGCACATGATATTATTCTTATATAAAAGACCTTAAAAACTTCACCAGAACACTCTTAGAGCTGATACATACATTCTACAAAGTAATAAAATATGAAACTCTAAAATTAGCAGCCTTCCTACATACCAACAACAAACACACCAAGAAAGAAATCCTGGAAACAATCCCATTCATGATTGCCTCAAAAAACATAAAATATCTTTGAGTAATCTAACAAAGAAAGGAAAGGACTTGAACAATGAAAATTATAAGATACTGAAGAAATTGAAGAAGATATTAGAATATGAAAAGAACTCCCATGCTCATGGATTGGTAGGATTAATATTGTGAAAATGATCATTTTACCAAAAGCAATCTAAAAAGTCAACACAATACAATATCCATTAAAATTCCAACACAATTTCTCCAAGACATTGAAAAAATAAGCTCAATTTCATATGGAAACTCAAAATACCCAGGACAGCCAAATAATCCTGAACAATAAAAGAACTGCTGGAGGCATTACCATCTCTGATCTCAAAGTATACTACAGAGCTATAGTAATAAAATCAGCATGATACTGGCATAAAAACAGACACATTGATCAGTGGAATAGAATTGAGGACCCATATTTAAATCCACACATTTACAGCCACTTAATTTTTGACAAAGGAGTCATAAATACTCACTGGAGAAAAGACAGCATGTCCAACAAATGGTATTGGTCAAACTGGATAGCAACATGTAGAAAAATGAAACTAGATCCCTTTCTCTCACTATACATAAAACTCAACTTCAAATGGATCTAGGACCTCAACATAAGACCTGACACCTTGAATCAGATAGAGGATAAAGTGGGGAATATATTCGAACTTATAGGCACAGGAAAGGACTTTCTGAATAGGACTTCTATAGCACAAGCATTAAGTCCAACAATTGACAGTTGGGATCACATGAAACTAAAAACTTCACTTTTGTAGAAAAGTGCACTATCATTTGAGGGAAGAGGCAATCTACAGAATGGGAATAACCTTTATCAACTTATACCTCTGATAGAGGGCTAGAATCTAGACTATACAAAGAATCAAACACTATAATTAAAAACCCAAACAGCCCAGTTAAAAATGAGACAATGAACTGAACAGGGAGATCTCTAAAGATGAAACACAAATGACTAAGAAATGCTTTAAGAATGTTCAACATCTTTCGTCATCAAGGAAATGCAAATTGAAAACACTCTGAAATTTCCTCTTACTCTACTCAGAATAGGTAAGATCCAAAACACAAACAATAAGAATTGCCGGTGAGGATGTGGAGAAAGGGGAACACTTATCCACTTCTGGTGGGACTGCAAACTGGTGAAGCCACTATAGAAATCAGTGTGCTTTCTCAAAAAGCTCGAAATTGATCTATCATCAGATCTAGCCATACCACGCTTGGGTATATACCCAACAGACTCTATACCCTACTACATAAATACCTGTTCATCCATGTTCATTGCTACCCTTTTCATAAAAGTTAGAAATTTAAATTTTTTAAAAAGTTAGAAATTTAAAGCAACCTAAATGTCCATCAACTGATGAATGGATAATGAAGGTGTGATACATATACGCAATAGAATATTATTCAATTCTTAAAAAATAAAATTACCAGGTTTGTCGGTAACTGGATGAAATATGAAACAATCATCCTGAATGATGTAATTCAAACCCCAAAAGACAAACATCATATAGTCTCTCACAGAGCTGGATGCTACCTTTGAAATTCTAGATATGAATATTCCAATTTGAAAATCCAGAGAACTCGGGAAACTAATACATAACAATGGGGGTGCTGCCTAAGAGGGGTGGTAGAATGCAGTAATATAAATGGGGAAGGGGATAACAAAGTAGAAAGGTTAAATGAGATGAGGAATGGGAGGGCAGAACAGAGGAGGGCGTATGGGGAGGCCTTTAGAAAAAAACATATGGAAACCTACCTCCATAGAAGCTTCTTAAAGTGTATGCATTATAAAGAGATTAAAGGGAGTTAACTTATAACAGGGGAACATTCCTCCTATTCAACACTATAGGCTGACAAAATAAAAACCCAAAGCAGGGAATGAGCCCCTTCTCTAGAAGCTGTTGACCAGATGTCCCATAGACCCTCCAACAATACTGGCCATTGTCCATGCTCTTGTTTCCACTAGAACTCCACAGTAACACACTACTGCTGAAGATACTACATACATGAACTGTAAAACAAACAAGGAGAAATCAAGCTGGTGCTGATTTCAAAGCCTCATCTCTACTGGCAATAGTTCATGTTGCTGGAAGGTGTTACACATGCTACTTGAAGAGAAAATTAGTCATCAGCCTTTATCCAGCTGTGAATCTTGCAATCTACAGTAACAACTGGCCTGACAAGATACACCCACCACTGCAATAGTTGCACAAATATTATGGGAATAACCAACCACTTTCTAGTTAGATTTAAGAGCCACTTCAAAGGATGGAGTCCATAGCTAATATTGATATCAGACCTAGGAACCTGAGGCTAAAGAGGTCACAGGGCACACGGGAGAACCTTATATAACCATTCTACTAAATAGATACAATGTTAAACTGACTCCTGACATCTTATTGTTATATCCATACACTAACGCATCTCTCAGCTATCAGCAGAGAAGCTTTCTCATATAGCAGATGCTGATTGACACAGAAACCCACAACTGGACATTGTGCAGATAACAAGAGGCTGCAGAGTGCTTATCCTTGAATAGGATATCTATTTGAAATTTCACTTCCAAAGGCTCAGGAATCATTGCAGAAGAGGGGATGGAAAGATTGTAAGAGTCAGAGGATAAAGATGACCCAAGGTAACAGAATTCTCCTGTCAACTTGTCAGCTATTCATATGACCTCACAACAATGATGACAGCATACACAAGTTCCACACAAGCTCAAGCCAGACAAAATCCCAACATAGATGTGCAGAAGTCAGTAAGAAACCCCAACCCTACCTGAGGAACTATTGAAAAGTGATGATTGCTGGGGGTGGGAAGGTCAGTCTCATTTAAGGGTCAACCAGGTTCCAGCGGGTAGACCCATACTGAAGGACATTTGGGAACACAAATTAGACTCTATAGGCCATATCTACCCATATATATATATATATATATGTACATATGTATATGTATAAAGAATACATTAAATTGGTCAGGGAGTATTAGGGGCAGGTGTGGGTAGGGGAAGGGATTTAAACACGACCAAAATATATTATATGAAAATAACAAAAATTCAATTACAATGATTTTTAAAAATGATTTTTACAATGATATTTCTAAGTGTAATAGAAATAAGGATCACAAAAGTAAAATAAATGAGATGGAGCAGCTTCTTCCCCAGTCCTTGACAACTGGAAGCTGCCCAGTGTGTTCATGGAGAGTGAGGTCATTGACTGGTATACTTGTCTTCTCTGTGGTTTGAGTTGTTGCTGGGTCTGCACTGGACAGGTGTCAGGTGTTCTCCAGTGCTGTCTTCATCTTGTTAGTTTTCCTTCAGGGACCTCTGCTGGCCACACTCATCTGGGAAGTTTCTCTCATCCTCTGGAGAATGCTCAGATTGTACCCACTGGGTGGCAAATGATTTAGCTGGTAAATTCTCCCAGGTATGGTGGGCGTGTGAGAAGCAACCACAGTCCTGAGATCAGTGCAGGCAGAGGACCTTTCCTTTCTTTCAAGCCTTCCTCATTATGGTCACCCAGCTAGAGGGATGCAGCTCTGTTTATCATTGGCTAGCACTCACTCCTGGAACTTCAGAGTTCTAGGTCTTTACTGCAGTTACTGGCAGGTAAGTGGCTCCAAAGTCTGATCACCTGCTGGCCTCAGGTTCACAGCTGTCAAACTCCAGGTCATTCTTAATAGATGAAGTCTCATCTATTGTCACCAAGGGCAGGTCTGGCTCCCCTTACCAATTAATCTCCTTTCACTGAGGCAGCATCTAGTCCACCATCCTACCCAGAACTGAAATGGGCCTTTGTAACAATAACTATTTTTTTGTGTGTGAAAGCATATGGAGTTTTGTGTCTAATATTTTTCAAGAGCAAAGAGAATTCAAAGAACAAAACAGCAATGATGGCACTAAACAAACAAACACAACTAAACATAAAACACATGCTTCTTGAAGACCCTTATGCAACTCCATGGAGCATGGCAAACTGAAGTGCTATTTTAGAATTAAGTACTCAGTAGGAAGAATCTTATGTTTATTATGTCTGCCGCAAATGCAGATTTTTCTCTCACATGGCTCCAAATGCAAAGTGGATAAAACATAACTAATTTTTAGAAAAACATTTTTAGCTAATTTCAAAATAAAGGCTTGACTATCTTCAAGCATTAGAAAATAAATGACAAAATTTGAAACTGCAGTTAGATCTTAGAGCCAGCCAATGTCATGGCTTCTGGAGGAAGAAGGCTGTAGAGAACAGATCAGACCTGGAAATTCTGATATCCACCAGAGGCCAAGATATCTGGTCCTGAGCCAACCCTGGAAGAGTTGTGTTATGGTTTAAATGTGAAATGCTCCCCACAGGCTCATGTGTTTGAAGACCTGGTCCCCAGCTGATGGCATTGTTTTGGAGGTTGGGGAACCTTGGGAACATGGAGTCTAGCTGGCAAATGCAGGTGGATGGGACTGACTCTAAGGGGTTATTGCCAGGCCCTGCTTCTGGTCTTGTCCTCTGCTTCTTGATCCTTCAAGATGTAAGCAAGTCCTGACATCATGTACTCCCTGGAATCCCCTGAAAAAATGGGCCAAAATTAATCCTTCTTCCCTTAAGTTGCTTCCGGAAAGTACACAGCAATTAGAAAAGTAACTAATACAGCTGTCTGCTTCAAGAACAGAAGACTAGAAAAACGCATTCTAGTTGGACTGACCAAGTGGCAGGTAAGGCTTTGCCTTGGCATTGGGTGAACAGAACTTAAAACTAAGTCTTCTTTCAGTACCCTGGGGGTTGGTTCCACAAATTCCCTCAAATATCAAAATCCATGAAATCACCTGAACAAAATGGCATGGTATTTATATATGTCCTCTGAATACTTTATATCATCTCTAGGCTACTTACCATACATAATACAATGTAAATGCTATTCAAACAGTTGTTTATAGTATCACTTAAATGATGAAAAAAAAATATGTACATGATCAGCACAGACACAAGTTTTCCTTTTCTAAATATGTTCAACTTGTAGTTACTTAAATCCACAGATACAAAACCAGTGGATACAGAGAGCTGATTGTATCAAGTATAAATCAGTAATTCTCTTCATTCATGATCTTGATGGTAACACTAGAAAAAATGGTCCTGGGGCTGGAGGGATGGATCAGGAGTTAAGAGCACTGGCTGCTTTTGCAGAGGACCAGGATTCAGTTCCTAGCACCCACATGGAGGCTAACAACCATCCATAACTCCAGTTCCAGGGGATCGGACACCCTCCTCTGACCTCTATGGGCATTGTACTATACAACATGGGTGCACTCACATACATGCAGGTAATATACTCATACTCATAAAATAAACAAAAATAATAAAGTATTTTTTAAGTGGTCCTATGCAGGTAAAACTCATCAGGCACCTGGTGGAGCCAAGAAAAAGCTGCTCTGTGGGGGAGTATTCACATTCCAGGGATCAGAAACTAAAACAGAAAACATTGAAGCTGAACTCACAACTGGAAAATGAAAAGCCATAAAATTATCCCCCATGAGAAGACCTAACAATGCAACAATAGAATATTCTAGAATATCTGAGGGAGGCTTTAAAAAAAACAATAAAATTGTTCATGTGCATGCACACACACGTCTAACCAACTTTATGTAGTCAAATAGCTGAGTAAGTACATATGAGCCTGTGGGGTATATTTTACATCTAAACTACAACACAGTCCTTCCAGGGAGTGGTTCAGGACCACACACTTTAGAGCCCTCATGAGCCTCAGAAACTCTGGATCTAATCTGCTAACTCCAATCTAGGGTTATACTTCATCTGTAGGAAGAGTCTTCACCCAAATACCACTGGCCCACTGGTGTTCCCATGGCAATTATTCCATTGACATATATCTTTCCTTTATCTGTCCTTTAGAAATATGCAAATGTTGCTAGAAAATTAATACAAGTTATCTTTTTCCTTAGATTTCAGCTGTTAGGGATGTCATCTGTAGTGCTCATTCAAAATGGATCCCATGAGATAAGATTCTGGTTTAATTCTGGTGGAGAATGAGGGATCTGTGTGTTTACCTGGTATATCAAATGACTTCTTGTTTGTCTCAGGAGGGCAACACAGTGAGGGTACCATTGAGATGCTAGGAATTCTACTCTACCAACTGTTTAGAAGAAGGTGGGAATCAGCTTGATCTAGACCATTTGGATAAAAACACTTTATTCTGGATCCAAATAATTTATATAGAGCTATATGTAGCCCATAATTATTCTTCTACATACACACCTTTTATGTTATGTTGACTTTTTACTTTTTGGGGGGGGGGTCTTTTTGAGACAGGGCCTCCCTGTAGCCCCAGCTGGCCTGGAACTCATCCTGTTAACCAGGTTGGACTCGAACTCACAGAGATACCGCCTACCTCTGCCTCTGGAGTGCTGGGATTAAAGGCGTGTGCCACCACGTCCAGCAGCCCAACTTTAAGATTTTAGCATATTCTAATGGATATGAGTAGTAGACAGAAAAAAAATGTGAACGGGCCAGTTACTAAGCCAAAAGTTAAGACTTACATAATGACAAGGAAGAATCCCATGTTATCATGCCTGCTTCAGACACAGTTTGGGGATTCCGGGACTTTTAGTACTTACCAAATATGCTCTTCCATATTTCCAAACTCCTCTGCAAGGACTGGGGCTGTGTGGCTAGTTCTGACCAACAGGAGTAAGCTAGAGTAACAGCTATCTACAGCACTAACCTTAAGTGTGGTGAAGATGTCTGGCACCTCAGTCACTTCTTCCTGGCATGGATACAAATTTGCCAGAGGGTCATCTGCTCCAATCAGAGATGCAAGAGCCAGAAATAAACCCGTGATGTGTTCATTCACTAAAATTTGATCAAAGGGTGGGGCACAAAGGAGTGTCTGTTACCTCAGAGGATCCTAACCTAGCGCCCCAGTCTGAAAAGGGGGAAAAGCAAAGACTTGCTGACAAAAGTGTCCTCCCAGGTCCAGCCTGAGGGTATGAGCTTCTTCTTTAGCTCTTTTCAGCCACGCCCCCCAGGGCTGGTCTTCCTAGTTTGTTTTTCTGACCACCTTCTTTAGGCAGAGCTCCTTGAAACTGAGAAGTACTCAGGTGAAGGTCCTTGTTTTGTTTGTTTTTGTTTTTAGAAAGGAGAAGAGCATATTTTTGATGCATGTCTGGAAAGAATGAGGCCTTTTACTAGCAATGTGAACATCTTACTAACCTCTTCAGAATTACTTTCCTTTGGTGTAAAGAGAATAACAGAACCAAGCAGATGTCCAGGCCCTTCCACAGCTGTTTGATTTACAATGTGGCACCAAATTTATGAAATCAGCTGTGGAACTCTGTGACATCCTAAGGTTTCAGAAGGAAATTTGCAAATTTGACTCTTTCCAGAGTCTGTGTTGTCACGTGCACTACAATGGGAAACTGCTGTGAGGTCTCAGAGTAAGCTAAGGGGGAAGGCAGAGAAAAAAAAATGTATGTGTTCCCTCCCTTTACAAGACCAAGGGAAGAGTCAAAAGCAGACTCATGGAAAAGAATCTCAAGAAGAAACAGGAAAATCATTCTCAAATTGACAGTGTCCGTTGAGTTTGCTTTCCAGTTCCCCTTCCAGCATGGGTGGAATTCCTAAGCCATTTTCAGCACAGGGCAGAAATACCTGTGTTGGGGTCACAGAAAACCCTACATCATTCCATCCACATTCTTCCCACTCCTATTGTGCTGACAATGAAAATGGGGTTTCTATGGACTGAGAGCTTAGTGAGCCTTAGAGAACTGAAGAATGTTTGATGTCAGGTTGAGAAGCCCATCCCCAGGCTTCCTCGTGGATGATTTGTAATAAAGTTTCAGTGCAAAGACAAGGTCTCAACCATCTTTTGCTTTCCAGCACTAACTGAGAAACAAGGTTGTTGTATTGAAAAAGGTTACAAAACCACTAGTTCCAAGGTTTGCCAGCCATCCTGGTGATAAAATAAACGACCCATATATCCCCTAGGCATTACAATACTTTTTAATAAAGAAATAGATGTATGGTCAAGAAGAGAAGAAACTTGGGACCAACAGGAAATGAAGTTGGAAACAGGCTGTTGACATGCAAACATCTTAAAGCACTAGTGGCAGATTTAACCACAAAACGTTTAAAATTCTGTGTAAGAAAGGGTACTGCAAATAAAAGTGAAAGCTAGCACGGTGAAGGATAGGATACACAATGGGTCTGATAAAGGACTATTATCTGGGATATACATGTCCTCAACTTTTTGCAGGGCCCATATTTCAGTAGCTAAATGAGCAAAAGCTATGAAGAAGGAATTTTCAGAAGAATTACAAATGTCAACACACAGACGGAGAAATATCAATACAAAGATGGTGAGCCTTATTAATAATAAAAATGCATATGAACAGCCATATATCAGTTTTCCCATCCACTTGGGAGAAAACTAGGATATTAATGATCTTGAATATTGAAGGCTCTCTGAAAAAACAAGCATTTCAAAGTCTGTTTGTGGAGGGAGGGAATCAGTGCAGTCAGAGCTCCCACACCTTCAACTGTGCCTACACTTTCAGCAATCTCACTGCTAGCAACCTATCCTAAACAAAAGCACCTGCGCCTCAAAGTAAAGATAATGCTCCTGGCTGCTCTGGAATAGTGAAAACTGGAAGCAATCCAAATATCCATGAAATATGGAGGTGACTAAGCATATCATGACACACACATGAAAAGAAACTTTGTATTTTTTAAACTTTTAAAAAATGTTAATTTATTTTTATGTGTACACATGCATTGCCTGCATGTAGGTAAGTGCACCCACCCGTGTCGTACAATGCCTGCAGAGGTCAGAAGAGGCTGTCGGATCCCCTGGGACTGGAGTTACAGACAGTTGTTAGCTGCCGTGTGGGTGCTGGGATTCAAACCCAGGTCTTCTGCAAGAACAAGCAGTGTTCTTAACCACTGAGCCATCTCTCCAGCCCCATCTCACCATTATTTCTACGACATGGAATGATGCATAGTCTGTATGATGAGATGAGGATGAAGGGCATGGACATTGTGGCAGAGCCTTGGGCTACCTCTGACCTTCATTGATCCCTGAAAACCTGTTCTGAGTAGCATGGTAAAACATCATACTGCTTACTTCTTCCCAGGATGTAAAATTCACCTTGTTCAGTGTGTCCGTGCTGTATATGCTGCCCACTTCTTAGCCATCATGTTGCCATCAAGTCATGGTAATACAAAGCTTATATTCAAGATCCTTTAATAGGAAACATGAAATTTGAAACTGATGATATTTTAAGATTGTACTTGACTCTTGGTAACTGAAACCACTGACTAATATGGGTAAGGATCTTAATCCCTTGGGTCTGTCCATCCTATTCTTTAAAATAGGACCAGTAATAATTCAAAGTGTTATTAACTACTATCATTGTTGCTTTTTATGTTATACTCCCTTCTCTCAGAGTCTAATTACAAAAACTATAAATATTTGCATATAAATAATATAAATTTGAATTATTAGATCAATATTTAGTATGAACATATACACATTGAATATAATTGATCATATTTACAAAGATGAAAACAAATGTTATTAATATTGAGCCTATAAAAGTAACAATTTTAAAATAACCTAAAAGGTAATTAAGCTAAGATTAATTAATAAATGGAAAGACAGAATTAATTCAGATTAATTCAGGTTACTTTAGCTAAAGCGTTCCATGCTGGAGGGTCACAAAATTCTGCCTAAGTTAGTAAGTTAAGAAAGAGAGGTCTGAGTGTTTTACCTGAAGTCTGGAGGACTGCATCAGAAGCACCAAAAAGCCAAATGAGAGTTTTCTAAAAGGAGGAGGATGGGCTGGACAGCCGGCTCAGCAGTTAAGAACATTTGTTATTCTTGCAGAGGACCTAGGTTCAGTTCCAAGTACCCACATGGCAGCTCACAACCATCCATGACTCCAGTTCCAGGACATCTGATGCCTTCTTCTGGCCTCCCCAGGCACTGCATGTATATGGTACAGTTACATACACATGGACAAAACACACAGATAAAAATAAGTAAACGTCAAAAATAAAACAAAAGGAGATCAAGAAACTCTGTACTTGTTAACTGATATCTTCCCATGAAATCTGAATTTTATAATACATTGAATTAGTATCACAATACTAAGAAAATTGGAGATTCTTCCCACACTGAAGACTTGCATATGTGGGCATGTGTTAATTGTGTAGATACTTAGCAGATCAAGAATTAAGTTTCTAAAACTAATAGCTGTTGTCTCTGAGAAAATAAATTTGGTGGCTAAGGGATGAGTGAGAGAATATTTTATGCTGAATTATTTTTGTGTCAGTTAAATTTGGACAATGTGCTTTATCCCTTAACCCCCCCCCCCCCACCAAAAAAAAAGATACAGCAAAGCTTTGGCCCTTCCATTTAAAATTTTTTATTTATTATTTTTATTTTATATGTATGACTGTATTGCCTGCATGTATGTGAGTGCACCCAGGTTATGCAATGCCCTCAGAGGTCAGAAGAGGGTGTCAGATCCCCTGGAGTTACGGATGGTTGCTAGCTGCCATGTGGATGCTGGGAATCGAACCCGGGTCTTCTGCAAGAGCAGCTAGTGCTCTTAACTGCTGAGCCATCTCTCCAAGCCCTTGTCCTTCCATTTTTCAGAAGGAAAATCTTGCCAGGGCTTTTGACATTTACTACGGTTCCTAGGCTCTGGCTCTCTGTGCCTCATCCCTCAAGTCCCCCTGCATTGCGTCCAAAGCCACAATAGCCTCTGTGAATCCCAGGAAGACAGAATGTTGCACCTTGAGGATTATGAGTGGAATATTCCAAATTTTCAGAACATTATCAAACGATGAAACTATCTCACCTTCTCCATGTTCTGATTGATCAGCAACTGTGGACAGGGAATACTCTGATGGATACCCAGGTAAGAACCCTTAACTTGGAGCTGTTGGCTAAATCAGGACTTAAGCAGAGTTTCCTGGATAATTGTGTAGCTGTGTCAGACATGTGTCTAAAAACTGGTCAGATACCACCTAACATCTTGTCTAATAACTACTATATTTTCACAATAGTACTTAATATAAGCAGTATTCCGAGATACCCACCACTAACAATATGTGAACATATGAACTTCATTTGCTGACAAACACCCAGCACCATAGACAGTCATAACAGAAGATCATAAATGCTGATGATGTTGATGGAGCTTGTTGCTTATATGTTTGCTGTTGTTTTTGCATTGTTAGAGATTGGGCCCAGAGCCTTGCGAATGCAACATAAGTACTCTACGACTAATCTATATCCCCAGACCTTTCTTATTTTTATTTTGAGACAAGGTCTCAGGTTTCCCAGGCTGTCTTTGAACTTGCTAAGTCACCCAGGCAGGCCTCATATTTGCAATAGCCTTATCTCGGCCTCCAAAGTACTTGGAATTACAACCTCCATTCTTAAAGAAAATACTATATGCAATTAGAGGTCAGTAAAAATAAGTCGAGCATGTAAGTATGCCCATGCAGATGAAGATTCCCTCACATAATCTAAATGTACTCCACAACTGTGAATCCTGTTTGTAGTGGACTGATTTGACCTTAGCCAGGATTGAACCCTGGGTGTCTGGGTCGGATCTAGAGACCATCTCTGAGAGCTGCTGAGAGCACTGGGAAAAAGGGGAGGGGTAAACACCATTTTGGACACAGGGAACAGAGCACAAACCACAGGGGAAAAGGCGCTGCAGACCAGTTGGTGGCACAAATCTCAAAGCTTAGCCTAAGTCACCCTTTCCTGGATGTCATAAACTATGCAAAACCCAAATAGAAGGTATTCTGTCAGCTTTGTCAGCCCTGGGACCTCAGAGAGGAGGGGGAGGGGAATTTGGCATAACAATAGTTATTGCTACATGTCAGACTAGAGAAGTTTTCAGACCAGAGAGGTTTCTACAATGTCTCAAAATCTCATGCATTGAAATTCCAAAACAGAATTTTAAGAAGGAACTTATACACACACACACACACACACACACACATGCGCACACACACAGAGAGAGAGAGAGAGATCTCATAGATTTCATTTTTTATATTTATTCATGGGGGCTGGGGGCATGCATGTATATGCAGAGGTCAGAGGACAACTTCTAAGAGTCAGTTCTCTCCTACCATCATGAGGATCCTAGGAACTGAACTCAGGTTTTCAGATTTGGCAACAAGCACCTTTACCTGCTGAGCCATCTTGATGGCCTTTATAGGTTTTAACAATTAGAAGTGACCTTATTCACTTTAATTTGCTAAGCTTATGAGAGGTGATTGATGATTAAAGACATCTTATGTTAGAGAGGTTTGGTGCTTTGATGAAAATTTACTCCTTTATCTGAATGGCTGCTTTGTGCCATGTGCACAAGGACAATAATTAATGCACCAGCCTGTCCGCAGTATAATATATGGCCTCATGTGTCTTGAAATTCTTTACATAAATAAATGAGCTCTTGATTCTAAGTGAAGTAACACAGACTCAGAAACACAAAAGATGTGTATTCTCCCTCATCAGTAGATCCTACCACCAAGTTCTTAGTTATCAAGGGAGAAATGGGGAAAATGGAGCACTTTAAATGGGATGGAGGGAGGATAAGACAAGACAGGGAGAGAGAGAGGAGAGATAAATAGTCCCTAGCTAGTATGAAACCCAAAGTGAATTGTAATAGTCCAAAAACCTACTGAAAAGTTACACATACAATGTCCCTACATGAGTCTGTGAGTGTAGCTGAAGACTACATAACGAGACACAGTGCCAGACAGGAGAAACCTTCCTTTGAGTTGTTGGCCAGGGTAGTCCAAGAGACTCCCAAAATAACACAAGCTATAGCTACAGTCACTGATTGCCTCCCAGAACTTGAAGGTAAGACCCTATTGCTAAAGACAGGACATACTTTGGACACAGGATTTGGAGCAATGGAGCAGGAACTGACCTGGAAGCCACCTCCCCTGAAGGCTAGCTCTCACAGCTTTGGAGAGCACTATGCAAGCTGGTAAGCAGGAATATTAATTGATGGTCCAACCCCAGCTTCAAGGCCTAAAAACTGCATAAATGACCTGCAGCACAGCAAACGACATTGGTGCAGTAGTGGCACTTTCATCTTGGGGGCAATCAACAGCTGCCTAATTGGACTGAAAGCCAATGGGAGGAAATTCATGTCTGTTACTGTAAACCTAGCCAAATACACATAGCTAGAGAGGTATAGATCTTAGAGTAAACCCCCAGGGTCTCATATCCCTAGACTAATGTTAACTTCTTACTATGTGCAAAATATGGATCCTTATATTTACAGACAAGTATCCCAGTCACTACCCATCAAAATAGCTTCTTTTTCAAGAGACAGGGCTAATTACAGAGTCACACCACTGGTCACACACAGGGATGCTCTATGAATTGCCCAAGCCTAAGTTGCACATCTAGGATGCAGCCTGTACACCTAAGGCTCATGAAACATATAACAAGGGATGAAGAGAACTAATATATCTTTCAACTCTCATCAATGAAGCTCCCTCATGCAACAGAGGACCAGAAGCACAAAAGGCCACAAATGACCAAAGTGTAGAGAATAAGAGTCAGCAAAGTGTGGGTCCTTGGACAGGACTCCTAAATTGAGGTCCACCCATCCAGGACTCAGGGACCATTGTGGAAGAATCAGAGAAGTGGTTATGTCGCTTCTGAGCCATGTCAGTTATAAAGTTGACCTTCTCCATCCTTACTTCCCCATCTGTCAGCTGTATACAAGGGCCCTGTATTATTAGTTAGGATTCTCTAAAGGAACAGAACTGATCAAATGAATACGTATATGGGAGATTTATTAGATTAGCTTACAGGATAGAGTCTGAGTAGTCCAACCAAGGCTGTACTACACTGGAGAGAGTGAGAATCAGTCCATGAGGCTGGATATCTCAGAAGCCCCACTCAGGTGCTGAAGGCCTGAAGAATTCTGGAGATCTGCTAGTCTTCAGCTTACATTGGAATCTGACGATGTTGGTTCTACTATTGGCAAAAGAATGACACAGCAGCAAGATGAACTTGACAGTGAGAGAAGACAAGTAGGCAAAAAGTGAAAGTTCCTTTTTGTAAAGACCTTTCTTATGGGCTGTCATCAGAAAGTAATGCACACACTTAGGGTGGGTCTTCTGGCCTCAAATAATCTGACCCAGAAAGTTTTTCTCATTTCAGTTAATTAGATCCCGTCAACTTGACAACCAAGGTTAGCCACACTGGCCCCAAAGCTCGAGTGCCTGGGCCATGAAGTAGAACAAACCCCAGCCCTGAGTGACTGTCGGAGGGGGCTGCTCCTCACCGTAAGACCCCACACTGGACTGCCACACAGGGAGATGATGTGCTTCTATGTATTAGATATTGAGTTACTGGAATGCCAGAGTTGATTACAGTAACTAGCATTCATCCCAACTGCTTCCGCAATGAAAAATAGCCTTGACCTTAGTGTTTACAATAAACATTGGTAAAGATGATGGAAACATAAAAATATCAGTCCCATTCAACTCCAGATGAGCTTTCCATAGATAGAAAACTATATATCTTATAGTCTTTTTTTATTTTTTTGGTCTTTTTGAGACAGGGTCTCCCTGTAGCCCCAGCTGTCCTGGAACTCACTATGTAGACCAGGCCGGCCTTGAACTCACAGAGATCTGCTTGCCTCTCGAGTGCTGGGATTAAATGTGTGCACCACCACACCTGGCAGTCTTCTTATTTTTGTTTGTTTGTTTGTTTGTTTGTTTGAGACAGGGTTTCCCTATAGCCACAGATGACTTGGAACTCCCTGTGTAGACCAGGCTGGCCTTGATCTCACAAAGATCCATCTGCCTCTGCCTCCCAAGTGCTGGGATTAAAGGCATGTGTCACCACGTCCAGCAGTCTTAATGGTTAATTTTTAACCATTAAATTTTTAGTGGTTAATTCCATTAAAAAAATTCCTGTGAACTCAAATAAAACAGTGCTTTTAAGTCTATTTAGCTACGTTGCACCTTACACCTTCTGTATTCTGTAATAGACTGGTAGGCCTTTTTGTAATTGTAATGTTAGAGGACAAAATGCTATGGTCTGAAAGTTTGAGGAAACCCCCCTTCATATATTGAAACCTAATCACCAATTCAATAGTATTGAAAGGGGATGTTTAGGAGGTTACTTGGTCATCAGAGCGTCATCCTGATGACAGAATTAGTGCCTTTATAAAAAGGCTGGAGAGAATCTACAAGTCAGCCAAAAGTGAAGCAGAGCCCTTGGTAGACACTGATTCTGTTGGCACCTTGATTTTGGATCTCCCAACCCTGCAAAAAGTAGATTTATATTGTCCAATCTGCAAAAAGTAGATTTATATTGTCCATAAATTATCCAGTCTAAGGTATTTGCTTATAAAAGCCACAAAAGACTAAGACATGGAGCCAATTTCGGCTAATAAAGTCAACCACATCTTATCAGATGTTTATCTCATGTTACAACTTCACAAGGTGCAGTCACCCCCTCTTCAAAAGTCTTCCATTTCTGCAGAATGCAGTTCTTTACCCCAGCACTCAAGGTCCTCCAAAACCTCACCCCAACCTAATGTGCAGTGTCCTCCAGCTGTGTCTGCTGCTTTGTCTGCCCATGAACCTCCCAGCTCTGTGCTTTCCTAGAACTGTAGCTCCAAAGCAACCCTGTCGATACCCAAATTACAGTGTGGCTACAGGACAGGAATACATTTATTTACGGACATTGGAATTTAAATTTTAAATATAATATGAATATTATTTTTTTATTTTTTCAACAATTTAAAATGTAAGAACCATTCTTAATTTGTAGCCAAAATAAAGAGCATTGGCCTGTCAGGTTTAATCCGTGTGCTGAACTCTGAATCAGTGCATGGCCGTGTGACCTAATGCTAATTCTCACTTTTGCCCCCTTAGGAAAGTTTTCATAGTGTGACTCCCTGGAAAACTGGAAGGAAGTGCTGTCTTCCCGTGTTGTCTCTGTGTAAGCCTACCCCCTGATGGTGAGAGGCCAGCTTTGTCATCCAGGATGACGGGAAGAGGAATGAAAAATTAAAAATGCTTTCTTCTTGCTGATATCGTTAAGATACCAAAGCATTCCTGAGACCACTTAACTCCAGACTTCTTGTTGGTGTTGGTGTCATTGTTGCTGCTGTTAGTAAATTTCCTCATCACTTATACTGCATGTAGCTGAGTGTTTTGCAGGAACACCAAAGGAGGAGCTGTGAAGACAGTCTGCCTACATACAGGTGCTAAAGGAGTGCCTGGCATAAAAGGAATTTTCAAACAATAATAAAACCAACTGAAAGTTCATCTGCTTTTTATTATCACTATGCATCACCAATTTTAAATCATTGAAGTGATAAAATATCTTCCTTTGTTCAGGTCAACCACTGTTATCACGCATCACATCCATTAGGGTCAATCTCATAAGTATTTTACTGAAATATTAAACACAGTGGGACACATGAGGACATGCATGCCAGAGTGACTGGTGTTATAATTGCTTCTACTGGCTTGAGAAAAATGACTACTATGCTTTGTGTTGAGCCACATGACATTTCCTAAGCCCACAGTGGAGCCTTGAAGCTACCTATAAGGGTCACCACAGTAGTGACACACACAACTTTGCTGTTGCAATTGAAGACCCGGCTAGATCCACCAGGGATAAAAAAGGATATACTCATTTTCAGTAGAAGAGAAGAGATAAAGTCAATTTAAAACAATCCACTTGAATTAACTTTAAAGATTAAACTATTTCTCAAAATAAGAAAGCTAGGCAAACCTAGAAAACGTGTCAAAGCACCCAAGAGTACCCAGGAATCAGATGTACGGTGGTAGGATACAGGCTACTGGAAATGGCCTTCTACACATGGACTTGCCTCCCACTAGCTCTGCTCTAGGACCCAAAACCATTCAGTCAGGACAGTGAATTAGCACATGCTGGGTCCACTTTATAAAAAACTGTGCACGTATATTTTAAATATCAAGCTGGATTTCTAGCAAGGTTCTTTCCCTGTGCTATAAAAATCATAAACACAGGCACTTACCAAAGAATATAGACATTGTCAATTAAGCAAATATATAGATGCGTCCATGTTCAGCTATGCGTCCCTTAATGCCAGAGATTCATTGTGATGATTACAATAAACAGGCCATCATTGTGAAAATGTATGGGCTATATACTTATACAAAGAAAGTTGAGAATGATGTCACTAGCTGATATAATCTTAGGTGACTAGTATTATAGATGTAGTTATAGACATAGATGTAGATATTTAGATATTTAGATAGGTAATCCACCATCAACTAAAACTTGACCAAAATATCTTGTAACATTCTTCTACGTTGGGCTAATTTTCTTATTTTGAGATATAGTTCATTTTTAAAATTAAATTCAAGGAGGTTGTCTAAGATTATGCTGTGTGTTTACAAACATGTAGGCACCTAGGCAAAAGGAGGCATGCAAATGCACTCTCATGCATACATACACATACATGAACATGAAAGGCATATGCCTGCACACGGGCTCACAAATAAGATATGCACACATCCTCACACTCCGTATGTCTCCGTCGATGTTGCCTCACTAAGCTGAGATATTAACAGAGGTTCAAAATTCAAACCAACTTGGTTTGAAACCTGGCTCTACCTCTTTTTAGTTGTTTAACTCTTGAAACTTAGTTCTCTGATTTAAAATGGAAATAACAGAAGTCCCTCTCAGATAAGATTCTAGGGATTAAACAAGATAACGTTTATACTCAGCACAGTTCCCAACATGAAGTTACACACTGTTTTCTGACTCCTCCTCTTCTTCTGTTCTCCTTCATTTCTAGTCAACCACATACAATAACCTGGAGCCAGACCTGAGGAAATGCTCAGTTTGCCAGGTCCATAAGCACACAGAGAACCAAAGGCTGTGGGTGCCCCCTCCCACCATCGAGAGTGAGTGACAGTGTGCTAGCCCACTGCTGGAAACCTGCTGCTTCTTTGCTCTTTCCCACAGACTGCTCTGCCTCCTACCCGCTCGGACACCCAATCCAGTGGAGCAGCTGCCCGGGCTGGCCAGTGTCTGAAGTGCATTGCTCTCGTGCTTAGGCCCCATCTCCCTCTAGATGGATTCTGTGGATGTGCACTTCCATGAATCAGAGCAAGGGTTCTTGCTTTGGAGACCAACACAGATTGACCCAAACGGGTGGCTGAAGGCCAAACTTGAGGCCTCTGGGATTTCAGCTGCAATAGTGAGCGGCAAGAAGACATGTAGGACCGCTCACCCTGAGGCCTGATGTTCGAGATGAAGATATGCCCCCAAGTCAGTCAGCAGGTTCACATCAGTGAAGGGAATGAGAAATGTTACAAAGCAGGATGGGAAACGGTGATGGGGGAAGAAAACAAGACAAGGACATGTTTATAGCAGGATCTTAAAGCCAGCCTAGGATAGATTCTTGTCTATCCTTAAAGGACTTTCTCTCTCTCTCTCTCTCTCTCTCTCTCTCTCTCTCTCTCTCTCTCTCTCAATGTGGGATGTGTGTATATTTGTTTGGTGTGCCTGTATGCATGCGTCTTCCCATCCATCCGTGTATGCATGTATGTGGGCACGTGAGTATGTTTGCATGCCTGCTCTTGTCTAAATGTGTATGCTTATGCGCCTATGTTTTTAACACACACGGCAGTGCACTACATAATTGAAGATGACCCTTCTTCCCTCTTTCCTACCTCCCTCCTTTCTAACTTAGAGCACATTCAGAGAATTGCTATATTTTCCTATTACTTCATCAACTAAAATTAAAAATAGGTTAAGGAATGGTTCAGGCATGCCCAGCCTGCAAGCTGTGGCCACATGTGGCCAAGGACGGATAGGAATGTCACCCAACACAATCATAAATTTACCTGCACATTTTGAGATTCTTGGGTGATTTTTATTTTATGACTCGATTGAGCATTTCCCAAGCATGAGCTTAGTAGATGCCAAAGTCACGTCAATGTTAAAGTTGGACACTCCTATTAACAGAGCAAAAACCTAAAGCTGAGATCTGCGGCAAACGGTCTGCTGCAATTTTGCCTTTTTTTGGAGTGTCGTTCCATCTGAAAGCTTCATTCTTTCTAAAAGTTTTGTTTAAAAGAGGCATACACAAAATAACATATCAATAATAAATGTATCAATAACAAATAAATAAAAATAAAACCCAGTGAGGTAACTATCAGGACAATTCTGCTCTTTGGCTTCCTGGAGGGCAGTAAGGACTGTTTTCATTTCAAACAGCCATAATGTCTTCTATTTATCAGAGACTCACTGGCTTTCCTGAAATTTACAACCACTTCAAAATGTTTAATGAATGTGGATAAACATGACTGAAACCCAGCAGCAAAGTAGTTTCAAATGGAGATAATGGATTTTGGTTCATGAGCTAGGGTTCAGCTGAATCCTCCCAGGAGAAAAGATAAGAAGGTTTGAGAAAGATGTGCACAGGGAACTGTGACCGCCTCCAAAGAAAAGCTATTTGGGACTTCTCTTTATTGTTTGACATTCCATTCCTACTTCTGCCTCATCTTAGAAATCGATTTTAACTTTGTTCTAGATTCTAAGCTGCTTGAAGGCAAAATGCTTTTCCAATCCCAGCTCTTTGTCATGCAAAGCTCTAGCACGACAAATATTTGCAGAATGTTTTGGACTAGAAAGACCATGCGTGGCAACTAGCACACACATAAGCTGTTAGATATGCTGTGATAGCCCAGTCACCTGCACACATCTGCACTGTGGGGACAGTAAAGATGAGGTAACTGTTAGTTCATCTTCCTGCCTTCCCATGAGCACAGCCTCATAAAACTGAGAGACTCGGGAAGACTCGCAGAGCAGCAGAACTCAAATGGGGGCTTTCACCCAGTTCGAAGTCTCAGTTGTGACATCAAAGATCTGGATTAAACCTCCTGCTCAAGCGACCACTACAGGATATGAGGGAATGAAGTCTTCATGTGGTACAGCTTTCGAAGGCAACTGCAACACATTTCTAATGCATGTCTTGGACTTGACTGTGGGTAAGAAGGATTGTTGAGATTTAGTCCAAATATGTCATCAAAACTGTCAGTGTTGCCATCTTGAGTGATACTGCTCATATGAAAGAAAAGATGAAGGAGAAAAGGAAGGAGATACAGAGGAGAGACGGAAACAAATTTAACAAGGCGTTAGAGCCACTGCTTATGTTCTGTGTTCCATTGTTCAATGGGCTGTAACTAGATGCTTCTCATTTTCGTGTGGACTTTTAAGACATCCTGAATATATCCACCTAAGTACACACTTGTAAGGTGAAGCATCTGAAAGGTCACACATGCTACTGGAGCATGACTGAACAGGTTCCTGAGAGCCCAGGAAGAACCTGCCTTGATGTCTACCTGGGTCTCCAGCTACTATGAGAACAGGGCAGGAGAGCTGCATCTAGATCAGAACCACTGGGCAAGCAGAACAGGCTTCCTGAGGGCTCTAGAGAGAAGCAGGGGAGTGGAGTTCAGCATCCCCAAACTTTGTCTGCTTTCACATAATATTTTCCCCTTCATTTAAACACTCATTTCTTTTCAAAGGAGACCTAATTTAAACAATGTGTTATTATAATTAAATAAAGGACTCAGGGATACAAACACCAACATTCTTGTCTGAAATTAAATCTTTCCTGGCTCCTAAGCCTGCCAGAGAATTTTTTAAAGATCTGCAGAGACTTAGAGCTAAATTTTCACAAAGCTAGAGAAAAGTAATCAGGAATTTATTGTCAGGATGTGCTGTATGAGTCTATGGAAGACAGAACTCACTTCTCTCACCCGAATCCGTCCTGACTACATGTACACATTCAGTAGAGATGCTTCTGTGAGAGCCTGGAAGTCTTGGCAATTCTTCATTCACAGTGAGCACACAGTACAGGGCATCACATTTAGTCAAGAATAGTGTTGTGCTGCTCTGTAAACCACAGCACGCAGCAAACGCCACAAAAAGAATGTTCTGGGAGCTTCGGTTGCACTTATCACTGGGAGTGATTTGTCCCAGCCCCTGACAGCCAAAATGATCTGTTTGGTTTTCTCCTAGAAAAATCTGTTTGGTTTTCTCCAGGAAGTTTTAAACCAAAATACAGGACAGAATGAGAATAAAGAAAACTGAAAAACAGTGATGAACATCTCAACAGCAATGCACCAAATAACTTCCTGGGAGGAGACGAGACAAATTGCCCTCCCATGCATCAGGAAATGCCTGTGCATTTTCTGGATTATGGCAATACTGACTGAATATTATGCCATTTGCTATAGGCTCAGCCAAGAGCGAAGGATCTATTTTTGTGTCTGGTTCCAATTATGCTTAAGAATCTAATGGGTCTACCACAGACAAAGCCACCACCCTAATCCTGTCAACCGTGAGGCAGAGGAGACTCAGAAAGAAAAAAGAAAGAAAGAAAGAAAGAAAGAAAGAAAGAAAGAAAGAAAGAAAGAAAGAAAGAAAGAAAGAAAGAAAGAAAGAAAGAAAGAAAGAAAGAAAGAAAGAAAGAAAGAAAGAAGTCTCAAAAGAAAAAAAGAAAAAAAAAGAGAGAGAGAAAGAGAGAGAGAGAGAGAGAGAGAGAGAGAGAGAGAGAAGAAAGAAAGAAAGAAAGAAAGAAAGAAAGAAAGAAAGAAAGAAAGAAAGAAAGAAAGGAACCATGGCAGCAGAGGGTGTCAGTGACAGATGCATACCACCTGGGTGGCCTCTGTCACCATCATCATGCCATCCTTTCCCACTCCAACACATGATACACCACCACTTTACTTCATCATTGATGAAATCTCACTCATAAGACAGAGGGAAATGTCCTGCATCATCATTCCCCACCAGTCAAAGGAGTTCTCACACCCTGATGGTCCTAGAGTGTCAGGGAAAATGAAGGTACAGTGCCTCTTACCTGTGCTATTAATAGTCATATCCCAGAAAGATAATTCAAGGCCACAGCCAGAAGGCCAGTCAAACAAAGTTATCAGTCAAGAACAGAGGGTGGAGCTCAAGTGAGGATAGGCAGAGCTTACAGTTCAGAGGAGACAAATGACCAGCAGGAGCTGGATAAAGTCTGAATGCTGAGTACCAAAATACGGGTTCTTTCAAGTGAATACACTCAATTAAAAGGACTGTGGATAAACAGAGCAGCACACTGTCTTCAGCTACACGGCAATGTTCATAGCAACAGTCATGACAACAGCAGCAAGAATTGGTAACATTTATGACACACCTAATATATTATCCCACATATTCTTTTTAGGGTTGGTTGCTAGCAATACATATCCTTAATGTAACACAGCTATCATCATCCCCTTTTGAAGCTGAGAGAATCACAGTGCAGAGATTGAATAAATAGCCTAAGACCACCTTGCCATAAAGTGGAAGAACTAAGGTTCCAACTCAGTTTGGCTCCACAGTCAAGTCAACAGGCTATTCAGGACCTACTGCCCAGCAAAAGCCTATCTCTTTGCATCTCTCAGAGGCTGTTTTGAGGCTCAGAAATTACCCTACATGTGCTGACAAGAGTGCCTTCAAGGGGGTAAATTTTCATCTTGAGCATTTGTCTTCTCTCCCAAGCACAGAAGACCCCATAGCTCAAATACCAGCCATGCCCAGGATCAGAAACCCAGGACATTTCTTTCTTAGACATCCATTGATAGAAGGGTCCCCATGTTCCTTCTTGAGCACTGCCGCCTAGGATGAAATATCCTTTCACTTACAGTGTCTGGTCAAGTTCAATCTTAGAGTCAGTATTAAGTAGGAACACTTTTGATGTAGAGCCTTAAGGAAAAATGGAAAAATCGAGGAAAACAAGAATTTTTATTTTTCCTCTCTCTGTCACTTTCAGCAAAGTCCAGCTGACAGGTTTGTGGTTAGAACACCAACATAAGCTGGAGCCAAACTTCCTCAGTTCTGTTTCTCTCAGACGGCGACTTTTTACACTTTGTTTCCTCGAGAACTAGACAAACTGCTTGCTTTTTATAACTTTTGCTCTTAGCCAACCAATATGTAATTTGCCTATGCTGTAATCCTCCCCCAAGATATAAAATGCAAGAACTTCCACCCTTCACGGGTTCCAGACTTAGAGACTTACATCCTCTGGGCCAGGCTGAAGCCTAAGTGAAAACTGCTTTCTGAACCTTCCCAGGGTCTCGCTTCATCTTTCCTGCAATATTCTCACTAGAAAGTCAAATGGAAGAGTTATTTCAGGCATTAATACTCAAAAGCTCAATAAAAAATTAATAAATTAATAAACAAATAAGTGGGAAAGCTGAACACGAAAGAAAAAACAGCTCATAAAATGTTTCATTAGAAAAGTATTTTAAGGGGCTGGAGAGATGGCTCGGTAGTTAAGAGCACTGGCTGTTCTTACAGAAGACCCAGGTTTGAATCCTAGCACCCACATGGTAGCTAACAACTCTTTGTAACTCCAGTTCCAAGGGATCCAGTGCCTTTTTCTGTCCTCCACAGGCACTGCACAGAACAGGTACACTTACATACATGCAAACACCATGTTCATACATATAAAATAAAAATAAGTAAATCAAAAAGTATTTTTAATTTTAAACACTGAAACACATTTTGAACACCCAAATTACTATGTGTGACTTCATCTGAGCAGAGTGGTGATAAGGGCTTCTCAGACGTTCAAAGGTTAGAAAGAGACCTGGGTATTGTTTGCCAAGTGTTTGCTTGGGAGGGCCCAGGGGTTGTCTGACCAACTCAAAGTGAGCCACACTTCTCTTGGTGAAGCACTTCTGTCTAAATGTTCCATTCCCACTTATGTAGCACACTCAGCACCTTCCTTTTATTCAACAGACATCTAGCTATTCAGTCCCAAATAAACACTGTTAGGGGCTTGTCATACAGACGGACAACATAAAACATACATTCCTTGCACATGTCAATGGCCAAGACAGACATTAAATAAGGGCACTACTGTGAAATGTGGCTAACAGCATGGGACAGATGCACAGCGTCTATCATAGACAATGTTAGGACGGAAGGCTATTTCCAGATGGATGGCTACAGATGGTTCCTTTGAAGGTGAGAGTTTCCTTGAGAGATCTGGAGAGGAGACGACATCCTGACAAAAGCCAAGGAAAACAATCCAGGCAAACGGGGACAAGTGCAAAGATTCTGGGTAGAAGTGATGCTGACATATTCAAGGGACAGAAGCTCAGAGGCTGGGACTCCATACTTGAGAAAAGGAACAGAATGAGGTTTAATGAAATTGTTGCAACTGACATCTAGAATGTCCCCCAAAGGCTCATATGTTGAAACCTTGATTTGGTTGGTGTTACTGAGAACTGGTACTACTGGGAAGTGATGTTATCTACTAAAGGTTTCTTTGTCATTGGGATTGTGCCCTTGAAGGGATAGTGGTGTTGTACAGCAGCTTCCTGTGGATTGAAGCATGGCATCCTGGAGGGAAGATTAAGATTAGGAAGATTAGGCTCATTAAGATTCAGGAAGTAAACAACTCTCAAGCCTTAGGAAGCCCCTGAAACTTACAGGATTAATGAGCCAGCCCCCAAGGTTATATAAGCAGTAAGGGCTGCTAAGGAGAGGAGACCCTCCAGCCTGTGCACATTGTGCAGAGAGTTCCAGTGATAGTTTTCATGAATGATCACTCATGCTGAGGTGGGGTTTCCAGGGACAAAGCTGCCTTGGGGTCATTCATGCTCCTGTAACTCCTCATGAATACTCCTGTACATAAACCCAATAAACTCATTTGTTTGCCAAGTTGGACTTTGGTAAAATTATTTCTTTGGTCTGTCATTGTGCCAAGAAAAATAAATCTTTGTTCATGTATTCCCAGGAAGTCCCGCACAGCAAAATTAGCACTGAGCAGAGACTGACAGAAGCAAAGGTGAGTTTAAGAAGTGATTGCCATGATCCCAGCTATAGATGACAAGACATGCAACTGAGGCAGTACAGTCTGAGGATGGCACATATGCAGGGGAAGTCGACATGGCTGTCCTTCCCCATGTGGGGTCTGGTTGTGTACCTTCTTGCTATGGTGGTGGTTGTGTGGGTCTTCCTGTAAGTTAGTGAGACATGTAGCTGAGACTGAGCCATTGAGTGGTGGAGTGTCTGGGGGCAAAGGAGTGGGAAACCCATGACACAGTCCTCCCCTGATGTTGGCTTGGAGTAGCAAGCCTGCTTGAAGAGCGGGGTCCACCACATGAGTATGGGGGTGACCTGAGAACAGTTGAAGGTTTGGAAATTTTTCAGTGCCTGAATGTAACACGTAAGAGATGAGCATGTCGGCAGATTGCTGCAGAGGCTGCATGTCATTACTATAGATAAGATGTAACTGAAGCCAAGATGGATGCTCAGCAGGAACTTGCAGTAAGGGAGGAATTACAATGGAAAAAGAAAGTGCAGGTAGCATTCTCCACTTGAGCCTCTCACTTGGCAGGTACACTGGATAAAAGAGAGAATGAGATGGAATCGTCGGCTTGCCATTTCTTAGATCTGGTAGGACTCAAGAAGAAGAGAGTGCAAGTTAGAGCTCTGGTTTGTGCTGAAGAGCCCTTTCCTTCCAAAAACATGGAAAGAATCAAATAGAAAAGACAAAAGCATAAGGTAAAAAATGGAATAAAAACCGAAGGTGAGCAGGGTGGTATATATGGTACCCAGATCACCAGGCAAAGGGGGACTGTGTTCACTGGAGAGCTGATTCATCCGGGACTTCGGGATTGGAATGGAGCTTTAATGGCTTTGATGAGCCCCACTGTGTGAGCTGCTGTGGAGGGAGGAACTTACAAGGTGCGAGTCATAACAGCTCCCTAATGGGCTGGCCAGGAGTACCTGCAGGTAAGAATCGTGCAGGGCGATTGTGGCCTCACATTAAATTGTGAATTTACTCATTTTCTATTAATGTGCAACATATTTGGATTTGGGTGGACACTGGAACCAGGTGTGCCTTGGTCCCCAGGAGTATCAGAGGCAATAAACATCAGTTGATTGACATAGGGATAAAATGATGAAAAAAGATTAAGGATTGGAAAGGATAAAGCTTAACCTAGAGGTGGGCAACTTTCTCCCCTGGGTGTGCAGCGTACATTTCTTCCCTGTGATAAAGACTACCTGCTCAGCCAGGGGCCCTCTCAGTGGCCAAGTGTTGCCTGTAGAAAGAACTGGCTGGAGCTATTATACAGTGTTGTCAACAGTACCAGCCCCAAGCAAGCAGGCACAGATGTGGCCCCAAAAGAGGTGGTGCAGGCATAGCCCAAAGGAGGCTGAAGCAGGTACAGCCCAAAGAAGTAGGTAGCTATTCCTTCTTTGGCCTTGGGTCCAACTAAACAATTCAACCAGGCCCCACAGAACTCATCAGGGGTGAAGAAATGCACAGATGCCCCATGGCAATGCCCCAAGATAAAGAAGTGGGACATCCCAGGGTAAATGGCTTTGGATTAGAGAGAACTAAATAAGCTGTGTCCCATTCATGTTGCTGCAGGAGAATGTTGCTCTCCTAATGGCGTGACCACTGCAAGAGGTGGGGTCTTTTCCTGCTGTATTGGACCCGGCTAACATTTTTCTTTTATATTCCCATAACTGATGAGTCTTGAGACCAACTGACACTTGTTTGAAACAGACAACGATGTAATTTCAGAGTACTTTCCCAAGGTTATCTTCACCTGTCATGGGATGTTTGTTGTCTGGGTCTTACCATATTATGTATAAAGATTTCATCATAAAGAGGACATAATGATAACCTGAGTGTTTTATAGATTTGGAAACCCATTTGAAACATACATAAGTGAACCTAAAGGAGCCAGAATGGAAATTCAGTTCACAAAGGATACCAAGGTCAGGCACAACTGTGAAATTCTTGAGAGATTCATGGTTAGATTGCTGTTGTCATCCACAATAGGTCACGGAAGAAAACCTTCTGTTGCAAATGATGCTGTAGTTCAGAGACTAATAATCACTGGTGAAGGTCCTGAGAATAAGATTCTGTTTCTGTGGCCCAACATTAGCCATGGATGGACATCTATATCACCCCCTCCAAGGCTCAGGGAACATCACAGAGTGGGGGAGGGTTGAAAGAATGTAAGAGCTGGAGGAAGGGGTGAAGTGCTATGTAGCAATTACCTCCAAAATTGAAAAATTCAATCCTGGAAGGAAGCTCCTTAATACCCAAGAAGTAAGCAATTGACAAGTCTTAGGAAGTCCCTGAAACTTACAGGATTTATAAGGCTCTTCTCTCCCCCCAATTATATAAGCAATGAGGGTTTGTGAAGCCTAAAAGCAAAATAATGGGCCTGCCCATTCTTGGACTAGAACCTCCAAACTTGCAAGCCAAAATAAAACTTTTCTTCTCACTAGTTTATTATCCGAAAAATTTCTTATAGGAATAGAAAACTGACTGTCATAGGAGTGTTGGGGAAAAGCCGGATCTCAGATAGCATTAAAGTGAGAACCGTGTGACGGTGGGAAAGTGGTGGAAAAGGAAAATAAGGACATCTCAGCTCTGGGGCTTGAGAAAACAGTAGAACCATTTGTTGAAAAAGGGATATGATAGGAGCCAAGTTGGGGTACAAATCAGTGTTGTGCTGTGTGTGATGTGTGAAATCCTCCTGACATAGACCTGTAGCCACGAAAGATGCAAGTGCACAGACAAGAGTAGATTTGGGGGCAAGATCAAGGCTGAAGAAAGAGGTAAGGTCATTGCAAATGTATAGGTGGCGTTTAGTTAAAACTATGTGGCTAGGTAGGGATGTCAGGGGCTGATCTTCCAAAGAGGAGAAGCTTGACTGAATATAACACATACAGATTAAAAAGACGAATTTCTTACTGTATTCTAAGTATGCATCCTCATATTTACAGACAAGTGTATGCATCCTCATACATTACAGACAAATGTATCTCTTGCCACTCATCAAAGAAGCTTCTTTGGTAACAGATGGAGATTACTACAGATTTATGCAACTGGATTTATACAACAGATTTATACAACAATGCATAGAACAAGTGTCTGTGAAACGGCCCTAAATAACCCATCTTCTATGCAACCTCTACACATAAGATGAATGCATCTCTCAACTCTCATCAGAGAAGCTTCCTTACATAGCAGGTGGTGATTAACTCAGAAATCCACAAGTGGCCAATATGCAGAGAAGAGGCTAGAGTTCTTACCCCTGAATAGGACACCTGTATCAAACCTCTGCCTCTAAGACTCAGGGACCATTGAAGGAGAGATGGTGGAATGATTGTAAAAGTCAGAGGTGGCAGATGACCACAAGGAAACAGAGTTTTCCAGACAGCTGGTCAGTTATACATATGAACTCACAGCAATCACGACAGCATGCACAAGTCCCATGCAAGCTCAAACAGGAGAAAATCCCAGCATAGATGTGGGGAAGTAGGTAAGAAATTCCAACCCAACCTAATGAACTTTTGACAACTGATGGCTGCTGGGGGTAGGAGAGACAGTCTCTTACACTGTCGGGACTCTTGGTAGGTTAACCAGGCTCCAATGAAGGGAGCCCTACTCAAGGACACTTGGGGACACAAGTCACACCCTATAGGCATACACACACACACACACACACACACACACATATATTTGAGTACATTAAATTGGACAGGAGGCAGTAAGGGGAGGTGCGGATAGGAGAGGGGATCCAAATATCATCAAATTATATTGCATGAAAATTGCAAAAATTCAATTAAAAAAAATGTGGATATCCTGTTTTTAGAAAGCTAACTAATACAACAAAGAGGAACTGCAAGGAGTAGCCCAGGAGGCAGGGAGAAAACCAGAAGAAGGAGGCATTCCAAAAGCCAAGAACGAGAAGCTGCTGTAGAAGATAGGGACTGACCATCAAGACGTGCTGAGGTTCAAGAGAGGACACAGAGTGTCTGCTGAGTTTGTTGGTGGTGGTGTTTGGAGGTGTCTGACAGGTCCGGCCACAACAGTTTCGGCGACTGGAAAGGTCGGAAGCAGAGACAACATACCTAGAAAGAACGGACTCACGCAAACCTGAAATAGAGCTCGTAGACAAATATTTTGATCTGCGGTTTACACACAGCAGAAATGGATTTTTTTGGAGTTCTGGAAACTGGGAGGTTCCAGATGAAGGAACTGGCAGAGTCAGTGTGGGGTGTGAGTTGCTTTCTCACCCATCCTGTCTTCTTATGTCACACTCATATGGTGGAAACATTGGAATATTGGCGCCTCTTTTGCTTTTATTTATTTTTTTGATAATTTCATACTTGAGAACTGTATTTACATCATTTACACCCTTCCCTCTTCCCTCCTTCTACCCACCCCCACTCCTTCATGATCTCTTCTTTAATTATTTTTGTTGCACACACACACACATACATATGTGTATATGTGGACACTAACTTCACTCATGGAGTGTCAGCCTCCACAACCCAATCTCCTCAGATAAGTTCCACCTTCCAACACTCAAAGCCGTAGCATTGGTAATTAGGATTCAACATAAGAATTTTGGAAGGCCATAAGCATTGAGATTATAATAGCAATCTTTTGGAAAAGGAATTCGTTGTTAACCAGAGAGTTAAATTTTTTTCTTTTTCTTGTATTTCTGTTTTCTACACTTACTTGCTTGTTTTGGAAACAGCTATGATGGTGTGTTCGTGTGCAGCAGGAAAGGTCCAGGAAGGAGGCTGAGAATGATGATTCAAGAGAGAGAAAGCAGGCTTGAAAGTGACCACTGTGGAGCAGAGACACATCTGCGGCCAAAGTGGGAAGGCTGAAAACATGGACCAGCCTGCAGTCCCTCCTTGCACTGTGTCTGAGGGAGAAGGAAGCTACCACATCAACGACACCAGAAGAACCAGCTACGTGTGGCACAAACTCTTGGGGTAAGAAGGATAATGCCCCCCACCCCCATGTTTGTAGACTAATTTGGAAAATCAGAGTGTTCCCAGTCTGCTTAGGGACTTCTTTCAGATATGTAACTTAAGGAGACACAACAAACACTCATTTCATGTTTCTCGCTGGTCTGGTTGGGAATCATAAGGACAATGACTTTTATTTTAAATAGACAAGTAAATAAATCCGGTTTAAGCATATACTCTTCAAAGGCACGCACAGCCTAGCACGTTGTAATGACAAAAGTAAGCGTGTGTTTGAATGTTATAATGTTAACGTTGTGTTGTTGTGCAAAAGTTCAGGGATAAGAAGGCAGCAAGCAAGGGGCTTTGAGAAAAGAAACATCATATGATGAAATTTTTTGTAAACTAAGCCTTCGGTGCTGATTCAAGGCAAGCACATGTCTCATATTTCCCTCCACTGCTAGAGATCTTGGCATTGGATTTGCATGTGAAGATAAAATCTTTAGCTTGGCAATTCTCAAATAAAATATGACTCTGACCTAAAGTTTAGACATCATCTATGAATATAGATAGAAACAATTCTCTACGCCGAGCATGGCTTAAAGGTCAGCTGTTATTTGGTTTGTTGAATTATATGTTCTTACATTGTAGTGCTATAAAAATAAGCAAGACATTTGTTTTGAGTTATCAGAGAATTTGAATCTTGGCAGCTTGTATCTCTGTTCTATGTAAGGTCTCTCATTCATGTTACTCTCTTAAACATTTTCTTAAATCTGCTTTAACTTGTTCAGGACAAGTTGGACCAAGTGCCAAAAACAATTGGAGATGCTTCAGTAAATAAAACTGTACAGTAAAAGGCTCTCTGGAGGACTCAGGCCAGGAAGGAAAGGCTCTGGCTAGGTGCTGCTGACACTGAATAATGATCATGCTAACATATAAACCATCATGAGATTGCAGTATAGCCCAATGTTCCCAGAACGTCACACCTTGTTCTTACACCTAGAAATGTGGCATGTGTCCATGGCAGACTAGTTCACTAAGGATTAGTGTAAGAAAATGTCTTGCTGCCTTAAATTAGCGACTTGTGAATCATATCTGCAAAGCACTCATGCTGACCAATAAAGAAGGAGGGGTCCTACAGTCCTGGCAATTCTCCATGCGTGCAATCACATTAAAGGTCTTCTAGTAAAGAAACCTAACACTCTCCAAAATTAGTTGACCATGGAACTTTGTCCTGTGTGACATCCTGTTGTCATTTATCACGTTGCCAGGCTTCTGAAGCACTTTCAGGGTGGGCAGTAGTATTTCCAGCTGTATGCCTCTTACTAGGAGGAAAGACCTGGTGCTCATATCAGAAGCCAAACTGCAGAGAGTTGTCCTCCCTTACATCATGAGAATTGGGGTATCGTGTGCTGTAGACAGGGTGGTTGCATGCTTCTTCCTGGATAGAGCACAGAGAAGCAGGGCAGTAGAGATTCATCTATGGCCCTGATGAGGCACAAGGTCCAGAGTTCAAAGTCACTGGCACCACAAAGGTCTACAGAGATGGCTCTGGTGTCCCCACCAGGCTGTCCCTAGGACATGATTTAGTTTCTCTTTCCTTCTCTTTCTCATGATGAGTTCTCTTTCCTTTGACTCTTCATATTTTCCCAATCTGTTCTCTGAATTTTGTATAAAGACTGCATTAGCATAGCCTCTCTCTTCCCATTCAGGCGTCTAGAATCAGCTCTGGTGCCTATAGGTGAGAACCCTGTAGAACTTACCTTTTATTATATAGCAAAAGTGGTATTTGGAGAACAGCTTTGGAGAACACTGCATTCTGGTGTAGTAAGACAAGCCTCATAAGTCAGATGCCACTAAGATCCAAGATTATACATCCCCTTACTGCCTTGTTGGCATGTTGATACAATTTACTACTAGGTATAGCTAGTGGACCACAATAGCACAGAAGCGATTTAATTTCAGCCCATACATACAGATCATTTAATAACTAGTTCATTTGCAAGCTCTCCTCCATTCCCTCTAGTTTGACCAGGATTCACGCTCCTTTCACAGCCCTATTCCATGGTCCTTTAGGACTGATCATTCCTCTGTCTTTAAAACAAACTACTCTTTTCTATCTTTGTGCATAAACAATATCTTCCTTGTTTTAATTATGCGGACCACAAAACTTCAACAAATACATAGCTGTGGAAAAATACCCTCAACCGAAAGAAAATTATAAACATGAACTGTAAAATGATGAAATTCAAAAGAGTATATGCCTGATGAAATTTCCAAGGTGCAAATTCAAGTGCAAATGGACCACTTTGCTACTTACAAAAAAGGATTGGAATCTCCCAATGTTGCTAGCAACACCTAAGAGACACAAGCACACAGACAGATACAAATACCAGCACGGGAGTGTCTTTTTTCTCCTTCCCTGGAGAGCAGCCTCAGATACTCCTACATGAGGTTGGTACCTGGAGCTCTGTTTGAAATAAACAATCATGAAACCGGGTAAGTCTCCTGTTGTCAATGTTGCCATAGAACTAGCATTTCCCTTGTTAAAAGGAATGTCCCGTCTTCACCATTGGTAACCTCAGTTATCCTTCTTATAAGAAAATATAGAGTTCGTGGGGTTGGAGCGAGGCTGCTCTTGCAGAGGACCCAGGTTCAATTTCCAGCACCCACATGGTGGCTAACAACCAATGATAACTCCAGTTCCAGGGGATCCAACATCCTCATCTGACCTCCATGGGCACTGCATGAAATAGGTGCCCCTACCTGCATGCAGGCAATATATTCATATAATAAAATAAAAATAGTAAAGAAAATTATTTTAAAAAAGAAAATAGAGAATTCAGTACTACTGTGCCTTTTAAAGGTGTTAATTACATCCCTCTATAACCATCTCTTGGGCTGTAAACATTAAGGTTCAGATAGAAAATGAGAACAGAGGCAGACAAGCCTTGGGCCTTAAACTCAAAAGCTAGGGCGTCAGGTACAAAGAAACAGGAATTGAGAAGTGGATGCAAGAGCCTGACTTGAAGTCTTCTTCCTTTCTATTATCCACTGGAATCAGATACACGCAGCCCTACAGCCCATCAGGCCACAGGTAGAAGACCTGGCAATACCGGGTATTCAAAGGGCAGCAGGAAATAACCGCATTGGGTAGACACCCAGAAGTCTCCAAATGGCGATTGAACTCTTCCCAAAGCACAGCACCAACCCAGGGGTCATCAAGAAAGAGCATATCTCAAAGGTGACTTCAACTTTAACCTGACGTTTACCGAGTTTACTTGGAAGTAACGGGATTCCATTTTCTGTGTCGGGAAAAATGGACACTCAAAGCAAGAAACAACACTTTTATTACCAAAATTATGCTCAACTGTGTGCATGTGAACTTGAGAGTTGGCAAGTTCATGTTAATTTTAAAGTGCCTAGCTCTGAAGTTCAGTCAGTACTGCCCTTTGTGATCGTATTTTCTCAAGTCTTCAGAGACTTCTGAACCGTGAGAAGAGGCAGGATGGACGCAGCAGGACACAGCAACATGGACAAAGTCATGAAATGAGGGAAGTGGGGCTCAGAGACGGCTCAGCATCATTTGTCTTATCTGAGGTCCCAGCACGGACGGCTTCCTAGCTCATCACGTACACAGGTCCTAGGCAGCACAGCAGGAGCAAGAGGGACGATACATGCAGATGATGAGGGATAAAGTTTGCATGCCAGCTTTGCAGGAAGCATCTAGCCTGACATAGCTTGAGAAATGTGAAAATAAAACGTTTTCACGTTCAGTTGTGTGAGAAATGTGTTCAGTGGAAATGGCAAAGAAACTAACCTCCTTTCTCCGTTGTGTTTATGCTGACAGCATAGCATTATCATCACATTGGACCACAGATCTGATAACACATTCATTTTCTAGAATTCTGGCCCAGTTCTCATTGATGTAATTATAGTTTACCTACCTAACTCCATCTAGACTGTCTACTAAGCATGTTGTCATTCCTTCTGGTCCATAGACATTCCCTAGTCTCAATCTCTTGTGCCCAAGGGGATGGTGAGCCATGATAAACTGGTAGCTTCCAGCAAAGGATATATGTTCTATAAATTTTGGTGACAGATGACTTAATCACATGTTCACAAACCCATAGCAGGGTCTAGCTCCTAAGACCAATCATGAACTCATATCCCAGGGTCTCACCCCTGATTGCTCCAAAACTTAAAAGTTTAGTATAAAAAAATTTTGATATCAAAAACTGGGGACCAGTATGGAGAGATGACTCAACAGTAAAGAGTGCTTGCCGCTCTTACAGAGGGTGAGGGTTCCGTTCCCAGCATCTACATGGTGATGCACAACCATCTGTAACTCCAGTCCCAGGGGATCTGATGCCCTCTCTGGCCTCCATGGGCTCCTCCACACACAGTACACGTAAGTTCATGCAAGTATACACACATAATATTAAAAAAATTTAATAGCCAGATGAGGTAGCATAAGCCTTAATCCTAGCATTAGAGAGGCAGAGGCAAGCAGACAGCTATGAACTCAAAGTCAGCCTGGTCTACATAGTTACATAGTAAGGTCCAGGCCAGCCAAGGTTACATAGTGAGACCCTGTCTTAAAAACAAATAAACAAAAAAAGTATACTTTTAACTAGGGAGTTTTCCTTATTTATCTGATTTGGGGGAAAAAGCTGAATAGTAAAGAGAAAAATACTCTAGAAATTATCCTGAGAGTAAATGGGGAAAGGAAAGCCCACCACAACCCGATGTTTAGTGGGTGCTTGATGCCCATTTATACTTTCAATCACTGGGTTCTTTGTGGTTGCAGTAACAGGAACTTACTTAGATCAGGAGCATAAAAGAAAACATGTGGGTTGTTAGAATCTAGGGAAAGATCTATCCTCGGCTATATAATAGCAAGGCCCAGCAGCCAGCTGCCAGAGCAGAGGGATCCTAGCGCAGTGAGCTTTACCATTTCCTTCTGATGGCGTTCCACAATAACTCCCAGGTATCATAGTCCATTCATCGTGCCTGGAAAGATGGGCCGAAAGTGAGCCCTAAGTACAAATGACTTGCTTGGCCCAGCTTGTATCAGGTGCCCATCCAGGACCACCAACTGGGGCCATAGGATGAAACAGTTTCTTGCTAAATATGAAAGAGGGGGCAAAGAAGAGGAACTTGCTGGGTGTAAAATCCCCAAAGCCAAGGACTAGCGGAAGCAGCAGGGATTGCATTCAGAGTGGAGAAAACAAAGGCTACGGTGCCCATGAAGAACTGGATGCATTTCAGCATGCTATTCTGATCACCACGGATGACTGCAGAAATGTCAATGACTCAAGCTTGTGTCTATTGCCTCTATAAATCTACCAAAAAATGCTCAGGGGAAAATAGATTCAAACTTAATCCACAGTCCTAGGCACTGGGCAGCCTCAGTGGAACACCAGAGATTCTCGGATTTCTGGATACACAAGGACTATGCATGTTCTGGTAAAGTCTGCCTGCCGGATCTTATGCTCCTCCGAGTGAGGCAACATTGAGAAAAAGAGATGAGGATGAATAAAGGCGAGAGGAAGCCACAGACGCAGGGCCATGGATCAGGAGGGGCTGTGGGCTCACTAAGGGGTTAACATGCAAGACAGAGGTAACAGATTTGCTGCTGGCCCAAACTCTCCTTAGTTTTGCCTTAGCCCAGGGACTCCCACACCTTCTCAGAACCTCAAGCCCCAGACCCCTCCATATGCTAAGCCACTAGGAGGTAGGCACTGAAGCAACAATTCAGATTGTTGGCTCCATGTCCTCTGTAACACTGCAGACTGTTCTCTGTGTGCTAGCTCTGCTTCTCTCTCTCTCTCTCTCTCTCTCTCTCTCTCTCTCTCTCTCTCTCTC
>NW_008352394.1:1335444-1360752 GCF_000622305.1 Nannospalax galili | reverse complement strand
TGTGTGTGTGTGTGTGTGTGTGTGTGTGTGTGTGCGTGTATGTCTTGATTGCTCACTTGCTTTTAACCTTATAATAACAGATGACCTGGGCAGGTAGAAAGGTAAATAAATTAGTAGGTGCTGTTGTAGTAAGAGACAGGCAAAATGAGAGGCAGTCTAAGTCTTTTGAGGTGCCATTAAATCCACTGGCAATGCTGCCTCTATTAACATACTCTGACTGTATTTCAGAGTCAACCCTGAAGTATGAATATAAAAGCCCTGGTGAGAATAGAGAATTTTGAGGCCTTTCCACAAAAACTCCAATGATTTTGGTTTCATAGATGTAGTATAAAAAACATGGGTCCCGTGGTGATTAACTGGGGTTTTATAGGCAGTGTTTCAAACAAGTACTGGGCTGTGTGTATTCAGTTACTGTAGTTATGATTTCATTAGGTTCTCTGATAAATAATGCAGTGGCTTTAATGATGCATTTCCTCTTTAAAAAAAAAACCCACAATGGAAACTCCATTTCATAAAGCAAAGAAGAACAATGACTTCTGCTTAATTATTATTACTTTTAAATTAATCTGTAAGGTTGTAAGAAGTGAATGCCAAGTTGGAAAGGGGGAAAAAATGAAAGAAAATGTTAACCTGCTTAAAAGGTGAACCCATGTGTGGGTGAGAACAGAGTGCATATAGGTCAAAAATCAGCACGGAGGCCCTACCTCCTCCATCGAGTCCTTTCCAGATCACAAAAGGAAAGTGGTCCTGCCAAATTAAAACTCTCCATAACAATAAAACCTGATTTAATGCAGTCATTATTTTTCCATTAAATCTGAATATCATCTAATGCATGGATGTTATTTTAAACCCACTGCACTAATGCAAATCCAACATTCCTTATAAATCATACCTAAACGTTCCATCCATTGTCATTACCGCTGTTGACAATCACAACACCTCATCCCCAAGGACACTGTCCCCTCAGCCCAAGACTACAAAGAGGGAGGAAGGAATAGAGATGCATTTTAATTTCCAGTGGAGAGTTGCTTACTGAGGTGCAGCGACTGAGTCAGTAATACCCTGGAGCTCTCTGCTTAATTTGGTTCAACACATAACCCTTGCTTCTCCAGGCCGTATTAGGCTGGGAACAATTTTCAGGCTTGTATTAAAAACACCAGGGAAATAGAAACCTCTTTAAGGACTTAAACTAGAGGAAAGCTAATGTTGGGAACTAGTGCCACCAGGAAAGGATATGTTGTACAGGACTGTCCTCCAATTCAGGCAGATGCCTCTTCCTGAGCTCAGCTGTGCCTGCTTGCCAAAGATCCTCATAATTGGCCTTGATGACTATTCAGACTCCCGCCCCACTCTCCACCACCACTCCACCCCTGCATAGAAGGAGGGGCAAGAAGACTTGTAAGACCCTTACCTGAGTATTCAGTCATACCTCGCAACTCATGGTGGGTAATCTGGCTCTAAATGCACATGGCCTGAGGAAAGGGCTAGAACATATAGGCTGGGGAAGACTAGGGGAGGAGGGGTTCCACTTATGCAGCTCTGAGGAAGCCATCATCCACGCTTGGGTGAAGACTTTCTGGTGGGGCTTTGGGGGGTAGCACTTGCACTCCTGCAAGTAAGCCCTCATCCATTGCTCTGTAAGTAAGCCCAATAAACTTATTGGCTCCGTGGAGTGCACTTTGGGGGAACTGTACCTCAGTTTTTGTCATTGGGACTAAGGCAGAAGGATGTTATTTACATTCCCCTCTGAAGGAATTTTTAATTGAATTTATGTGAGGTTCATACAATATAATTTGATGGTATTTAGATCCTCTCCCCTATCTGCTCTTCCCCATTATTGCCCCACACAAAATCTAATATACTCTATTGTATATTACATTATATATATATATATATATATATTATATATTTACAATAAGGCCTATAGAGTCTAATTTGTGTCCGCAAATGTCCTTCAGTGTGGGTCTATCCACTGGAGCCCGGTTAACTTACCAAGACCCCCATCCTTGAAAGGCACTGTCTCTGCCCCTCCCAGCAGCCATTTGTTACCAGTTTCCTTAGGTGGGTTGGAACTCCTCATCCACTTCCTCATGTTTATGCTGGGATTTCTTTTTTTCTGTTTCAGCTTGCATGGGATTTGTGCATGCTCTCACCATTGCTATGAACTCATATGAGTAACTGATAAGCTCTCTGGAAAACTCTTTCCTGTGGTCACCCACCTCCTCCGACTCTTACAATTGTTCCGTCCCCCTCTTCTGCAATGATACCTGGGTGAGCAGAAGTTTGATATAGGTGTCTTTTTCAGGGATAAGCTCTCAGCAGCTTCTTGTTTCCCGCATGCTGACCAGTTGTGGGTTTCTGTGTGAATCACCATCTCTGCATAAGCAAAACTTTCTGGTGAGAGTTGAAAGATGTATTAATCTGTGGGTATGACAATAAAACATTAGGAATCAGTTTAATATTATAACTAGTTAGCAGAAAACTCATTTTAGGCTCTCTCCTATGCCCTGTGACCTGTCTAACCTCAGGTTCCTAAGCCTGATATCAATGGTCAGGTATGGGCTCCTTCCTTTGAAGTAGACCTTAAATCCAATTAAAGAGTGGTCAGTTGCACCCATAGTACTTGTGCCACCATTGCACTGGGCACAATCTTGCTAGGCCAATTATTACTGTCATTCACAGGACTCAGACTTGGGTAAGGTTTATGACGTTTTTCCTTCCAGTAACATGTGTAGCACCTTCCAGCACCGGGAGTACCAGCCAGGGGAGATGAAGCTCTGAAGTCAGCACCACCTTTATTTCTCTGCTCTACAGATCACGTGTGTAGTGTAGTACCTTCAGCATCCAGATCTAGTGGGTAACTAAGAACAAGAGCAATTACCAGTACTGTCTGAGGGTCCGTGGGACCTGATCTACAGCTTCTACAGGGAGTTCATTCCTGGCATTGAGGTGTTTTTTTTTTTCATTAGTCTATGTCTAGTAGGGGCAATGTCCCCCTGCTTTAGGATAAACACTTTTAATCTCTTTTTATTATGTATGTATATATATTATATATATGTGTGTGTATATATATATATATATATACACTTTAAGAATCTTCTATAGTAGTAAGTTTCCATATGGCTTTTTGTAAAGGCCTTTAGTGTAGGTTATCCCTCCTTCCTCTGCCCTGACCTCACATTCCCTACCCCATTTAACCCTTCCTACTCTAATGTTCCCCTTTCCACCTTCACATCACTGCATTCTACCACTCCTCCAAGGATGTCTCCCGCCACCTACCTACCGTGGTCATTTATTAATTTCTTGAACTCTCTAAATTTTCAAATTGAAGCAAGCATATCTAAGATTTAAAATTTAGCATCCAGCTATGAGAGAGAAAATGTGATTGTTTGTCTTTTTGCGTCTGGTTTACCTCCCTCAGGATGATTGTTTTCAATTCCATCCATTTATCTGAAAATATCATAATTTCATTTTTTTATATTTTTATTTATTTTTTATGCATATGGGTACTGCCTGCATGTGTATAAGTGCACCCATGTCATGCAATGCCCACAGAGGTCAGAAAACAGTGTTGCATCGCCTGAAACTAGAGTTATAAATGGTTGTTAGCCACCATGTGGGTTCTGGAAATTGAACCCCAGTCCTCTGCAAGAGCAATCAGTGCTCTTAACCACTGAATCATCTCTCCAGCCCCATAATTTCATTTTTTTAAACTAGAAAAATATTCTATTGTGTATATGTATCATACCTTATCCATTCATCAGTTGATGGACATCTAGGTTGTTTCCAATTTCTGGCTGTTATGAAAAGGCCAGCAATAAGGATGGATGACCAGGTATTTCTGCAGTAGGGTACAGAGTCTTTTGAGGACATGCCCAAAAGGGTATGGCTAGGTCACATAGAAGATCATCAATTTCAAACTTTTTGAGGCATCGCCACACTGATTTCCAAAGTGGCTGCACCAGTTTGCACTCCCACTAGCAGTGACTAAAAGTTCCCCCTTTCTTCACACCCTCACCAGGATTTGTCACTATTTGTTTTTTGGATCTTTGCCACCCAGAAAGAATTTTGACAACAGATGTGTATAAAAGAACTAAGCTACCAAACAGGAGATTGTACAAGCCAGCAAATACCAGTGCTAGGCAGTTGTTATGACTCCTTGCCTGGAGAGAAGAGTAAGGGCTACCAGGATCCATGGACCAAGGATGCTAGGAGGGTGTGGGAAACATGCCAGGTCTGTGCAGATTCAGAGAAAGAATTAGTATTGATGGAGGTGCTCCTGAAACCACAAAGCAGGAACAGTATGTGCCTCCTCCTTTTCCCTACTCTCTGACTACCTCCAGTTGACCAAATCAGAAGCCAACTGATAAAGGAGAGTCTGAGAAAAGCAGCCCAAAGACTTCCGTCTCCCTGCTTCAAGTTCTAACATACACCATCCATTAAGAACTATGTAAGTTTATAGGAAATTTTTTAAATAATATTCTTGTTGATTCCTTGATAATTTCATACAATGTATTTTGATCATATTCAGACCCCCTCCACTATCTTCTTTCAGATCCACCCCCACCTCCCTAACCTCTCTCACTTCATGCTCTCAATTATTTTTTAAGACCTCTGGAGTTTAATTTGTGTTCACCAAATACTCTTTGGTATGGGTCCATCCCCTGAAGCATGGTCGATGGTCCCTCCAACATCAGCTGTTGATGCCAGTAATTCCTCAGCTAGGTATAGGGCTTCTTGCCCCTCACCCCACTCCAAGCTAGGATTATTTCCTGGCTTGGGCTTGCAAAGGTCTTGTGCATGCTGTCACAAGCACTGTATGTTCATATCTGCAACTGATATATTTTGTCCAGAAAACACTTTCCTTGTATTCATCCACCATCTCTGGCTGTTAAAATCTTTCTGACCCCTGTGTCACAATGATTCCTGAGCCTTGAGAGGAGAGGGTGTGACATAAATGTCCATTCTGGCTGGAGTGGTCATAGATCTTAAAGAAAACCTCAAGACTCATCACTAGATTTGTGATTTCTTACTCTGTACAAAATATGTATCCTTTTATTTACAGACAAATATCCCAGATACCACTCATCAAAGAAGCTCATTTTGCACCAGTCAGAGACTATTACCAACTACCACAACTGGTCACACATGGACATTGTCTATGAATTGCCCAAGCCTAAGTGACACATCTACAATGCAACCTCTACCTAAGGCTCATGGAACATAGAACAGGGGTAAAGAAGAGGACACTAATGAATCTCTCAGTTTTCAGTAATAATAAAGCTCCTTCATGCAGCAGAGGACATGGAACACAAAAGGTCACATATGACCAAAGTATAGACATCAAGAGTCTGCCAAATAATGGTCCTTGGACAGGACTCCTATATTAAACTTCACCCACCCAAGGCTCAGGGTCCATTGTGGAAGAGGGGCAGAAAGATTGTGAGAGCCAGGGAGGAGGTGCATGACCACATGGAAACAGAGTCCTACAAGCTCTTGGGAACCTGCTCATATGATTCTATGGCAATGGTGTCAGTATACACAAGTCCCATGCAAACTCAGGCAGATAAAAACCCAGCATAGATAGAGCTGGGAAATGAATACCAGACCCTAATCTTATCTGAAGAAATCCTGACAACTGATTGCTGCTAGGTGAAGAAGACCTGATCTTCCTAAAACAAGGAACTCTAGATAGGCTGACTAGACCTCAGTGGATGGACTTTCCCTGGGGAATGGCTGGGGACACTGATGACACAGTGGGCCTTAATGGGGATGACAGAGTATATGGGCTCCAGTGGGGGCAGGGGGAGCTATGGGAGGGTGCCAGTGGGGACAGAGGTATAAAGATGATTAAGATTGCTTGAGATGTTCGGTATGAAATACACGAAAACTCAATAAAAACAGAAAAATGAGAAATAAAAATAAATAAATAAATGTCCCATTCAGGCTGCTCTCCACATGCAGTCCCTTACTCTCTGCATGCCGATCAGCAGTAGGCCTCTGTGTTAATCATCATCCACTGCAAGAAGCTTCTCTGGTGTGAACTGAGTGATGAGCTAATCTATGAGCACAACAGTAAGTAATTAGTAGTCAATTTAATACTATGTCTCCTTAGCAGTATAATAGTAGTAGGTTTTCTCCTGTGGCCCGTGACTTGTCTAGCCACATGTTCTTGGCTGGATAATGATGCCAGGTATGAGTTCCATCTTGGGAGGTGAGCTTTAAATTCAATCAGAAAGTGACTGATCACTCCCATAACATTCATGCCACCACTGCACCAGTGGTCATATCTTGCCAAGCCAGTTGTTATTGTAGTTCACAGGGCACCAGTGGGCATGTATTGCCAGGACAGTTATTACTGTAGCTCACAAGGTTCACAACTGGGTAAGACTGATGATTACTTTTCTCCCCCAGTAGTGTGTACAGCACCTTCCAGCACTATGAGAGTTAACCAGTAGACATGAAGTTTCCAGGTCAATACCATTTAGTTTCTCATGTTCTATGACTCAGAAATGAGTATCTTCAGCAAAAGGGTCTTACCATCAAGATTTAGAGAGTACGTAAGAGAAATGACAATAATCAGTAATGGTTGAAGGTCTATGGCGCCCCCTGGCCAACAGCTTCAAAAGAAGTACTGCATTCCTGGCACTGGGCTTTTAATTTGATAGCCTATGATGTCTAGTCAGGGACATTGTTCCTTTGCTATAGAGTGCTCCCACTTAAACTTTTTTATTCCAAAGGGAGGCAATTTTTTTATTCTAAAGGGAGGCAATTTTTTTATTCTAAAGGGAGGCAATTTTTAACAAATTTTTCGGGAAGGATGGAAGGGTGAATGTGGCTTCAAGACAGGCAATTTTTAACACATTTTTCCAGAAATAACTTGAAGCAGGTTACATAAAAAATATATACAATGAAGTTTAAGGGAGGAAAATAGGAATAAGAAATCAAAGACCAAAAGATTTGCCAACATGGGGTCAACTTTGGTGGAATAATGAAGGTTTCCATTAGCTCTGTTCTTCTTTTAATCCTAAGAGTTTATTGGGCTTGCTAACAGAGCATAGGATGGGAATTTATTTACAGAAGAGTGGGAACCCCCCATTTATGGCTGCACTGGAAAGTCCACAGTCAGATACAGATCCTGTGATTTCCTGATAGCCGCATAAAATGATGAGAGAGATGCCTCATGGCATTCTCAGCTTATATATCTTTAGCCCCTCCCCCACATGCAGCTAAGTTCCACTGATTGGATGGGAGGGGTAACTAACTCCCACATTGACCCCTTGACAAGCATGGGAAGGAGGTGTGACTATAGCTTGCCGGCATAGTGGTTAGAGGACACTTCCAGGTAACACTCCACCCCTTTCTCCAGCTCTTACATTCTTTCTGCCAACCTCTTCTGCAAAAGTCCCTGAGCCTTGGAGGGGATGATAGATGTGGGATGTTCTTCCTCCCACTGTGGCAAGGCATTAAACTTTCAGCTCTCTGCATCTGTTTTCTGTGGGCTGTTGTCCCATTTCAGTGGGATTCCATCTACCACAAAAACACAAACAGCAAAAAGCAAGAACATCTAAACAGTGACTGCTGTAATAATTGGATGTAAACACAAATGCTAGGACAGTACTTTAGCAGATACCTCACATCCATCTAACAAAACAATTTCAGTGGCTTCCCCACTGGGACCTATATCCTCCCCTGACACAGGGGTTTGGCCTGATCTGTACAGTACCAGATGTGTGTTCCACTCCTAGGGTTAGTCTGGTCTACAATACCAGATGTGTGCTCCACTTCTAGGATTGGCCTGGTCTACAGTACCAGATGTATGTTCCACCTCCAGGAATAAGCATTACATCCTATTGAAAATTTGCTAGTTGTACATACACTAGACATGCCACTATTGCACCAGCTGAAATATCTTGTTGGGCAATTGGATATTACAGCACATAGGGTTCGTCATTGAGCAGAATAATAGGGGATAGTTCTCCCCCAGCCATTAGTGTGTCACTTTCTGGCACTATGAAAGCCACCCATCCAGTGGCAGGGAGTTTCTAGCTTAGTCCAAGCTTGATTTCTCCCTCTCCCACACTCACATCATGCAGTGCCTTCAGCAATAGGATTTTACCGTCCATTTCAGTGTACAATGAACATTATTGGCAATGGCTTTTATTTTGGGGGGACTCTAGGGCCCCTCTGGCCAACAACTCATCAGGGGTCAAGCCACCTCTGGCACTGGGATTTTCATTTAATGACTGTATGGCTTCTGGTAGGGCTTTCTTCTATCCCCATAGGATTCCTTCTGTGCTTAAGGCTTTTTTTTTTCTTTTTAACTGTGTATCAGGAGAATTTTCCCCCTTTATTCCCATAGTTCTTTCTATAGCCTTTCTTCCCCCTTTCCCTTTAACTACCCCCTTTTTGCATATTTCTCCCTTAGTAACATTTTTCTCCTACTATTCTTCTCTCTCAGGTTTCTTCTTGCCCTGGTTCCCTTCCATATTCCTGGTTCCTGCAGTTACATCAGGATATGCACTCACTTATAAAGATTTGATGCTAGGATCTACAGATGAGGGAGAACATACATCTTATGTTTTTCTTAGTCTGTGTTACTTCACTTAGTATAACATTTTCTAGATCCATCCATTTACCAGAAAATTTCATTAGTTCATCTTTCTTTACTGCTGAGTAGAACTCCATTGTGTGAATGCACCATGTTTTTGTTAACCACTCAACAGTTGAGGGGCACTTAGGTTCCTTCCATCTCTTAACTATTGTGAAAAGAGCAGCAAAAAATATGGTTGTACAAGTCTCTGCAATAGGATGGGTCCTTTGGGTATATGCCAAGGAGTGGTATAACTGGGTCATATGGTAGGTTCATTTTGAGGTTTTTGTTTTGTTTTGTTTGTCCTTTTGAGACAGGGTCTCCCTGTAGCCCCAGCTGTCCTGGAACTCACTATGTAGACCATTCTGGCCTCAAACGCACAAAGATCTGCCTGCCTCTGCCTGTGTGAGTTTTTTAAGAGTTCTCCACACTGCTTTCCATAGGGGTTGCATGAGTTTGCAATCCAACCAGCAGTGAGTGAGCATTCCTCTTTCTCCACATCCTCGCTAACATTTCATATCATTTGTTCTCTTGATCTTAGCCAGCCTAACTGGGGTAGGGTGAGATCTTAAGGTGGTTTTAATTTGCATTTCCCTAATTACTAATGATGTTGAACACTTTTTAAGATGTTTCTTAGCCATCTTTATTTCTTCCTTTGAGAACTCTCTGTTTAAATCTTTAGCCCATCTTTTAATTGGGTCATTTGTTTTCTTGGTTCTTTGTTTTTGAGTTCTTTATGTATTCTGGATGTCAAACCTTTGTCAGATGGGTCATTGGTGAAGATTTTTTCTCATTCTCTGGGTTTTCTCTTCACTTTCTTGATTTTTTCTTTTGCTGTACAGAAGCTTTTTAGCTTAATGAGGTCCCACTTGTTGATTGTTGACCTTAATTCTTGAGCAACTGCTGTCTGATTTAGAAAGTCTTTTCTTACACGTGTCTTGTAGATTACTGCCAAAATTTTCTTCTAATAGTTTCAGAATTTTGAGTTTCACATTGAGGTCTTTGATCCATTCTTCTTAATTTCATTCTTCTACATGTGGAGATCCAGTTTGCCAGCACCATTTATTGAAGATGCTGTCTTTCCTCCACTGTGTGTTCTTGGCACCTTTGTCAAATATCAGGTGGCTGAAATTGTGTGTACTCAGGTTTGGGTCTTCAGTGATGTTGCATTGATCTGTGTGTCTTTTTTATGCCAGTACTATGCTGTTTTTATGACTATAGCTCTGTAGTATACTTTGAGATCTGGCATAGTAATCCCCCCAGTGTTGCTCTTTGTGCTCAGAGTTGCTTTGGCTCTCCGAGGTCTTTTGTGCTTCCATACAAATTTAAGGATTTTTTTTCTACTTCTGTAAAGTATGCCATGGGGATTTTGATTGGGATTACATTTAATCTATATACTGTTTTTGGAAGATGGTCATTTTCACAATATTAAATTCTTCCAATCCATGAGTATGGGAGGTCCTTCTATCCTCTGGTGTCTTCCTCAATCTCTTTCTTTAGAATTTAAAATTTTCATTGTACAGATCTTTGATGTCTTTGGTCAGGTTTATCCAAGATATTTTATTTGTGGCTATTGTTTCCCTGGATTCTTTCTCCAATAGCTTGTTAGTGGTATATAGAAAAGCTACTGATTTTTGTAGGTTAATTTTGTAACCTGCCACTTTACTGTAAGTGTTGATCAGTTCTAGGAGTTTTCTGGTGAAATTTTGTGGATCTCTTAGGTATAGTATCATAGTGTCTGCAAAGAGGGATAATTTGACCTCTTCTTTTTAAATTAGTACTCTAATTTCCTTCTCTTGTCTTACTGCTCTAGAAAGAGTTTCAAGCACTATGTTGAAAAAGAGTGGAGATAGTGGACAGCCTTAAACTCTTTTTTATATATGTGTATGTGTATGTAGGAAGCTTCTATAACAGTAGGTTTCCATATGACTGTTTGTTTTCACCTCCTATTCCTTACCTCACTTAACTCTTCCTGTTCCATTATTTCCTTTTTCCCCTTTATAGCACTGCATTCTATCTACCCTCCCTCCCAGAGAGGGTACCACTACCTGTATTCCCCACAGGGAATAAAATCATGTAAAAGTTTCAAGTTATTTTAGGAAAAAATTATACATGTTTTTCCCCCTTTGGATGATGTCAGCAGTGGAGAATTACCTAGAAATTAAATCATACAGATTTAACCTAAGAAATGAAAAGTCTATCGCTATTTTAATTTTTGTTATAAAGAGTAGAATGACTCAAAAATATTCTTAGCCATCAGGGAAATGCAAAATTAAAACTATTTTGAGATTCCATCGTACTCCAATCAAAACAGCTAAAACAAACAAATACAACAGCAAATGATGCTGTAGATATAAGGAAAGGGAAACATGGTTGGTGAGAGGGCAACTGGTACAGTCACTCCAGAAATCAGTGTGGAGGTTCTTCAAAAAGCTAGAGATAGATCTGTCACGTGGTACAGCTGTACCACCCTTGGACATATTCCCAAAGGACTCCATACCATACTGCAGAGACACCTGTTCATCTCTGCTCACTGTTGTTCTATTCACAGTAGCCGGAAAATAGAAACAGCCTAGAGGTCCATCAGCTGGTGGATGGTACATATACACAATGGAATATTTTTCAGTTGCAAAGAAAAATGAAATTATGACACTCATGGGTAAATGGATAGAGCTAGAAATAATCATTCTGAAATAACCAAGATCAAGAAAGATAAATGCTGCATGTTCTCTCTCATATGTAGATGCTAGCTTTGAATCTTTAGATGTGTGTTTAAATTGGCGTACCCAGAGAGGCAGGATACTAGTAATGGGTTGTGGGGTGGAGGAAAGTTTAAAGGGAAAGGGGACAGAATGCATGTGGTATGAGGGGAAAAGAAGAATAATGGAACAGGAAGGAGTGAAGGATGGGAGGACAGGGTAAAGGAGGGAGCGTGGAGAAGGGAAAATTAACACTAAAGACCTTGGAAAATGCCGTATGAAAACCTACAACTGTAGAAGATTCCTAAAATATTGACATATATAAAAGAGTTTAAGTAGATTTACTCTATGACATTAGTACAAAGCCGCTCCCTGACACTACAGGCTATCAAATAAAAAACCAAGTGCCAGGTATGGTTTACCCTTTCTTGAGTTTACATTACAGGCTACTGTCACTGCTCTTCATTGCCCTCCAGAACTTGAGGGTAAGGTCCTACTGCTGAAGATACTATATATCAGAGTCAGAGGACATGGAAAAATCAAGCTGGTATTGACCTAGATGCTTCATCCCATCTGACTGACTTTCACAGTGCTGGAATGTGCTATTCAGGCTACTAGGGGAGAAAAGTCATTATCAGTATTATCCAGCTATGAACGTCATGAGCTCCAACAACCACTGATCTGGCAAGATATTCCCTCTGGTGAAATATTGCCACAATGTTATGGGAATAATGTCGTGTGTGTGTGTGTGTGTGTGTGTGTGTGTGTGTGTGTGTGTGTGTGTGTGTGTTTCTTTTCTCTGTAACTTTGAAAGATCATTTCATAGTATAGATGATAGAAAATCACTGGGTTTAGAGTCAGCATTTTAAAATAGTGCATTGTAGTTCTTGGCATCCCTTGATGCTATTAAGAAACTGTAAGTGATGACTATCCTTTGATGGTTGGCTCATCTCTTCTAACCTCTTTTGATCTTTTTTTAATTAGTGTACAATGTCTTGAAATTTTCCTGTGCTAATTCTAAATGTGACGTTTCTCTCTTTTTATCCTGTTTTGATTATTTAGCACCTAGATCCAGCCACTCTTCCCAGCCAACTGTATGTAATTTGACCCAAATCACACACGACCTCCTGGATTTGGGAAGGGCTAAAGTATACAATCTGGGGAAGGCTAGGAAGAAAAGGCATGATCCATGCTGGGTAAAGGCTTTCCGGTGTACTTACCCTCAGGTCATACATACACCTCAGTAACCCCTCAGTTATCTCGGTAAGTAAGCTCAGTAAATTCATTGGTTCCCCAGTAAAATTTTAACCAAAAATTGGCTTGACACTAGAACCTTAAAAGGGAATAAGCCTTGCTTAGCATCCCCAGGAAAAGAAGTCTTACAACAGATGGAAAATTTATTTGTTAAGGCTATTATGTCTCATAATTATTTTAAAAAATATTTTATTATCTTTATTTTATGTGTATGCGTGTATTGCCTGCGTGTATGTGAGTGCACCCATGTTGTGCAATGTAGCGGAAGTCAGAAGAAGGCTTTGGATTCCCCTGGAACTGGAGTTAAGGACGAAGCCTTTGAGAGGAAACTGACACTGATTGTAACCATTCCAACAGCTATCAAAATACCTGAAAGCAAATCCTGAATCCATCACTCTAGAGTCCAGCCTTGGAAGACAACTCTTGCCTTTACTTTTCCTTCACATCTCCTATTCACGATTCAAGGACTTTCTTTTCCCCTTAGAGACAATTATGCAATTTGGGAGTCTTTTAGATAGACCCACTGAGGGGTACTCCAATTGCCTCACCCTGCATCCCTGTTCAGCATGGAAGAAGCCAGAGTGGTCTGCATCCGTATTCCCTATTGGCAATTTGGGTAACCACTTCAGAGGATGGTGTGATAAGAATGCGATGTAGGAATTGGCTAGGCAGTTAGGGTAAAAAGACCCCAAAGAAAAGTAGCCATTTTCTTGGCTAAAAGTCAAAATGTCCTTGGGCCTGTTAGCAACATACTCTGTTCCAAAGGCCAAAAATGTCAAAAGTATTTGGGAGCTTGTGGCTAATCCTTAAAAGATTTTACCTCTTCAGAAGGGGGATTGTTAGAGTAGCCAAAAGCCCCATAAAAATCAATCAATCAATCAAAGAAGGAGTACATGAAGTTATCAGAGAAAAGTGATGAGGAGATACGGGAGGAGTTGGAGGGGAGGGAGTGGGCATGGATTTGATCAAAACACCTTATATGCATGTATGAAATTCTCGATAAATTATTTATTTTTAAAAAAAGACTCGTGTTCTACAAACCCTGAAGTCCTAAGCCACCCCTGACTCTGAATGCTCTGCTTTCTCATACCCTGTCTTAGTGTTCATTAAACGTACATGAAATATTATTTTATATTTCCCTCCTTTGGCCCTTTGCTGTAATATGCGGATTTTCTTCAGCTCTCTTCCACTGTGTGTCATGTAATATTAAACTATCAGATGTGTCTTGAATGTCAACTGCAGCTTTTTGTTTTATTTTGTTATGGGTCATGAACGTTTCGTTTGTCTCAGTTTCCTATCCTCTTAGTGGTTTTAATGTCTACCCTCTCATCATATTTTAATGACTTTTAATTCCCTCTCTGATCTTGTACTCTACCTCTGCCCCTTTTTGTCTTCACCTCAGCTACCCCAACCTTCTCAGTCAAGCACACTCCTGCCTCCTGACTTTTGCTCTGGCTGGTCCTCTGTGCAATGCATGACGGCATCACACCCAACTCACGGTACTTACATTCTTTTCTCTTTCAAATTTTGATTAAATGTCAACTTTGAACCCCCTCTATGCTACATTTTCTCTGTTTCACCTTTTCCTTCTAAAAAGTGTGTAGGTGAATTATTCAACCTGAATGTAAATATTTGGAGGCAGGGATATTTTCTGCATTTTTCATGGCTGTATTTCTTGCACCTGAAATAGTTCCTATCCCATAGGGAACAGAATATAAGTATTTCTGAGTCAATATTGCACACATTTCCTTTATCTGCTAAGCTCAGTGATCTTAATTCTTTTTTTTTTATTTATGACTGTTTACTGGTGTGTTTTTTAAGTGGTTGTGGGCTTATGTTTCTTGAACCTATTTACATACTTTATTTGAGGCCCACATTGAAAGTACATTCATTCAAAGATTTACATTTGCTTCAGCTAAACGTTTTATATATATATATATCAGCATTTGGTCACTACAATGAAATACCTGAAGCAGCTAACTTTATTTAGAAAAAAAACAAAAACAAAATAAAAGACATGTTTATTCTGTTTGGAGGCTGAAAAACAAAATACCATGGCACAGGCGCTGGCAAAGGCTCCAAGGTGGATGGATGGGAGCACATTACAAGGCAGGGAACAGGAGGGAATGGACCCGGATTTCTTTTATTATAGCAGCCCTCTTGTAAGGTCCCATGGAAAATGCCTTACTCCTTTTCTAGAGCAAACTGAACAAGCTCCTGTCTGGTCATGCACTGAACCACCACCTGGGAGCCAAGCCTGCAATCATGGACTTTTGGGGAATGCATGAACTACATCCAAACAACATCAGCATACACTCTACTGCTAGATGTATAAGTAAAAAGTATCTGAAACACAAAGAGCTTTGATATATACATCTATAGGACATATCCTGAAGTAAAGAAGTAAGAATATAGTTACTAGATATATAAGAACCTACATCTTCAATAGAAGAATTTTTAGCTACACCTCCAAAATAACTCAAATAGTTGATCACAGAGAGAGGAGGAATTCTAATAACCACATTTTCAATAACATGCTTGATAATTTCAACTATTTATTAATTAATAAATACTCATGTATAACCCTTAAATCAAAGATGAATTAAAGCCAAAACTTTAAACTACAAAACCACTAAAATAATACTTACAGCAAAACCTTTGGGACACTGCAAAAGCCTACTTTAAAAAAAACTATATAGACTTGAATATTTTGTAAGACTAACGTCAAAGATACTTGGGAGGTACATCTTAATAAATTAGTAAAAGAACAATAAAATTTAACTGTACCTGGAAATAAAGAGAAAAACATAAAAAGAAATAAGAAACAAACTAGTCAGGCATGATGATGCATGCCTTTAATCCCAGCATTCAGGATACAGAGGCAGATAGATCTCTGTGAGATTGAGGCCAGGTTGGTCTACATAGCAAGTACCAGGCCAGCTGGGACTGCAAGGAGACTCTGTCTCAAAAATACAAAAGAAAAACCTCAAAATATTATTCTTTTAAATGACTAATAATAGATGAACCCTTGTAAAGAAAAAGGAAAATTACTGAAATTTAGGATTGAAAAGTAAGATACATATACAAAAGAGATCAAAATAATCATGAGGCTATTCTGCTCAAATTGGTAGTAATGCATTTTAATTCCTCTACAAATCTTAGCGAAGTTATGATAGAGCAACTGGCAAAGGGGATCTGAAGTCCTCCTTTAGAGTAAACACCTTTAAACAGAAGAAAGTACTGTGACTTTGGGGCTCAAGAATGTTCAAAGGCTTTGGGATGCTTCCAAAGTAAACATTTCTGGAAGAAAAAGGACTCAACACTCTTCTTTTGAGCACCGTGTACATCCAAAATAAGGATTGTCAGGCCCAAGAACACATCACATCGAGTCTTACTGGGAGCCCTGGACTTTGGTGCTCTTTCTCTGGGCAGTTACTGAGAAAGTTTTGGAGGATTATACTGTTTGAGGACATGGTGTCCCTTTGGAATCAGTGTGAAAAACAGGTTGTAAATAAGCTTCAGCTGAATCCAGAAAGCTGAGCATCTTTGTTCCAAGGTCTCACTTGGAAATTCCAACAGCTTCTCAAAATGTGCAAATTGTCAAATCCAACCTTGAAAACTTGCATTCCTGAGCTATTGCTTTTATGGAAACATTTAAAACCTCATGAAAGGAGAGATTAATGATAATGCAGTCCCCAAGATCAGTGTCATACATTCAGCAAAACTTTACCTGTCAAAAATGAAGTTACAGTGAACCACAATCTCTGATGAGGGCTTGGAGAAGTCAATTTGCAAGCACGTTTATCATAAATGATCTGTAGTGATTATGCATTATAAGGCGAAATACTTTTACTTGACTACAACCTCTCCATAGAACCATGGGCATCATCACTGGGTAAGACCCTGAGGCAGAAAACCTAGTAAAGTAGTACCCAGAGACCTCCTCCTCCACAGAAACTAAGAATTTGTGTGGGGGGTGGTGGTAATAATACTGTTTGAAATAAAAGTGGAAATAAAATCTAGGGTCCATGGGCCTCATGAATACTTCACAAAGAATTCTTGAACAAAGTGAGAATAAATTACCAAGACAGATTTTACTTTTGCAAAAGGGTAGGTCACCTCATTCAGATAGCAAGCAACAGCACTAAGCAGGGAAATTTGATGTATCCTAACACAAGAGTACTGCCTTTTCCCATTGGCTAGGATCTACTTTCACAGTCTTTGGAGGTTGGTGAGTTTTAAAAGAATTGGTACAGGGCATGGAGAGATGGCTCAGAGGTTAAGAACACTGGCTGCTCTTGCTAGAAGACCTGGGTTCAAATCCCAGCACCCACACAGCAGCTAACAACTGTCCGTAACTCCAGTCCCAGGGTATCCAATAGCCTCTTCTACAGGCATTGCATGACACGGGTGCACTTACCTACATGCAGGCAATACACACATACACATAAAATAAAAATAAAAATAAAAATAAAAAAAGAATTGGTACAAAACAAATGAAGAGGGAAGGGGATGGCTGGCCTGGGCCATCAAGTTTCCCAGTTGTAGAGGGCATTTCCATAAACAAATACTTTTACAAGGTAGGGGAGGTTACAAAAGAGCATTACCAAGGTCATATTCCTGTGATCATTCTTCTGGTAGAAAACAGTTGAATTCCTTGTAATGACTTCCCTAAATACAAGAATACTAGGGTGTCTTTGAGTGCTATGGAGCCTTTCTCAGCTCTTTGGGTGGACTTTTAACTCGGAAGTTAGGGTGCACGTGCGCATGTCACACAAGCCTTTACTGAGTTGGTGGCCTTCAGAGTCTTGTCCCACCAATTTGAAGAATGAAAGTCAAGGACCACAACAGGTGAGTATTTAGGAGTATTTTATTAAGGAGCGCTTAAGAGGAAGAAAGAAGGCAGAGCTTCTCTGTGCTGGCAGGAAGGGTCCCCGGGAGTGGAACACCATTGAGGGTCACTGTCTTGGAGTTAATAAGGCTTTACTGGATGGAGGAATGGAGACGGGGTAGGGGGAGTAGGGGGTAGGGGAATATCGAGCTGGTCAGTCCAGTTCCTATTCCAGATGTCCAGGTCCCTCCCAACATCAGTCATGTCCTTAGTATGGTTTCCTAGAAAAGGGTCTCCTTTAGAGGTAAAAAGATAATGGAAAACCAGACCTGCCTTTCTCCAGATCCTCCTTTCTGGCATTCCTGGTCTTGGGCCAGAGCAAAACCAAAGATATTTTACTTAAACACTTCTGGCATTTTTGGTCTCTGGGAAGGACAGGCTGTGAACAGGCCTAAGAACATTTCTGGCTTTTAGACAGGAGAAAAAAACTATTCATTTTGGGTTTTGTTTTTTACCCTAAAACTACCTAGCCAATTTCAATCTCTTGTTCTCGTGTGTGTGTGTGTGTGTGTGTGTGTGTGTGTGTGTGTGTGTGTGGTGTTCATGAATGTCTATGTAGGAGCACAGGTATATCATGTGGAGGTCCAAAGGAGTACAACAGGTGTCTTGCTCTATTGCTCTCTGCCTTATTTTTTGAGGCAGAGTCTTTTACTGAACACGAAACTTGCTGTTTTGGCTAGGATGGTTGGCCAGTGAGCTCCTAGGATCTACCTCTGCCCCACCAAATGCTGAAGTTCTAGGTTTGCATGGTCATACCTGGCTTTTGTGGGGATGCTAGGGATTCAAACTCAGGCCCTCTTGCTAGCACGACAAGCTGTCTTACTCTGAGCTATCTCCCAATTCCAATGTGTGTGCTGTTTCTAAATGCTGGATTCCTAGTGATTGGTCTGGCAACAGTATAAAGGTTGTGTGTAGCCCCATCACCCTTCAGTTCTAGCTGCCATTCTGCTTCTCCATCTTCTTCTTCCCAGGGAGGGCTTCTTTCTTCCTTCTCTTTGGGCCTCAATTTGAATAGCATCTCTTCTAAGACCACCAACCTGACCATCACCTCCACCATTTCTGAGGTCCCATAATACCTTATATAGCACCCATATAGCTGAATGATTGTATATATAGCTGCCTCCTTGACTAAATGTGCCCCATTGACACAAGATGCTTTGTCTTAGCCATGTTTATAATCTCTATGTCAGATACAAGGCCTGCCACCTGGTAAATATGCAATAAGTAGTGGATATGAACCAAAGTCCAAAAATTCCTTATTTGTAAAAAATATATATAGTTACCAACTTCAAGCCTCATGCCCCAGGCTGGCAGGAAACTTTCTTTTCATTCTTCCTCCATTTACTGGATCCTTTCTGGGGATCGTATCAAAATCCCAAGGTGTCACACCACACTTAAGTTCTCTATGGATGGGCTATCTGGCTACCCTAGTTCCTGCTGAGACAGCCAGTGTCTCCACCCACATGGCCACTTCTGGCACTTCTGTTTCCAGCCTGGCTGTGAGAATGGAATGTATCACACACTCTGGAGAAGACGTTTTACCCTTGAAGCCCTGGCAGTGAAGTAGGGCTGGGTCCCCTGACTGCCAGGGCTCCTGGACCCCAGTTCACACAGATCTTCAAGGAAACCCTCGAAACACCCAAGGCTTAGACTTCTAGAATACAGGCCAGAAACCCCTGCTGGTGTTCTCCGTCTTCTGCTCCATAGGGAGGGATGCTCTCTGAGGGAACACACAGGCTCTCTACCTGCTTAGATGGAAGGAAAGGAAATGAGAAAAGTAACGTACAGCTGAACGGACTAATCAGTCTCACTTTGGGATTGAGTCTGTTAATTCATTGGCTGATTAACTTAGAAAAGGAATGAGAGCATTGGGGGTGGGAGGTGCCTACAGAGGGAGGTTAAGTAGTCAGCAGAGTATTAATTATCTATTCCAAGAAATCTTTGGAGTTCAGCAGATCAGCTCCTCCTTGCCTGCATGGAGGAGGAGGAGCAGGAATAGCTCCAGAAAAGTAAAATCTGCCGGTAATTTTGAAACCATCATCTTAGGTCACCCATTTAAAACCTTGCATTCTGAGTCATTTTTTAAAGCTTCTTCTGACTAATTTACATTTGGCCTCTGCGGGACACTGTTGAAGTCCAATTCTTTGCTATAGCATGCCTGAGGGGATTGCTCTAGGAAAATATCTGACTAATCATCCCTGGAGCAGGAACTCCCTGCATTCCTTCCTCGGAGCTCTGGAGAAGTGGTCCTTGGAAGGCCACTCAGCCTAAAGGCAGGCTCATCCCAGAGGTGGAGAGTATGGGGTGAATGCCTCAGGCTTCAGATATTCAGGACAGCTTGAAGGTTCGTGCTGCACATATTACCTGTTTCTTTAGATGTCCTCAGGGAACTGAGCCTCAGGTGCCTGAAAAAAATAATGATCAGCTAGGTTGCACTTTTCATTGTTGTTGCTTTTTCCCTCCTCCACCTCACTTCAAAGTCTCTGACTTCCAGGAATCACTCTCAAATGACCCACCTGTCTCTGGCTCTGCTTTCAGAAGGAGCCAGACTAACAGCCCTCTGTGGAAGGATCCCTTTCTGGAGAGGTGCTTATGAGGCATAGTGCACCCAAAAGGTGAGCATAGATTGAGCAGAGAGGATGGGAGGTGAGAGCGGGATAGAAAAACAAAATAAGAAAATGGGGCAATCACCTCAGTGAGGCAGCCCCACAGGGGTTCATCTGCGTAATATCTGGGCCACGTTCAAGAGAGTGAGCACCTCTGCTTGCAGGATCCCAGCACTGACAGGTCTCTGGCTGCAGGCGGATGGGAAGAGTGCAAGCTCAGGTTCTGACAGAGCAGCTCAGCAATGCACACGCTGATGCACTGGCCACCCTGTGACCTCACCCTCAGCCTCTCAAAGTGGGGCAGCGGGAGGAGCAGAGTGCTTAGGCAGCTCTCTGGGAAGAGGACCGATGCCAGCATATGCTGAGAGGTGTAAGAAGTGATGCTGCTGGGAAAGAGTGGAGCATCTGGAGCAAGTCAGTGAGATCAGAATCAAGAAGGGGAGAGAAAGGAATGAGGCCAGGTTCTTCCAGGTCCCCACAGGGTTTTCAGAGCTGCTCTGAGAACTCTGCTGTATAACCTGGGTTGCCCAGACCACACCAAGTCAGGATTTCAAAGCAGCCCTTTAAGAGAACTTGCTCTTAACCTGCTCTTCTGCTTTCCTGTTAGAGAGCTCCACTTTGCTGCAGCAGCTTCCTAATTATTTTTCATGTGACCAATGGGGTCAAATGTGCTCAACCACAAGTCCTGGCATTCACACAGCAATTCCGTTTTCCCCTCCTGCCCTGACTGCTTGCCAAGAGAAGCTAGGGAAGACAGGAAGCTAAGGAAGAGGGGGACACCTTCCTCCTTTGTTACTGTTTCTGGGCCCACCAGCAAGCTCCTCTCTGGCAAGCCCACTGATACCATGACCAGTTCTACTAAGTACTAGCACTTGTGTGAGCACAGTCATCTCCAGTATGCCCACTAGGCATCACCATTTCATCCCAGTTGCCTCCCTTTAGGGAAGAGCTGGCACTAGCACCCCACCCCCAGCACTCTGATCACTTTCACTGCCTCTGTGGAGTACCTCTGTCCTCCAAGCACTGGGGTGCCTGGGTTAAAGGAAAAATACTACTTTATTTATTTGCTATTTTCTGCTCAATATAGGTATACGAAAATAGTAATTCCCAGTATATGCAGAGGCTCCTTGACTTACAATGTGGTTTTGTCCAATAAATCCAACATAAAATAAAATATCCTAAGTTGATTGTTTGCTGGAGAGTGATTGAGGAAAACACCCAAAGCCAACCTCTAGTTTCTACATGCATGTAAACACACATGCATCATGAGCACATACATATTCCCTGTTCCTCTCTCTCTCTCATGCATTTGATATGTCTAACCTGTTAAACATCCCAGATTTATAAAATGGTATTCTTTTTTAAAAATATTTTATTTATTATTTTTATTTTTTACGTGTATGGCTGTATTGCCTGCGTGTATGTAAGTGTACCTGTGTCATGCAATGCCCACAGAGGTCAGAAAAGGGCCTCCGAGATTCAGTTTGTAAAATGGTATTTCTGTAGACTATCAGGTGTTTCCCTCATGGTCATGTGACTGGCTGAGAGAAGTGGCCCAGGAAAAGATTAACATTCAAAATTTTAATACCACTTTCGTCATCATAAAGTCAAAAAAACTGTAAATCCAAACACGCAAGTGGGCACTACTGAGTTTTGAACTTAAATCAATGTGCAAATCATCCAGTGCTGGCCTCTCCTGAAGGCACATCCTGAGCCCAGAAGTTATGATTACGTTACCTTACTTGGCAAAAGACACTTAGTACTTGTGATAAAACTAAGATCTTTGAGATAGGGTTGTTGTCTTAAATTATCTGGGCAGGCCTAGTGTATCAGAAGAATCTTTGTAAATAAAAGATTGGGTCAGGAAGATCAGACTCATAGAGGGAACAAGAGGTTGTGTCTTTTGAAGACAGAGGAAAGGGCCACAAACCAAGGAATGGGAGCAGCCTCTGGAAGCTGGAAGACAGGAAGTGGAGTCTTTCCTAGCTCTGTCTTGGCCAATCATGTGCAATATTTGGCATTCTTCACTAAAGGCCCAAACAAACCTCAGTGGGAAGAGCAGATGCCAGAGCTTTTTTGAAGTTGCTGTATTATCTTGGAATCCACAAGGGAAGGTCTTACAGCCTGAGACCTCCTGAAGTAAGAGCTAAAAGCTGCTGACATATGTCTCCTGGCTTTTGGCCGTCCCACCATCTGTCTGCGTACACTCTCCTTCCAATATTTCATGAATTTGTAGACCTGTTCCTTTGGGATCCTCTGCCTTTCCCTGATCCTTCGTGTTCTAGGCATAGGGTGAGAATGAACACATTTGGTGCTGAATTTCTGTCCCACCTCCCCACTAGCAGAGTCCAGGGCATTTCTTCACTCAGTTCACCAAGAAGAGAATACTTGTTCTTAAAGTCAGCACTGTCTGGCCTGATTTGATGGAGTCTGTTTGTCCTGACATCAAAGCTGTGGCCACTCATTTGTAAATGACATTTCATCCTTGGTTAGAGGAACTCTAGGCACCATCTTGAGATTTAGAAGAACCTGTGGACCATCTGTGATGGATTTGCCTTGGGCGTCCTGGAGAAGAGACAAGACATTGCCTTTCTGTAGAAAACAGGGAGGACAAAGAGTTTGCAGCTCATCCTGTCTCACATTCCTCCAGCATCTTCTTAGAGGCTGGGCCAGGAGACAAGTGATCTGCCTGTAGACTGGTCCCTCCATTCTGGGCCTTGAGCACATGAGCAAATCTCTGCAGTTTCTTGCAAAGTTCTTTAACCCTATGCTCCTTTGAAGGTACAGAAATGAATTTGGTGAGTTTTGCTGCATTTGTTGTAGCTGTTATTTTTAATCATTCAAATGGTTTTCTGCTTCCAAGGATACTGATATTCCAGCCCTGAGGGTATAAATGTGTGTGCATATATATATATATATATATATGTGTGTGTGTGTGTGTATATGACTGTGCATATGTATGTATGACTCTGTGTGTGTGTTCTTTTCCAATACCCCCAAGAACTCTGTGGCCCCATGTCTAGGTGTCCCACACAGGCTTCTGATGTGCCATTGGACCCTCTTACTACCATGCTTACTTCTTAGTGAAGGGAGCAATTGTCCAAGCCAAGACTCTCTCACACTTTAGAAACTCCTTTGGAGTGAGGTGGAACAGAGAAGCAACTTTCTTGAGATCAAAAGTCTGAGCTCGAAGCCACATGGGCCTGTGTAAGAGTCAGTTTTCTTTCATTGTGACACAATACCTGAGGTACACAGCTTAAAAAGAGGAAATGTCTGTTTGACTGGTAGTTTCCATTCATGGTGACTTGCCCATGTTACTTTTGGACTTGTGAAGAGGCCATCATGGTTGAAGTATGTGGCAGAGGAAATCTGTTCAACTCATAGCAGCCAAGAAGCAGAGGGAAAAGAGGTAAGTGTCTCAATACAGCTTTCAAAGGCATGCTCCCAGTGACCTATTTCCTCTAACTGTACCTCCAGAATGCCTCCAAAGATTGCCATGAGTTGGGGTCCAAGACACTAACAGGTGAGTGTTGGGGGGCATTTACAATCCAACTCCTACACACTGTCCACATAGCTTTTTCCTCCACTGCATCTTATTCCTGCTGCTGAGGCCTCGGGTTCTCCTAACTGGCATCCATGAACATCCTACACTCACTTCCTACTCACTGGTTGGCTCTTATTCCAAAGCCAGGAACATAGCAGACTAGGTAAGGGTTTTCTGTGACCAGGGACATGGGTAGAGAGAGATTGTGCCTCTGCCACTATCCTGGGCTGAGTCCCCGGTTGGCAGGAGAGGCATGTCTGTGAATCTGGTAGCACTGGAGACCAGGAAGGTCAAAGAGAGCAACAAGGGTATGGGATCAGGACAGATGTGCTGAATCCATGCCAGACACCAAATGCCAATTCTAGGGGCAATTTCTTCTACTTTGGCCTGAGCTTTAGAGAGCATTTGAATTTATTCTCATACTTACCACATTTTGACCCCACCCCAGCCTCTATTGGTCCTCTTTGTCCCTCACAGGCACAATTCTTTTCTTAATCTTTATTTATTTTTATGTTGCCTGTATATATGTAAATGTACCCATGTCATGCAATGCCCACAGAGGCCGGAAGAGGGCATCAGATACCTTAAAATTGGAGTTACAGAGGGCTGTGAACTGCCATGTGGGTGCTGAGATCCAAACCCAGATCCTCTGGAAGAGCAACCAGTGCTCTTAACTGCTGAGCCATCTCTCCAGCCCATCAACCATAATTATTATGCATATAATTAAGGTGTATTAGACTCCTGTGACTTCTGTAACAAATTGCTACAAATGGGGTGACTCAGTAGCACATTGTGTCCTCTGATTTCTGGAAGCTCAAAGTCCAAAATCAGATTCACTGTGCTACAAATAAGCTGTCAGCAGGACCACATGCTCTCCAGAGGTTTCTCTGGCCTGAATGACTTCTGCTGCCTTCTACCATGCTCGGCAGCCCTTGACTTGCTTTTCCTCCACTTTCAAAGGCAATAGTGCAGCACCTTCAAACCTCTTTCAGCTTCATCATCATCACTTCTCCTTCTTCAAAGCCAACTATCTCTCTATCTCCTTTGTATAAAGACAATTGTCCTCCTCACCTCCCTCTGCTTCCCTGGGCTGCACAACCCTCCAGCCTCTTTCTAGGACACCAGGGCTAACGTCTTGGCTTCCTGATCCTTTGCATCCAGACTAACCCAGTTCCTCCCTGAAGTCCCCAGGAGCCCTTGGGGTCTCTTCCCACTCCCATCTCCCTTTGCATCTCTGAAGGCATGGCCACCAGCTGCCCAAGACCAGCATCTTTCCTGGGGCCTGCTCCCAGGCCAGTCCAATCCCCAAATTCCTGAGGACAACATCTTTCCTGGATGGATCCAGACCTTAGGAGAAAGCCTGAGAGCATCTGATCCTCATCTGAATTGGGACTCTGTGGGAACTCCTGAAGACAAAACCAATCCGGCCACTCCAATATAAAATCAAAAGAGAGAACCGGAAGCTTAGAGGAACCAGCCTTGCATGCCCAAAAAGTAAACTACACAGGCACATAAAGTTTACAAAAAGAAGCAGACCTAAACTTGAAGGCGTGAGTCTCACACAAGACTCAGAAACTACAAAAGAAATTCACATGTTAAAATCACAGAGAAAAAATAATAACACAAAAAAACAAAATAACATATCACCACCAAATAACAATAATCCTCTAGAGGAGCACAATGAGAATCCCCTAGAGACAATGCAGGACATGGAACTCAAA
>NW_008352394.1:1333977-1334823 GCF_000622305.1 Nannospalax galili | reverse complement strand
CAGAAGAGCCTGGACCAAAGTATTCCCACTTTTAAATGACCACAGATGCCAACCCAGATTACTATACCCAGCAAAAAATGTCTATTATAGCCAAAAGGGAAAAAAAATCTTCCATAACATAAATAGGCTGAATTCATGTCCACAAAACCAGCCATTCAGAGAGTTCTGGAAGCAATAAAAAAAAATGAAGAAAGGAATGACTATACCCAAGGGTTTGCGGAAAGAAAGTCAATGAAGGTATAACTGTGAAAAAGTACAGCTATATCAAGAATGTGAACAGAAATAAAAATGACAGGATTCAATACACATCTTTCATTGATAACTTTAAATATTAACAGACCAAATACCCTAGTCAAAAGACACAGACCAGGTGAATGGATTAAGAAGCAAAACCCATCTTTTTGTTGTCTGCAAGAAACTCATCTCACTTTAAAGGACAAGCACTATCTTAAGGTAAAAGGATGGAAATAATATACCAAGAGCATGGTACTAAGAAAAAAGCAGGCATCGCAATTCTAATATCTGACAAAATAGACTTTTAACTAAAACTAATCAGAAGAGATAAAGAGGGCCACTTCATTCTGATCAAAGGAACAATAAACCAAGAAGATATTACAATCGTGAACATATATTCAACAAACTCTGGTGCACCCAACTTCATAAAAACAGTACTACAGGACTTTAAGACCCAAATTAATCCCAACTCATTAATAGTAGGAGACTTCAATACCCCACTGTCTCCATTAAACAGGTCAACAGAGCAGAGAGTTAACAGAGAGATATCTAAATTAAACAATACCCTATATCAAATGGACCTAACATCTACCAAGTATTCCACCCAAGCAT
>NW_008352394.1:1332210-1332482 GCF_000622305.1 Nannospalax galili | reverse complement strand
GAAGAGATCAAATTATTCATTTTTGCAGATGATATGATATTATATCTAAGAGACACCAAAAAGTCCATCAGAAAACTCTTAGAAATTCTTAAAACATTTAGTAAAGTGGCAGGTTACAAAATTAACCTACAAAAGTCTGTAGCCTTTCTATATACCAATAACAAGCAATCAGAGAAAGAGTACATGGAAACAGTCCCATTCACAATAGCTGCAAAAAAATAAAAATAAAATATCTTGGAATAAACCTGACCAAAGACATTAAAGAGCTCTAC
>NW_008352394.1:1302364-1332166 GCF_000622305.1 Nannospalax galili | reverse complement strand
CATGCTTATGAATTGATAGAATTAATATTGTGAAAAGGACCATCTTACCAAAATGAGTCAGTAGATTCAATGCAAGGCCAATCAAAATACCTGTGACATTTTTCACAGAGCTAGAAAAAATCATCCTAAGATTCATATGGAAGCACAAAAGACCTTGGATAGCCAAAGCAGTCCTGAGCACTAAGAGCAATGCCGAGGAGATTACTATACCAGATGTTAAGCTGTATTACAGAGCTATAGTCATAAAAACAACATGGTACTGGCAAAAAAAAAATAGACCCATAGATCAATGAAACAAAATTGAAGACTCAAATATGAGTACATGCAGTTTCAGCCACCTGATATTTGACAAAGGGGCCAAGAACATTCACTGAAGGAAAGACAGCATGTTCAGCAAATGGTGCTGGTAAAACTGGATCTCCACTCGTAGAAGAATGAAGCTAAACCTCTATCTTTCGCCTTGCACAAAAGTTAATTCCAAATGGATCAAAAACCTCAATGTAAAACCTGAAACTCTGAAACTATTAGAAGAAAACTTTGGGAAAAGACTACAAGATATAGGTGTAGGAAAGGATTTTCTAAACCGGGTATCAATTGCTCAGGAAACAAGGTCAATAATCAACAAATGGGACCTCACTAAACTGAAAAGCTTCTGTACATCAAAAGAGTCGACCAGGGAAGTGAAGAGAAAACCCACAGAATGGGAGAAACTCTTCACCAGCAACACATCTGACAGAGGTTTATCATCCAGATAATATAAGGAACTCAAAAACAGAGAATCAAGACAGGAAGTAACCCAATTAAAAGATGGGCCAAGGAGCTGAACAGAGAGTTTTCAAAAGAAGAAGTAAAGATAGCTAAGAAGCATTTTAAAAGATGTTCAACATCACTAGTAATTGGGGAAATGCAAATTAAAACCATTTCATCTTACCCTAGTCAGACTGGCTAAGATCAAGAGAACAAATGATACCAAATGTTGGAGAGGATGTGGGGAAAGGGGAACACTCATCCACTGCTGGTGGGGCTGCAAACTTGTTCAACCCTTTGGAAAGCAGTGTGGAGAACTCTTGAAAAACTACAAATGAACGTACCATTTGACCCAGTTATACAACTCGTTAGCTTTTACCCAAAGAACTCATCCTATTGCAGAGACACTTGTACATCCATGTTTGTTGCTGCTCTTTTCACAATAGCTAAGAGAAGGAAGCACCGTAAGTGTCCCTCAGTTGACTAGTGGATAATGAAAATGTGGTTCATTTATATGATGGAGTTTTACTTAGCAGTAAAGAAAGATGAAATCATGAAATTTGCAGGTAAATGGATGGAACTAGAAACTTATACTAAGTGAAGTAACACATACTCAGAAAAAAAAATCAACGTATGTTCTCCCTCATATTTGGATCCTAGAACCAAATTCTGATAAGAGAGTATGTATCCAGACATTAACTACAGGAACCAGGATAATGGAAAGGAACCAAGGAGGTAAAGGAAAAGAAGGAACCTGAAAGAGAAGAACAGTAGGAAACAGGCCTTAGTAAGGGAGATATAGATAAATATTGGGTTAGTTTAAGGGAAGAGGGAGGGAAGGGTATACAAGAACCTAGGGGATAAAGGGAAAGAAGGAGCTCAAGAGAGGTAGGACTGTAGGAGAAGGTATTATTAAGGGAGAAAGGGGGGAAATGGGGGCACCTTAAGTGGGAAAACCATGATGGAGGGGTGAGACAATGTGAGAGATAAATAATGCCTAGCTAGTTTTAAAAACTAGAGGGAACCATATTAGTCCAACAACCTACTGACAAATTATACATACCAGATCAAGAAATATATGTCTAGGCAAGGTTTATCTGAGAACAATTGGAGTTTGCGCAAGATTTATCTACATGGCACACAGTAATTAAAAGTACTAGTCTGGTGGAACTACCTTCTTGGATGTTTAACAGACATACTTTGAGGCCTATACTAATTTGGTCAGAGGGACATAAAGGACACTTTTTGCTCTTTGCCCTCCTAGGTCAACCAGTTCCAGGGAACTATGATCATCTCTCAAAATGTCCTATAATGGTGGTGGGTCACTTGTCCTCTTGATCGAGGAAGCCAACGAGACCCCACGAGATTGTCTTGAACCAGTGTCCAGTCTACAAAGAGGAGAGTCAGCACAGAGGAATCATTTCCTCCATGCTTCCAAGCAAAGCCACCATGGTCGAGCAGGACCTTTGACCTATTTTCACATAGACAGAACTGGTAAAGGAGCCAGGGGCTCCTCCCAAGCCCATGTGACCCCTGAGGAACAGATCCTCAAGCAGCCTAAAGAGTAAAAATATATTGGCTTATCTGGGCCAACTGTACGGCCTTAAACACCCAAAAAGAAAGTATAACCAAAGATTAAAGGGGCCAATATAACTTTGTAAGAGTCCATATGTATAGCTAAAGGCTACATAACAAGCAACAATGCCAGATAGGAGATACCTTCTTTTCAGTTGTTGGCTAGGGTGGCCCAAGGGACTCCCCAATAGTAACCCAGCATAGAACTGGGAAAATGAACAGCAGAGCCCAATCTTATCTAAAGGAATATTGACAACTGATTGCTGCTAGATGAGGAACAGCTGACCTTCCTAAAACAAAGACCTCTAGATAGGCTGACTAGATTCACCAGATAGACTAGTGGGGAACGGCTGGAGGTGCCGACAACACAGAGGACAGTAGCAGGGATAACAGAATATAAGGGCTCTAGTGGGGGGAGGGAGGCTGTGGGAGGGTGCCATTTGGGAAGTGAGTGTATAGTTGAATAAGATGGTCTGGGATGTTCTGTGCGATATACACACAAACAAAAAATCTACCTGACGAGTTTGTATTCATGCTCAGATGCCGAGGAGCTCAGAAGGTGGGTGACTGTGACCAGTGATAGTCATGTATATAGAGATTGGAAATGCATGTGAAAACTTCTCAATGTCAAGAGCCCTGGAATGAATTTTTCTGTATGAAACTGTGTGTTTTGACAATGAAGTGGAGATCTTTTTTAAACGTTGGGACCTCATTTAATTTTATGTCTTACAGAGTTTATAATGAGTAAAAGACTATACAAGTGTAATAATTCATCTGTAAACCTAAAAATATACAGCCAATTTTGAAAGAGATGTACCCTAGCTCAGAAAATAATTGTTATTGAGTATGTTAAGGCTGTAATGAAATGCTTCTTCTAAAAAAATTTCTTTAAATATAAAAAAAGACTTGTCTTTACAGTCAATCTCAATAATACTGAACTATCTGTCCATCTCAAAATCCATAACTTAATTGTATCTGCACAAAGCATTTTCCATATTAACATAACATTTTCAGCCTTCAGAGATTAGGACATGGTTATTTTTAGCTGTCATGGAGGTAACTCCACCTCCCTGCCAAGCCTAGAAGGGGGATAGGTTCATGGGAAGATGGTTTCTTAAGATGGCAGGATTCAAATCACCTTCCTTAGCCTTTGACGCCTGAGCATTTACACTTTACCATGCTGCTCATGAAATGGTCATGAATTTCAGGACCTAAAGAGTGATAATTTTACCTTGAATCCTCAAGATGGAAAAAAGCAAGTACCTGCTTTTTTCCTGCCCCAAGTGTATTGGGGATGCCAGCCTCCTGTTGTGCAGGCTACTTTGTTCCATGCCCCTGATGGAGGAAGGATAGGTGGGCAAGAGAGCTGTGTGGTGGCTTAGAATACAAGTTAATGCCACTTTCCTTCAAGGGGTGGGCCTGGAGTGTCATTTTCACAGAGGCAAGAGAGTACATTGTTATACTGTCTGCTAAATGCTAAGTCAAGCAATACTGTATCTGTGGCTCTGCCCTTGTGGGGTACCATGTATGATTCCTAATTTCATTCCCCTTGAGTACATCCAGTTTATTCCTTTTTAATATTTCATTTATTATTTTTGTACATGAGTGTATTGCCTACATGTGTGTAAGTGCACCCATATCATGCAATACCCACAGAGGTCAGAAGAGGGCATTGGATCCCCTGAAATTGGAATTACAGACAGTTGTTAGCCACCATGTGGGTGGTAGGAACTGAACCCAGGTCCTCTGAAAGAGTAGTCAGTGCTCTTAAGTGCTGAGCCATCTCTCCAGCCCCGCAGTTTAGCCCTTTAAAGGTTCCCAGAGTTAGAATTTCTCACATCAGTGTGACAAAGCAGATACAAGCAGTGTCCACCCCATGAACAGTTAAAATTTCAATAAATATAAATTTAGCATTTTAGGAACTTTCTCCTGCTGTTTTTTTATTATTGTTGTTGTTTTACCAGAAAACACAGCTTGACTCATAGACACTAACCCTAAGATGAATCTCCAAGCAATACAGTGAAACGTTGGCAATAATATTCCATTGGGAGGGCTTTTTTTTTCCCAGCAGACAGGTGTGCTTAGCATTACAAGAGAAGAATTCATAAAAGTTAACTATACCGGGTATTTTGTAAAGTCAATCTCATTTTAACATTGATTTCCATTATGTGAGAGATGTTCTCCCAAACTTTTTGCTATTATTGCTTAGCTATGATGACTCTGCAAACAATGAGATAGTAAAGAGCTTTTTAAGGGACAGTTGCCTACCTGGAGCAGACAGTCTAATGAAGGGGCAACTGCAAGCTGCAGAATGCTCAGCGTAGCACTCCTAGGAAATGACCCAAAGCCCATTGCAGCCCAACCTTCAGCTCCGGGGTTCGCTCAGGAATTTGGTGATAAGGCAAAAATGGACAGAAACACGCCACAGACAAGCAGATAGCAAACCAAGGGACTTTGTTTTAGAAATGGTACAAGAGCTTGGACTAGGTCAGAGGGTACAAGGGCCACATGAGGCACGTCCCTCAGGGATGAGGCTCACCCAATTAGGAAAGCAGATGGTAAAACAAAAACACTTGAAGTTGACCATAGACTGGATTGAGGTCAAATAAAGGTTTCATTCTGGTGTGTTCATGGTCAAATAATTCATATTTCTTTTACAACCTATTTCTTAGTTTGGAAAATCAAGGTGAAAATAATTATCCATCAGGCAATTGTGAGGCTTGTAAGCCAGGACAGGGATTGGTAAACTAGTCTATAAAGGGTCAAGGAATAAATGTTTTAGGGTTTGGAGGATGTATAGCTGTTCACCTATAACACTGTAGCACAAAAGCGGCCTCATGCTGAATGTAAATAAGTGAATGTGTTCATGTTCCAATAAAACTTTATTTTCAAAATCAGGAAGCAAGCTGAATGTGACCCACAGGCCAGTTTGGTAACCCTCAAGTAAAATGTGCTAGTACATGGCCTGGTTGGTATTCTGGTTCTGGACTGTTTGTCCTCAAATGGGGGCCATCTATGCACCTCTGGATCCCAGGGAGCTGACTCATGCAAACTACACTTTCATTCTCTTTACCAGAAGACAAACTGGTAGATTTAACCAACAAGAGGCAGTAGTGAGATCTTAGAGCCCTCCACACAGCCTGCCAATCTGACAGGGCCAGTCGCTGCACTATAGTCCCTGTTCCTAGCTCCTGTTCAGTAGCCTGACATCTGGACTCTAGTTGCACTATGCTTGCTTTCTCCTCCCACTATAGGGTGGAAGTAGTTGAGACCCGGGCTCCTCTACATCCCCTGCTGCCTTTCTACCTCCTTCTCCATGGTCTTCATAACTACTTCTCTGCATTCCATTGCATCTGTTGAAGTTTGCTTGAGCTCACTTGTCTTCCAAACGGGACCTGACTATAAGAACTAGCTCTCCACAAATAGTTAATTTATTCCTCTTAACACTCTGGATCATGAGGTAACATTTCTGTATTATAAATGTCTATAAGTTCACTCTTGTACAGCTCCTATAAGGAGAAATGTAGTCATTAAATTAACAAGCATATAATAAGCACCTACTGCATGCCAAGCATTATTCTAGGCTTAGGAACACAATAGTGAACCCAAAGGTATACATTTTAATGAATTGATGACTTTGTTCACCATCCAATCTTTTCATACTACTCACAAGTTAAAACACAAACAATCCTAGCTAATGTTTATTGAAAATGTCATTTGTGCCAGGCTCTCATCTAAGCATTTTAAATATTAATAATTTAACTTACTTAACTCTCATAATAACCCAGTGAAGTAGGCAGTATCAGTATTATTTTACAAATGAATAACTGAAGCACACAGATAAAATAATTTGTCCAGAAACATATAACAAGTGGTGGAGCTAGGATTTGAACAGAAACAGTCAAGGTGTATGTCTTAAGAGCCCAGTCACTTCAGACAGTGCCTCCCTTCCAAAAGACTGAGCAGAGTGGCTGAGGCCCCATTAACCACATTCCCTGGTTCTAATTATATATTCCGACTGTTATAGAATTGGCAACCCCTTGATAGAGCAGCTGAGACAGCAGCCATCTCTCTAGAAGACATAACAAAAAGTCATTATATGTCTCTTTATGGTTTCCAATGGGCTTCTCAGAAGGAAATAAAAGTCAATAAGGGACCTGCTACACAAACCAAAATTTAAAAAAAAAAAAAAAAACACTTGCAAAATATCTAAAGCTAACAGACACTAAAAGATCCATAAAATCAGAATTTAGCAGTGGGTTCTTCTCTAGTTAGGGCTTTAAGAAAATATTTAAGCCTCTAACATTTTCTTTAAGTAAACACTTTTTTGGGATCCTGGTACGTATAACATTTGATGGACAAAAGTAGACTTCCCCTTTTGGGGGTGGACAGAATATTCTAGAAGACTCCTCTCTCTGCCCCATCTCCAGTTTTTAGAGGCTCGTTGAGAAGTTGCCTCAGCAGCCAGTTTTAAGGCCATTCTAACATGAGAGGTAAGGAGACCTAAAGTCATTCTGGGAGCTAATGCAGAGTCAAGGTCAAAGTCAAAGGTCTGAGTCCCTCACTAATGCCCTTCTGGATATCACACCTGTTTTCTAGGTTTTCTAGGAACTGAGTATCTTTCAGTGTGCAGCTGTTTCTTTTGAGCCCAATCTACCTGGCAACAGTGACAGGAACCAGGATGTCCAGCAGGGAGAGGACAAATAGAGCAGGGTTTCGGCATTCGTGATGGAGCAGGTGTCATGTCTGAGTTCTAACCGTTCTCAGCTACATGGTCAAGGCAGCACGAGATAAATGGAGAAGAAAGCAGCTCTCTGATCTACCTGGGCAACATTAGAAACTGCTCAGCAAGAAGCATTTCCCAGGACATCAAAAGCCCTCCTTCCTCAGACTGCGGTGGGGTGTGCAATTGCTGATGCAAACCTGTGTCTCCAGGCTTGCTGCTCACAGTTGTTTTATGGCATGACAGCAGGGATCCCACTGTACTTGAGCCCAGAATCAGAGGGGATCCACGGGCTTCCACACTGCAGTGGTTTTTACATATCCCATGTTTCTCTGAGGGTTTATTTTAATGTAACCAACAAATTCCAGCTGCCACTTCAATTGCATGGGGTTCCCAGATCTCAGCACAGGAAAAGGAAAGCCCTGGAAAGCCCCACTTTGAGACAACTGTCTGAGCCTAGGAAGTCCTAATTACTAAGCAGAGGAGCTGTGAATGCAGCAACTGGGTGGTCTCCTTACTAGGTGATATCTGTTTTCTGGAGATACACATCCCAGGCCAATGGCCAGAGAAGGTCACCAAGAGTCAAGACAACAAACTGCGAGGGTTTCGCTGTATTTCACATCTACGGAAGGGTGCTATCTCTTTATTCTGATACCCCGTCTTTCAAATAAATGATCTTATCCAGATTTCCACATTGCAGATATACAGTGAGGTTTATTACTCCTATTACTCCTGTTCTCTGAGTGCCCTATTTTCTTTGCAGTTAAATACTGGCTGAAAACTCAGAAGTTGGGCTTGGATGACCATCAAGCCAAGTCTTACAAAGACACAGGCACTGACAGTTCTCCGTTGATGGATTAGACATTCTGCTGTTTTGTTGTTTTTCCTGGCTTTTAACAGCTCTTCAATCTACCCTGTCATTCCAATGTTCTTCCCGTTCCAAGATGACAGGCAAATGCACTTGCTGCCACCCTTCCAGAAACCCTAAGCACCTAATGCTCATGAGGGTATTGGCTCCTTTTATTTATTTTTTTCTTCTAGTAAATTCCTTTTTAAATTCCAGGAAATTGGTTAGGTTTATGCCTTAAAGAGAAAAAAAAGTCAATGTCCTTAATTGTTCTGTCTTCTTTTGGGATGTTTGCCCATGGAAATGGACATAAACATATGCAAGTGTGCGGCATGGTCTGTTTTTCTGTTTCAAATGCTTCTACTTCTTTTTGTTAAAAGGCTCTATGAAGTCACAAGTCTAACTTCGAAGAACTTCATTCAACCTAGAATACCCACGCCACTATGCATCAGACTCTGCCCTGTCTGATGGATGCATGGAGCTCAGCATTCCCTTTCAAAGAGTGCAAGCTAGACCTTGTGGAGCATATCTGTAACCCCAGCACTGGAGAGCTGAGGCTGGAGGATCTTGAGATCAGGGCCAGTCTGAGCTACATAGAAAGTTCGGGGCCAGTTTTCCCTATATAACTATACAATGAGACCCTGTCTCATAATACCAAAACAAAAATAATTAATAGTGTTAGGATTGGGGAACTCTTTAATTTTCTATTCTAAGTCCTTCATGTATTTCCTGTGATATAAAGGAAACTTGTTCATGATAAACATTCCTTGCATGCCATTCTAGTTTTACTGCTTACACATCCCTATACAATAAATTAGCCTACTTTGCTTTGAAATTGTGTGTGTGTGTGTGTGTGTTCAGGGGCATATAGAATCCAGAGGTCACCTCAGGTGCCATTCCTCAGTGTCATCCTGTTTGTTCGTTTGTTTATTTTGAGACGGATTTCTCACAGGCCTGGTACTCACCTATTAGGTTAGGCTCTCCCTGGCCATTCTTTCTCCCTGTCTTCACCTCTCCAGTGGTGGGACTGCAAACATACCACCACACCCACTTTTTCCTCACATGGGTTCTGGGGAATCAAACTTGGGTCCTCATGCTTGCTCAGTAAGCACTTTACCAACTCAGCCAGCTCCCAAGCCCTGCTTTGAATTTCACACCAAAATAATAATAATACATTTTCTAAACGTTACTAAGTAAGGAACAGAAATGTGATGTGCAGAGGAAGCTGTCTGGACGTCCACTGTCCTAGCCACCGGTGGCTGCTTCACTACTGAGATTAGTCAAGGAGGAGAGGAGCTGCAAGTGCACAGGACTTGGAGACAACACACAAGGAGAGGAATCGGAGACACCTGTTAATGTTTTTGTATCGATGGCATGCCGAAATGATATATTCAAAATAAATTGTTTATAATTAAATATATCGTTTAAACTGATTTCAACTGTTCCCTTTGGTTTTCTGAATGTGTCTACTAGAAAACAGGACATAATTGTGTACTTGGCTCAAGCTCTGTCATTCTTAGGTGTATTCATCTGCAAGCTTTCTGAATTCTTCATACTCAAAATTTCCATGAAGATAAAATTGTAAATAACATTTGGGGACTATTGCACATCTATTTCTGCCCAGTCATTTGGTTTTGGGTTTTTGTTATTTGTTCGTTTTTTTTTCCGTTTTCAGCTTCCCTTGGTTGGAAGGGCATTTTATGGCCTTCCTTCCATTCCTGGATCCCTCTGGTATGCCTCTGCTTCTCTCCTGCAACTCCTCACGTGTCCGTCCTAATGAGCAGTGCATCTTTTCTCAATGCCCCCGCCGATCACTCGTGTTCTCACTCTTCTGCTCCTCAGATCTTCCCATCCTCCCCTGTGTCTCCTCAGCCCCTGCTGCTGGCTTATCTGGCCCTTTGGCTCCTTCTCGCTTCCACTCACCCATTCTTCCATCACAGGTCTTTCGGGGCTTTTGCTGAGCTGTGGCACATCAGAGATCAATCACATCTGCTGGCACCATTCCAAGATCTTCACATTCATCGTCATTTATGGTTCCTAGAATATGGCAAATTCCATTTGTGTATTATAATCTATAGAATTTTAGGGGACACTTTCAAGGCATGGCATCTATTGACTCTACATTAAGCTTACTGAATGGATTTGTTGATCAAGAAACGACCTCATTTGGCATCTTAAATGTATCATCTTAGTGTCTCCTCCAAAATGTCTATTCTGGAGTCTTGTCGTATTACTGTAGGTACCCCTCATTCTCTCCTCTCCCTGTTCTTTCCTATAATTATTTTTTAAAAGGAGAGGTTGGAAGGAAGCATTACTGTTCGAGTACTATATGTAATTACAGGTTAGGGAATCTTGGCTATTTCTCTCTACCTTTCTATCAAGTCAGGTTTGGATTTTAATGACTTATCCATGAGGCTAAGGCTTCCACCAGCAGCACACAGAGCAGGACAGTAGACCATGCAAGGTTGATAAAGGGTGGATCTTAGGTTCAAAACAAACTGTCATTTCCCAGCCTCTCACAGCCCCTGTACTCCCCAGCTGTTAGGATCCTGATGTGTGGAAAAGGGTGGAGTTAAATTAAATCATGGTAGATTCTTTTTGTCTTAGTTTGATTTGGTTTTTGTTTCTGTTCAGTTTTGTTTGTTTTGAGACAAGGTCTCATTATGTCCCTTGAACTCCCAGTGCTCCTGCCTCGACTTTCCAAGGCTGGGACTACCAGCACACCGTGCTTGGTTTGCGGCAGGCTCCTAATGATGGATGTCATGGCTAACTTTCCGTGATTCTTCTAGTTCATAAGAAAGTGTCAGTTTTTACATTTTCTGAGAATATTTCCTTCCTCCAAATGCTTCTTAGGGAATTCATTTTTCACAATACTTGTTATAACTATTTGCCGCTGAAGACCTTCTGAATCTAAAGAAGAAGGGGAAAGGGACCAAAGCAAGAGGATTAGGGACAGTTTATTCAGCACTTTGAACTTGCAGAAAGTTACTTTTAAGCTAGTAGTGAAACATTATTATTAATTATTATTTGTTAGTTTGTGTTTTTAAACAATGGAAAATGCCTCCGAGTGATATGCCACTCCATTGGTTTACATGTCTGTCTGATGCTTACTTTCCTCTTCCAGCTAGAGCTGTTTGTGGGGCATGGCCACCTGCAGGCATAGCAGGATAGCTAGCAAATAACGAAGGGGCTGTTACAGGAGCAGACAGAATTCAGGACTTGGCGTCTGGTGTAGGACAGGGAATGTACTATGAGGCTGCTCAACCTACTCTAGAATCCCACACATGATTTCTGAAACTTATGTCTAATGTTTCTATTGTAACAGGGAAGCCAGCGGCCATGCTCGATCTATTCTGAAATATAGTGAAAATGTCTGCTGCAAGAAAATCTACATAAGGGATCTACACAGGGAAATTCTGTCCTTGGCCATGGGCACTGGCCAGAGATCATACAGTTGTGTGGTTGGTTCAAAAGAGACCAGGACAAAAGTGCTAAGTGGTTGTATGACCCATCCTCTCAGCTGGATAAACAACTCACATACCAATCCCGCTGACAGTGGCCACCTCAGGAAGAGACAATCTGGCACCGTGGGAGGTATTGCTGGTCCTGCATGGGGCTTTTAAACCACACTCACACACCTAGCTAGTGGGTTTCATCATATGCAGAACTGGGAATAAAAAAGGGCTGAAATATAACAACTCAGATAGTCCCTGCGGTTAGGAAGAATGAGGTGAGCAAAGTGGTGCTGAGCACTTCTCGTCCAGGCCGGCGCCTTACTGAGAGGTCGTGAGAAGAGGAATGACAGCTATTATTCACAGGCCATAAAGCAGGAGTTATAAAACCTGGAATTCGCACCAAAGGTCTGGCTATCAGAGGGTGCTACAAAAGACCTGTGTTCACTCTTGCAGTTCACAGAAGATCCCCAGAGGAGGCTGCAGTCTTACCCTTTGATTCTATCATCCTGGTACAGTTCCTGGACTTCTGCATGGTGCTCAAGGAGAAAGAAGTCGCTTCGCAGCACCCTTGCCCTCTGTGCTCCAGACAAGCATCCTGTGCTGACTGTTATTCGGCACCACTTTTTTGCCTTCCGACTCTGACTCTCCTAACCTAAACCAGCTAGTGTTGCATAAGGGGAAACAGACAATTTCTTTCCCTCCCATCTCACACACATTTGCATACACAGTGGCCTGGGCCTAAAACCACCTAGCTAGTGGAAAGTATCTCCAAACCCAGCTACTATCGGAGTAAAATTTAAAGTAGAACAACTCAGTTCCTTACTTCACACAATGATGTAATGGCAGATACTTATGGAAGCTGCCTGATACAAACAACACACGTGAAATGATGGTAAAAGGAAAGATCAAATGAAAGTACTCATCTGCAGTGGTTATTAAGAACAATAACGCTTCCAACAATGGGTCACTTGGGGAAACAGTCGATTTGGCTTGGGGATAAAGTGCCTCTGAGGTATGCCCTAAGAAGATGTGATTCTGTCTGAGGATTGTAATAAGAACTTGACTTTTGAAAGGCACAGCCAAAGACAAGTGATCAAGCATGAGTCAACCCCAGAGAATGAGTTGCAAAATGTGTGGGTGTATTCCATGGGTTAGGAGGAGGGGCAGGGACTGGTTAAAAGCTAATTTCCGCTTGTCTTTTCAAATGCTTTAGCAATGGGAACTCTTTGATCACATGGTTGTTGCCACTAAAAGAACTCCAAAAAGAGGGAGAAGACTGTCCTGCAGCTCCACAGAGCCTTGCCCAGGAGAGTCCCATGGGATGCTGATCCAGGGCTTTCAGGCTTAATCTTCCCATGGATGGGCTGATTTTCCAGTGCTTGGGCCTCAGTGTGTCCTTTCCTAATGTGTTAACGTTATCTTTGCAGAAGACTACACAATGGACAACATGCCAACTCTCTTTTCCAAACTGAACTCTCGGTTTTGAAACAGCTGCTGCTTCTTCCTGAAGAACAAAAACACAGCCTTGATACTCAGACTTGGTATTGACATTGTGCTCAGATGAGCCCCTTGAACATTGTGGAGGGTAGACACTCAAAGATATCCACTGCATGTTGAGCCATTTGCTCCAACTAGCTAGGGAAAACTCAGGGTGCGACAGCAACCAGCGGTCCGAATTTGGAAACACAGATGCTAGAGATGAGCGGCCCCTTAGATATAAACTTGGGATTAAGGAAAGGCTAATGAAAGAGTGATTTTATCCTTTATATGAAGCTCACTCACAGCTAACAAGGTCTTACTTTTACACATTACCATACTATAAATAAATACTATCAGATACCAACATTCCAAAGATTAGCTTTGCTTGAATTAATCTTCTTTTAAAATATCATTGCATTTCTCCAAAAAGAAATGCTGTGAGTCAGAAATGAAATTTCAAGGTCAATTGATACTGTGTTTCTCAAAACTTTCCAAATAAAATTCCATTATTTTGTGTGTGTTAATATCTTGCTCACCCTTTGTGACTACAACTCAGTGACCTTCAGATGCAATGTCTGTGTTGCCTTTACTTTCATCTTTACCTGAGTGAAGTAGAATCAATGTTCTTGTCCAGCAATCCCAATTAAGCCACTACAGGCAGCTCTGCTGAATCCGCAAGCTTTGGATTTATATTGAATTAATGAAAGCTGAAATGGCTGCCCATATTACACCACTCTTAATGCATCCTTGTCAAAAGGAAATGTAATTACAACATTGCCTGGACCTAGAGGTTGGTCAACTTAAGCAAGGTGACAACCGTGAATTGATCATGTCAAAGTATCGATAAACATCCACACAGCTATTATAAAACATGCCACCTTAAGATTAATTCCCTAGAGCCTGGCAGGGCCCAACGATTGGTCAAAAGATATACACTCGGAGTCACTCATTTCGATGTTAATGATTTAAATAGACCTTTAGGTAGCATCAAGGACAACTGCTTCACATTAACTTGTCATTATTATTCAGTTTAAACTTGGGTCTTACCGTAACATTTATTTCCATATGCATAATCCAAGAAAAGTAGTATTTGCACATTAAGTCTTTTTTTTCTTTTTTTTCTGTGGCAGGGTCTCCCCAGGCCGGCCTCAAGCTCACAAAGATCCACCTGCCTGTGCCTCTCCAGCATTGGGATTAAATCTTGGCTGTGCCACCATAGCCTGCTTAATCTTTTTTTAATATTGAGATTTGTCATTCCATAACATGACCTTTTTATTCAATTATTCAATACTTTTTATAATTTTATAATGTATATAAAATTCGAATTAAATAACATGAAAGAATTATATATTGAGGCACATATGTGTATATACTTATGTATATGTCTTTTTAGTTTTTTTCAATGTATGTTTTTATTGAATTTTTATATATTTTATACAAAATATCTTACTCATCTTTATACCCTCTCCAATAGCCCCTCCCACCAGATTTCATGCATTTTTGTTAAGGCCTATCTAGTATAAAGTTAGTGTACCCAGACATTCCTCTGTACAAGTTCATCATCCTCTGGTGTCTCATCAGTCTATCCAGAATCTCTCCCTTAAAAAAGATCAACTCTCCCTCACCCAGAAGTAATCAGCTGCCAAAATTTCTTTGGCTAAGGTTGGGGCCCGCTGCCCATTTCCCCAGTTCTGTACTAGTTTTTTGTCTGCTTGATTTGCATGGTTCTTGTGCATGCTGACACCATTACTGTAAATTCATATGGGCAAGGTCTCAGAAGCCTGTAAGACTGTCTCCTTACGGTGATGCACCTCTTCCCCTGGCTCTTACAATCTTTCTGTTCCATTTTCTGCAGCAGTCCCTGAGTCCTGGGTGGTGAAGTCTAATATAGGAGTCCTGTCCAGGGACCCAACTCAGCAGACTCATTTGCTACACTTTGACCATTTGAGGTCTTTTTGTGTTCATTGCCCTCTGTTGCATGAGGAAGCTTCACTGATAAGAGTTGAGAAATGCATTAGTATTCTCTCTACCCCTTGTTCCACTATGTCCCATGAGCCTTATGTGTAGAGGTTCCATTGTAGATGTGTCCCTTAGGATTGGGCATCTCACAGACACTTATTCTCTGTGTATGACAAGTTATGGAACTCTGTTAATGGTCTCTGTCTGTTGCAAAAGATTTTTTGATGAGTGGTGACTGGCATACATATTTAGCACATACTAAGAAATTATATTTGTCTAGAAATGCGACAGCCTTGGGGTTTTCTCTAAGGTCTATGACCTTTCCAGTCATGTGTATCTGGGTTTGTTTACAGTACCACACATGAGTCCCCCTCCCATTGAGTGTGCCTTAAGGACAATTGGTAGCTGTTGATTACCCCCAAAATAAAAATGCCATTACTGCACCAGTATAGTTTGCTGTACCAGTCCTTGTTGTGGTTATTAAGCTTTAAAGCTGGGGTTGAACCACTGATGAATTTTTCTACCTTAGTACCTTGAATAGTGTCCTCCAAAACTATGAGAGCTAATGTTCCAGGAAAAGGCTTCCAGGGCAGTACATTGCTCCAAGTCCTCTGTCCAAAGTATGTCCTGTCCTCAGCAATAGGGTCTTACCTTCAAGTTCTGGGAGGCAATCAAGGGCTGTGGCAATAGCCTGTTTAATTTTGGGAGTCTCTTGGACTACCTTGACCAACAACTTGAAGGGAGGTTTCTCCTGTCTGGCAGTGTGTTTCTTGTTATATAGCCTTCAGCTATATATATGGACTCATGTAGAGATATTGTATGTATAAATTTTTAGTAGGTTTTTGAACTAATTCATTTTCTTCTTTTTTTCACCCCAGCTAAGCATTATTTATCTCTCCTCTCTCTCTCCTGTCTAACCCCCTCTCTTCCCTCCCCAGTTAAAGTACTCCCATTTTCCCCATTCTCCTTTGAGAATACCTGTCTCCTATAACCCCCCCCTCTTGAATGCCTTCTTCCTGTTTAACCCCATGGTTCCTTGTATAACCCTCCTTCTTCCCCTCGCAGTTAAATCTCCCCATTTTACCCATTTCACCCTTGCTAACACCTGCTTCCTACTAGCGCTCTCTCTCTCTCTCTCTCTCTCTCTCTCTCTCTGTCTGTCTGTCTGTCTCTCAGCTCCTTTCCCTTTACTTCCCTGGTTTCTTTCCATTTTCCTAACTCCTGAAGTTACATACATGTGAGGCTATATTCTCACATATAAGATTTTGGTGCTAAGACCCACAAATGAGGGAGAACTTATGTTGCTTGTTTTACTGAGTCTGTAAGTATAACAGTTTCTACTTCCATCCATTTACCTGAAAATTTTATGATTTTGTCTTTCTTTGCCACTGAACAGAACTCCATTGTATAAACATACCACATTTTCATTATCCATTTGACCACTGAGGAGCACTTAGTTTGCTTCCATTTCTTAGATATTGGGAAAAGAGTAGCCACAAACATGGATATAGAAGAATATGTGTGGTAGGTTGAGTCCTTTGTGTACAATGCCAAGGAGTGGTATCATCAGGTCATATGGTAGGTTCATTTTTAGTTTTTTAGGAGTTCTCCACACTGCTTTCCATAGTGGTTGCACAACTTTGCAATACCACCAACAGTGAATGAGTATCCCCCTTTCTCCACATCCTCTCCAACATTTGGTGTCATTTGTTCCCTTGACCTTAGCCAGTCTGACTGGGGTAAGATGAAATCTTAATGTGGTTTGATTTGCATCTCTCCAATTGCTAAGGATGTTGAACGCTTTTTAAGGTGTTTCTTGGACATTTCTATTTCTTCTTTTGAGTATTCTCTGTTCAGATCCATAGCCCATCTTTTAATTGGGTCATTTGTTTTGTTGATTCTTTGTTTTTTGAGTTCTTTATATATCCTGGATATTAATCCTCTCTCAGATGTCAGAAACACTCTCTGTTTCCTCTTCATTTCCTTGGTTGTTTCTTTTGCTGTACAGAAACCTTTTAGTTTAATGAGGTTCCCTCTTGTCGATTGTTGACCTTAATTCCTGAACAATCGATGTCTGATTTAGAAAGAACTTTCGTGGATGTATATCTTGTAGAGTATTACCTATGTTTTCTTCTAACAGCTTCAGAGTTTCAGGTTTCACATTGAGGTCTTTGATCCATTTGGAGTTGACTTTTGTTAAGGGTGATAGAGAAGGGTCCAATTTCATTCTTCTACAGGTGGAGATCTAGTTTTGCCAGGACCATTTGTTGAAGATGCTGTCTTTCCTCCAGTGTGTGTTCTTGAAACCTTTGTCAAATATCAGGTGGCTGAAATTACATACACTCATGTTTGGGTCTTCAATTATGTTCCATTGATCTATGTGTCTGTTTTTGTGCCAGTACCATGCTGGTTTTGGAATATAGCTCTGTAATACAGTTTGAAATCTGGTATTGTAATCCAGCAATGGCTCTTTATGCTCAGGATATAGCTTTTGGCTATTCAGGAGTCTTTGTGATTCCATATGAAGGTCAGGATTTTTTTTCTAATTCTGTGAAGAGTCATTGGGATTTTTATTGGGATTGCATTGACTCTATATATTGCTTTTGGTAGGATGTTCATTTTCACAATATTAATTATTCAAGTCCATGAATACAGGAGGTCTTTTCATCTCCTTGTGTCTTCCTCAATCTTTCTTCAAAGATTTAAAATTTTCATTGTAAACGTCTTTAATGTCTTTGATCAGGTTTATTCCTAGATATTTTTTGATGCTATTGTAAATATGAGGGTTTCTATGAACTCTTTCACTGATTGCTCCTTATTGGTATATAGAAAGGCTACTGGTTTTTGTAGATTGATTTTGTAACCTGCCACTTTGTGGAAAGTGTTGATCATTTTTAGCAGTTTTCTGGTGGAATTTTGGGGCTCTCTTGTGTATAGTATCATCTGAAAATAGGGATAATTTGACTGCTTAGTACTCCTTTAATTTCCTTCTCTTGTCTTACTGCCCTAGTAAGAGTTTCAAGCACTATATTGAAAAGGAGTAGAGATTGTGGCCAGCCTTATCTGGTTCCTGAACTTTTATGTTCAATTTTTAATTAGCGTACAGTATTGGGTTTCATTAGGGCACTTTCAAACAAAATTAGTTTTGCTAATTTTTCTCCTCCCCTCTGTTCCTCTATTTCCCTGACCCCCCCAATGCCCTTCCACCCACCCCCTTATCCTTTTTTCTGTTTACATGTCACAGGTGCCCTACTGCCCCGTATCTTTCTCCCCTCGCATAGTCTCTTTTCTAGTTTGATAGATTATGCCCACACTCACACCACTTCTAAAAGAACAAAATAAAACATACATATAATCAATATAAGCTAGGATCCATATATGAGAGAGAACGCATAATTTTTTTTTACTTTCTGAGTCTGAGTTACCTCACTTTATATGGTATTTTCCAGCTACATCCATTTTCCTGCAAATTTCCTGATTTCATTTTTTTATCACTAAATAAAATTCCATTGTGTATATGAACCACATTTTCATTATCCATTCATCTTTTAATGGACATCTGGGCTTATTCCATTTCCTTGTTATTGTGAATAGAACAACAATAAACATGGTTGTGCAGATATCCACATGACAGGATTTAAAGTTCTTGATGGATATGTGAAGGAATGGAATAGCTTGGTCATACGACAGTTCTACTTTTTAATTTTTTTGAGAAACCTTTATGCAATATCTGTAATGATTATATTAGTTTACACTCTCACCAGCAGGAAATAAGGGTTCTCTTTCCCCTCATCCTCACCAGCATTTACTGTTGTGTTTTTTCTTGGTGATAGCCATTCTGACTGGGGTGAGTTAGAATCTCAAAGCAGCTTTAATTTGCACTTGGGCTAAGGCTGTGGAACACTGTTTAAAATACTTGTTGTTCATCTGTTATTCTTCTTTTGAAAACTGTCCCTTCACTTCATTAGTCTATTTGTTGATTGGCAATTTGAGAGTTTGTCATTTAATTTTTGTAGTTCTTTATCTATTCTAGATATTAACTCCCTGTCTGATGTCTAACTAGCAAAGACTCTCCCATTATGCAAGCTGTCCTTTCACTTAGCTTATAGTTTCCTTTGCTGTGAATAAACTTTTTAATTTCACACACATTTAATTGTTAGAATGAAAAATATATTTCCTGAAAAAAAAGTAAGTGTAATGTAGACTAGTATTTGCATCTGCTCTCAAATATCTTTTCTGATTTAGGCATTAGATAAAATAGCTTTTAATACTGTATTCTGACTTGTTGGATTGAATTCTAAGAGAAAAAATTCAAGTTGTATACTAGAAAGGAAAAAAAGAGGTATATCTGATTACTTTGACTGATAAACAATATTTTTAAAATTTTTTATTGAATTTTTTGTAACACATACACAACATTTTAATCATTTTTATACCCCAGTCCTTATCAACACCCTCCCACAGCCCTGCCTCTGAATTTCACTCATTCTATCTTTTGCATTAAGACCTATCAAGTCAAGTTAGGGTCCCCTGATGTCCTTCAGTTAAGTTCACCCACTGAGATCTAGTCAGCCTATCTAGAGTCAATCCCTTAAAGAAGATCAGCCCTGGGGCTGGAGAGATGGCTCAGTGGTTAAGAGCACTGACTGCTCTTGCAGAAGTCCCAGGTTCGAGTCCCAACACCCACAAGGTAGCTATGAACCGTCCTTAACTCCAGTTCCAGGGGATTCAAAGGTCTCTTCTGTCCTCCACAGGCATTGCACGGCATAAGTGCACTTACCTACATGCTGGCAATATACTCATACACATAAAATAAAAATAATAAATAAAATATTTTAAAAAAAGAAGATCAGTTCTTCCTCACCCAACAGTAGTCAGCTGCCCAATAGTTCTTTGACAAAGATTGGGACCTTTTACCCACTTCCACAGTTCTATGCTGGGGTTTTGTCTGCTTGTGTTTCCATGGATCTTGTGCATGCTGTCACCATTGCTGTAAGTTCATATGTGCAAGGTCCCAGGAGCCTGTAAGACTCCATGTGGTCATGCACCTCCTCCCATAGCTCTTACAGTCTTTCTGCCTCCTCTTCCACAATGGTCCCTGAGCCCTAGATGGGTGAATTTTAATATGGGAGTCCTGTCCAAGGATTCACACTCTGTAGACTCTTGTTCTCTGTGATTTGGCCATTTTGTGGCCCTTTATGTTCATTGCCCTCTGTTGCATGAGGGAGCTTCATTGATGAGAGCTGAGAGATGCATTAATATTCTCTCTACCCCATTCCACTATGTCCCATAAGCTTGGGTGTAGAGGTTCCATTGTATATCACCATAATCAGAATCAACCACGAGTTACAATTGCACATTTTCTTGGTTACTGCAAAACTGGAATTACCCCCATCACTCCAATAAAAAATCAACACTAACCTGTCTACCAGCTTGCTCACCTAGCAACTACACATACTGCCCTCCCACTCCAGGACCACATGGAGTCTGCCCTATAATGTCAAGGTCAGAAGTTGCACCTATCTATACCTGAGACAACTTCTTACACCTTATTCATACATCAAAAGAGTGGCCCCAAGACATCAACAGAGAAGTTCCAAGCATCACTTAGCTGGACCATAACCATCTTGAGAAGTTGGGGTCACATCAAACAAAAGTATAAACAGCCACTCAATAAAGATGAAATCAACTATCCATACCAAGAAACATCATCAAGGACATAATTCCAGATGCTTGGGTCCCATTGTAAGAATATAAACAACATGAATAACCAAGGCAATGTCTCCCCCAGAAATTAGCAACCCTACATAATGTTTCCTGAGAAAGGCAACCTAGCTGATACACAAGACAATGACTTCAAAACAGCAATTATAAATATGTTCAAGGAACTCAAACAGGATATGAATAAAAAATTGAATGAAAGCAATAAGAAAAAAATTGAATGAAATAGCTCTCAAAAAATTCAAGTCGTGAAACTAGAATTCAGTAAAGACCTTTATGAAGAAAGGCCAAACTGAAATAAAACTTGAAGTGAAAACCTCAAGAAGTCAGAAAAAAAGACCTCAGGAAACTTTCACCAATAAATTGGATCAAGCAGAAGATAGACTATCAAATCTCAAAGACAAGGAAAAGAAAATGGGTCACTCAAACAAAGAAAATGCTAAATTTGAAATAGTCCAGGGGCTACAGCGTGCATACACTCAGGTCATACATACACCTCAGTAACCCCTCAGTTACCTCGGTAAATAGGCTCAATAAATTAATTGGTTCCGCAGTAAAATTTTAATCAAACATTGGCTCAACACTAGAACCTTAAAAGGGAATAAGCATTGCTTAGCATCCCCAGGAAGATCGCAGCCTCTCACTGTCATCTTGAGTTTTCACGTTTGTGGTCAGGAGAATGGGGATCTTTGGAAGCCAGGCGGCATTCTCAGGACTGGCAAAACGCTTGAGAAGAATGTATTCTGAAAAAATGAGAAAGCCTAAGCAAGTGATGGTCTGTTTAGGTTTGTAATATATAAAGGATGAGACAAAAATAATATACACATAATCTCACATTTTCTATGGTCATAGTTCAGTCAACTAGTTTAAGGAACAAAATATAAATCTAGTCAATGTTTATCTGAGGATATTTGGTTCTTTACCCAAGCCTTATCTACATAGCACATGATAATTAAGTATCAGACAGTACCAGACTGGTGGAACTAACTTTATTGGATGTTTAACAGCCATAGTTTGAACCTATACTAATGTGGTCAGAGGGACTTAAAGGACAGTTTTTGCCCCTTACCCTCCAAGGTTGACCAAGTTCCAGGGGTCTATGGAACATCTCTCAAAATGTCCTGTAAATGTGTTGAGTCACCTGTCCTCCTGTTTAGGGAGAACATGGAGACCCCATGAGATAGACTTGAACCAGTGTCCAGTCTACAAAGAGGAGGGTCAACTTAGAGAAAACATCTCATTCATGCTTCCAAGCCAGACATGGTCAAAGACAAGAGGGAATATTTACTGACCTGAAGTGGGACTGCGGGTCCAAGATGTGTGGGCAAAAGTTAATGGAGACTCTGACTGGGAGCGTAAGCGATCTGGAATGGGTGCCTGGTGTTTGTTTATTTGTAAGTTTCTCCATTTACCCCCTCCCTACCCAATATAGAAAATGAAAAATTCACACAAAGATATGTTATATGGGTTGTCTGGTAGTGCAAAAGACCCTGAGAGAACTCAGGCGACATTAGGCTTAAGTCTATATAAAGTTATTTAGACAATTATTTCTCATTGATGATTTTGTTCCTAACCAGAAAGTGCTGCTCAGATGTAAGACTTCAAATCTTGGTCTCCAATACTGTAGTGCCCACCTGTAGCCAAGGGAGACACCAGCTATTGTTCTAAAATGATGGATAAATTTGTTTTCTCCCCTTATTTAGAAGCCTTTGAGAGGGAACTGACACTGATTCTAATTACTCCAACAGTTATCAAAATACCTGAAAGCAAATCCTCAATCCATCACTCTAGAGTCCAGCCTTGGAAGACGAAGGAAAAATGAGGAAGAACCCAATAGAGGGATGTTTTTGGAAGTCCTTGTCAAGAAATTCCAATGGACTCTCATATGAACATTTGAAAATTTTCCATGTTCTTTTTTCTAGTTCCCTGTCTAGAACTTGTAGTGCTAATTATTCTTGCCTTTACTTCTCCTTCACATCTCTTATTCATGATTCAAAGACTTTCTTTTCCCCTTAGAGATAAGAGTTATGCAATTTGGGAGTCTTTTAGATAGACTCACTGAAGGGGTACTCCAATTGCCTCACCCTCCATCCCTGTTCAGCATGGAAGAAGCCAGAGTGGTCTGCATCCTGATTCCCCATTGGCAATTTGGGTAACCCCTTCAGAGAATGGTGTGATAAGAATAGGAGGTAGGAATTGGCTAGGCAGTTAGGGTAAAAAGACCCCAAAGAAGAGTAGCCAGTTTCTTGGCTAAAATCAAAATGTCCTTGGGCCTCTTAGCAACATATTCTGTTCCAAAGGCCAAAAATGTCAAAAGTATTTGGGAGCTTGTATTTAATCCTTAAAAGATTTTAGGGTTACCTCTTCAGAGGGGGGATGTTAGAGTAGCAAAAAGCCCCATTTAAAAAAAAAAAAGAACGAGTACATGAAGTTATCAGTGGTGGGGAGATATGGGAGGAGTTGGAGGGGAGGGAGTGGGCATGGATTTGATCAAAACACCTTATATGTGTGTATGAAATTCTTAATAAATTATTTTTTAAAATCCCCCTCTTGCTAGGTATAATGGTATACACCTGTAACCTCAACAGTCTGGAGGCAGATGCAGGAAGATTGCTGCAAGTTAGAGACCAGTCTGGTCTACATAGAAAATTCCAGGCCACCCAGGGATACAGACAGGGCTACAGTGAAATCTTGCCTCAAATAAAATAAATTGTGTAAAATTTTTAAAAAAGAAGAAAAATAAAATCTAAATAGCATCCTGTATTCTATCTGACCACAAAAGAAGAAAGCTAGCTATCAACAACAATAATAATGGGCAAATGTACACAAATTCTTGGAAACTAAACATCATGCCACTCAGTGAAAATTAGGTCAAGGGTGAAACTAAGGAGAATTAAAAATTCCTAGAATTGAATGAAAATGAAACACAACATACTAAATTTTATGGGACATAATGAAGGAAAATCCTAAGAAGTGCCTATATTGTATTAATAACTTAATGATGCAACCAAAGATCTTAGAAATCCAAGAACAGCACCTAAAAAGAATAGACAGAAGAGATAAACAAAATCAGGAGATGGAAATATCCTCCCTAGATGGCCATCAACTGATGAGTGAATAATAAAAGTATTGTATATTTCCATGATGGAATATTATTCATCTGTTAAGAAAAACCAAACTATGAAATTTACAGGTGAATAGATGAAACTGGAAACAATGGTCCTGAGTGAGGTAACCCAGACCGTCTTGTAAGTGGATGCTAGCTTTGAATTTTTAGACAAATATGTTTCAATTGGAAAATATATAGAGGTCTGGAAACTAATAAGGGACCATGGCGGTGTAGGGTGTTTCATGTAGTAGGGGAGACAGAATGCAATGACATGAAGAGGTAAAGGGAAACAGTGTAATAAGGGTTAAGTATGATGGGGAATAGGAAGACAGGGCATAGAAGAGAGTAAGGGGAGGGATAACTAATGCTAAAGACTTTCTGTTACTAGGGCCAAGAACCTGTGGCTAGACAGGTCAACAGGCCATAGGGGAGAACCTAACACTGTTGTTATGTAAATAGATATAGTGTTAAACCAAGTCCTAATGACTTATGACTTATTTTTACATCCACAGATTAGTGCATCTCTCAACTCTCGCCAGAGAAGCTTCCTTTTTTAGAACATTTCTAGCACATTTTCCCAGAAATAACTTGCCAAAGAGAGGCAATTTTTACACATTTTCCCAGAAACAACTTGAAGCAGGTATTAAAAAATATATATATATATATACACAATGAAGTTTAAGGGAAGAAAAATAGAAATAAGAAATCAAAGACCAAAGGATTTGTGACCATGGGGTCAACTTTGGTGGAATAATGATTTCCTTTAGTTCTGTTCTTTTTTTCTTTTTTGGGGGGTGGGGGGAAGATCCTAACAAGTATATTGGGCTTGCTGACAGAGCATAGGGTGGAGGTTTATTTACAGAAGAGTGGGTGTCCCCACTGCCCCCCCCATTTACAGCTGTGCTGGAAAGTCCACATTCAAATATAGATCCTGTGACTTCCTAACAGCCGCACAAAATGACAAGAGATGTGCCTGATGGTGTTCTCAGCCTGCATATTCTTAGCCCCTCCCCCTCATGCAGCTAAGATCAACTGATTGGGTGGGAGGGGCAGCTGACTCCCCCATCAACTCCTTGACAAGCAGGGTAAGGAGGTGTGACTATAGCTGACATAGTAGTCAGAGGACACTTCCTGTTAATACTCCACCCCTTCCTCTGGCCCTTTCATTCTTTCCACCAAAAGTCCTAGAGCCTTAGAAGGGGTGAGAGGTGTGGGACGATCTTCCTCCCATTGTGGCAAGACACTAAAGTTATGGTCTCTGCATCATCTGTTTTCTATGGGCTGTTGGCCCACTTCAGTGGAATTCCATCTATTATAAGGACTTGGTGCTAGGATCCACAAATGAGGAAGAACAGGCAACTTTTGTTTTTCTGAGTCTGGGTTACTTCACTTAGTATAACAGTTTGTTGACCCATCCATTTACCTACAAATTTCATTATTTCATCTTTCTTTACTCCTGAATAGAATTCCATTGTGTAAATGTACCACATTTTCATGAACCATTTGTCAGTTGAGGGACACTTAGGTTGCTTCCATCTCTTACCTATTGTGAAAAGAGCAGCAACAAAGTGAATCTGCAATAGGCTGAGTCCTTTGGATATATGCCAAGGAGTGTTATAACTGGGTCAAATGCTAGGTCCATTTTCAGTTTTTCAAGGGTTCTCCACACTGCGTTCCATAGGGGTTGTACGGTTTGCAATCCCACCAGCAGTGAATAAGCATTCCCATTTCCCCACATCCTTGCCAGCATTTCATATAAATTGTTCTCTTGATCTTAGCCAGTCTGACTGGGGTAAGGTGGAAATCTTAAGGTAGTTTTTAAATTACATTTCCCTAATTACTAACACTTTTTAAGATGCTTCTTAGCCATTTTCATTTTTTCCTTTGAAAACTCTCTGTTTAGATGTTTAACCCATCTTTTAATTTGTTTTCTTGGTTCTTTTTTTTTTGAGTTCTTTATATATGCTGGATGTTAAACCTCTGTCAGATGTGTCACTGGTGAAGATTTTTCCCACTCTGTGGGCTTTCTCTTCACTTTCTTGATTTTTTAAAAGCTGTGTAGAAGCTTTTTAGTTTTATGAGATCCCAGTTGTTGATTTTGACCTTCATTTCTGAGCAACTGCTGTCTGATTTAGAAGGTCCTTTCCTACACCTATATCTTGTAGGTTACTGCCCAATGTTTTCTTATACAACTTTCAGAGTTTTGAGTTTCATATTGAGGTCTTTGATCCATTTGGAGTTGACCTTTGTGCAAGGTGAAAGATAAGGATCTAGTTTCATTCCTCTACAGGTGGATCTCCAGCTTTGCCAGCACCATTTGTTGAAAATGCTGTCTTTCCTCCATTGTCTGTTCTTGGCACCTTTGTCAAATATCAGGTGGCTGAAATTGCATGTACTCAGGTTTGGGTCTTCAATGGTGTTCCATTGATCTATGTGTCTATTTTTATGCCAGTAGCATGCTGTTTCTATGAATATAGCTCTGTAGTATACTTTGAGATCTATCTGGTATAGTAATTCCCCCAACATTGTTCTTAGTGGTCAGGGTTGCTTTGGCTATCTGGGGGTCTTCTGTGCTTCCATACAAATTTAAGGATTTTTTTTCTAATTCTGTGAAATATGTCATGGGGATTTTGATTGGTATTGGCATTGTATTGAATCTATAAATGGCTTTTGGTAGGATGGTCATTGTTACAACATTAATTCTTCCAATCCATGATCATGGGAGGTCCTTCCATCTTCTGATGTCTTCTTCAATCTCTTTCTTTAAAGGTTTAAATTTTTCATTGTAGAGCTCTTTGATGTCTTTGGTCAGGTTTATACCAAAGTTTTTTTTTGTTTTTCTGTTTGTTTGTTTGTTTTGAGACTATTGTGAATGGGAGGGTTTCCCTGTACTCTTTCTCCAATTGCTTTTTATTGGTATATAGATTGGCCACTGATTTTTGTAGATTAATTTTGTAACCTGCCACTTTACTGAAAGTGTTGATCAGTTCTAGGAGCTTTCTGGTGGAACCTTTGGAATCTCTTAGGTATGGTATTATATTATCTGCAAAAAGGGATAATTTGACCTCTTTTTTTCCAATTAGTACTCTTTTAATTTCCTTCTCTTGTCTTATTGTTCTTGCAAGAGTTTCAAGCACTATGTTGAAAAGGAGTGGAGATAGTGGACATCCTTGTCTGGTTCTTGATTTTAATGGGAATGCCTCCAGGTTTTTTTCCCATTTAGAATAATGTTGGCTGTGGTTTTGTTGTTTATAGCTTCAATTATATTGCGGTATGTTCCCTCAGGTCTAATTCCCTTTAGAACTTTTTCGTTGTTGTTGTTTGTTTGTTTGTTTGTCTTTTTGAAGCAGGGTCTTCCTGTAGCCTCAGCTGTCCTGGAACTCACTATGTAGACCAGGCTGGCCTTGAACTCACAGAGATCCGCCTGCCTCTGCCTCCCAAGTGCTGGGACTACAGGCGTGCACCACCATGCCCAGCTTTCCCTTTAGAACTTTTATCATGAATGCATGCTGAATTTTGTCAAAAGACTTTAATGCATCTATTAAGATAATGATGTGGTTTTTGTCTTTGAGTCCATTTATATGATTGATGATGTTTATTGGCTTGTATATATTAAACCATCCCTGCATCTCTGGAATAAAGCCTACTTGACCATGGTGAATGATCTTTTTGATGTACATCTGTATGCAGTTTGCAAGTATTTTGTTGAGAGTTTTTTCATCTATGTTCATTAAGGATATAGGTCTATAGGATTCTTTACCTAGTGTGTCTTTACCTAGTTTGGTTATTAGAGTGATGCTGGAGAAGAAATTTGGGAGTTCTCTCTCTGTTTCTATCTTTTTGAATGATCTAAGTAATATTGGTTGTAAGTCGTCTTTAAATTTCTGGTAGAATTCTGCTATAAATCCATCTGGGTCTGGGCTTTTTTAAATTGGGATTTTTTTTATTACTGTTTAGATTTCCTTATATGTTATGGGCCTCTTTAAACTGTTGATCTCTTCTTGGTTTAACATTGGTGGTTCCCAAGATTTTAGATATCCATCCACTTCTTTAGCTTCCCAAATTTAATAGAGTATAGGTTTTTAAAGTATTCCTTATAATGTTCTGGATCTTTTGGGTGGCTCTTGTGATGTTTCTCCTTTCATTTCTGATTTTGTTGATTTGGAGTTGCTCTTCTTTCTTTTGGTTAACTGGGCTAAGGGTCTAACCAGCTTGTTTAGCTTTTCAAAGAACCAGCTCTTAAATTCATTGAGTTTTTTTGTATTTTTTCTTTGTTTCTATTGTATTGATCTCTGCTTTGATTTTTGCTATTTCTTCTCTTCTGCTGGATTTGGGTTTCATTTGCTCTTGCCTCTCCAGCTTCTTGAGTTGCAGTGTTAGGTCATTTATTTGGAGTCTTTTAATTTTTTAATGTAGCCACTTCGAACTATAAACTTACCTCTTATGACTGCTTTTAAAGTGTTCCAGCGATTTTGTTGTGTTGTATTGTCCTTTTCATTGAATTCCAGGAACATTTTTATTTCTTTCTTAATTTCTCCTTTGACACACTCATCATTCAGGAGTATGTTTTTTAATCTCCATAAATTCATGTAGTGACTATGGTTTCTTCCAGTGTTGATTTTAAGCTTTATTGCATTGTGGTCTGATAGAATGCATGGAATTATTTAAATTTTTTTATTTTTTCAAGTTTGTTTTGTGCCCCAGTATGTGGTCAGTTTTTGAGAAATTTCCATGGGGTGCTGAATAGAAGTTGTATTCTTTGGTGCTTGGGTGTAATATTCAGAAGTTGTCTGTTAGGTCTGTTTGATGTATGCTATCATTTAATTCAGAAGTCTCTGTTTATTCTTTGTCTGGTTGACCTGTCTAATGGATAGAGTGGGGTATTGAAGTCCCTTACTATTGCTGTGTTGGGATTAATCTGTGTCTTAAAGTCCTGTAGTGTTGTTTTTATGAATTCGGGTACACCAGAGTTTGGTGCATATATGTTCAAGATTGTGATATCTTCTTGATTTGGCTGTTATTTTGATCAGAATGAAGTGACCCTCCTTATATCTTCTGAGTAGGCTTGGTTTGAAGTCTATGTTGTCAGATATTAGAATTGCAACCCCTGCTTTTTTTCTTAGTGCCATTTGCTTGAAATATTCATTTCCATCCTTTTACCTTAAGATAATGCCTGTCCTTGAATGTGAGATGGGTTTCTTGCAGACAACAAAAAGATGGATTTTGCTTATTAATCCATTCAACTAGCCAGTGTCTTTTGACTGGGGAGTTCAGTCCATTGATATTTAAAGTTATAATTGAAAGATGTGTCTTTATTGGCATCATTTTGATTACTGTTTGCATTCTTTGTCTAATTTTGTGTTTCCACAATTATACCTTCATTTATTCTTTCTGTTGCCCCTGGGGTATAGTTATTCTTTTCTCTGTTCTTTATATTGCTTCAAGTATTCTTTGAAGGGCGGGTTTTGTGGACATGTATTCTTTTAGCCTGTTCGTGTCGTGGAAGATTTTTCTTTCTCCTTCAACTTTAATAGACATTTTTGCTGGGTAAAGTATTCTGGCTTGGCATCTATGATCATTTAGAGCTGGGAATACCTTGATCCAAGCTCTTCTGGCTTTCATAGTTTGCATTGATAAGTCAGCTGTAATTTCAATGGGTTTTCCTTTATATGTGAGTTGTTGTTTTTCTTTTGCAGCTTTCAATATTCTCTCTTTGTTCCATACATTTAGTGTTTTTACCACGATATGCTGTAGGGAGTTACTTTTCTGGTCCTCTCTATTTGGTGTTCTGTCCCCGACCGCTTTCCGTCTTGCCGGCAAGAACGACGCGGGAGGACAAGTCAGGATCCTTCTGCAGCAGTTTATTGTATGCGCATCTTACACTCTTAGAAGCTTAAAGACCGAAGACGCCGAGAAGCGGGAGAGTGGTTGCTTATATAGTCTAAAGGTCCCATCTATGACGTATAAGAAGCGGATTGGTTGCTGGAGATCACGCCACGGGAGGAGGCGAAGGAGAGCAGGCTCTTGTGCACACCCCTTATGGGTGCAGCAGGATGTTTACTGTTAAGAAGGTCCGGATACCGGCGCCATCTTGTAATGGCGGCGGAGGCTGTGGCTCTCCACAGCGGAGAAAGCCTGAGAGCATCTAATCCTCATTGGACAAGGGCCTCTGTGGGAACTCCTGAAG